>NC_139718.1:15427865-15700365 GCF_964188405.1 Protomyctophum parallelum
GGTCCCCCTATGCACTTTGTGTAGATGCTGCGTATCGCCTCATACTGAAAAAATTACTATTTTACGCACAGCGCAAGGCAATATGTGATTACGATCGTCCTTCTGGGGGGGGGGGGGGGGGGGGCTGGCCTACACAATAGATAACCTACCCTGGCCAACACAATAGATAACCTACAAGGACATATGAATTTAATTTATATACACGGCTATATTAATTTAGCCGATCATCAAAGCTCACCGCGCTCGTATAGCGCATTGACTGTCTGTCTGTCTGTCTGTCTGTCTGTCTGTCTGTCTGTCTGTCTGTCTGTCTGTCTGTCTGTGTCTCAATGACTTGCCTTAGGCGGATAATATAGACTACAAGTACTTTATTAAAGTAAAGTAAAAGAGTGAGTTATCATTGCGTTCTCTGCGTCGTAGCGCATGCAGATAGGCAGATAGGGGGGGGGGGCAGTTCTATAGGCAAGGGCAGAAGGTTCCTATAACGACAGTGGGTGCGTGCCCACCTTAGAGTAGCCTATATATTTTAAGGCACCCGCCCCGCAACTTATTATTATTGGCTTATTATTTTGCCACCAGCGGAGTTGACGGTTGACGCCGTTGTCCAGTATAGACTATAGGCCTGTGCCAGGATGATTTTAAATAAATATGTCTCTGTCTCTGCGTCTCTAGAGCTATAACATATATACTGTAGCACACATCATGTGTGACACATGTGCACACACACACACACACACACACACACACACACACACACACACACACACACACACACACACACACACACACACACACCGAGTACTAAGTATAAGTAGCATATAGGGTACGGCTCTAAAAACATTAAATACTGCGGGAGCATTACACTAAACAAAGTTGGATTTGTACATTGCAGAAACGTAACATAACGTAAGTGTTCTTATTATTGTCCGTCTGGGTTTTATAATGCAGTGTGAGTCCGCTCCGCGATAGCCGATCTGCAAGCTCACAACGCGTTGCGCTGATTGACAGTGCACGTGCAGCAGCTACTGTATAAAATTATATTTAAGTAGGCTACTTTTTTGTGTGACGTCTGTGTGTTATTGACTTCTTGTTCCTTAATGTGCAGGTTTATCAGAGCGATATAGTGCAGCTGTGAGTGAGTAGGCCTATAGCTGCTGCTGCTGCGTCCGTGCACCAATAGAGCGACCGCGGCAGCGGCACGTATGAAATATTAAATAAAAATATGTTGGGCTTCCGGGCGTCCGTTTCTGGACTGTACCAACGGGCTTAGGGCCGGACGGTCCCTTAACTCCACGGGCCCCTATATTTTAGGCCCGTGCAGGGCTCTAGTGTGTGTGTGTGTGTGTGTGTGTGTGTGTGTGTGTGTGTGTGTGTGTGTGTGTGTGTGTGTGTGTGTGTGTGTGTGTGTGTGTGTGTGTGTGTGTGTGTGTTAAATGTGGTCATTTAAATGTAGGCCTATTATATACACGCACCATACAAGCACCTATATTATATAATGTGTTATACAAATGGGCAATCAACATATAGCAGCACCCCCCACCAGCAGATGTATATAAACATGGAATTGCGCTATGATATTAAAATGGACTGAGCTGTGATTGTGCCGTACTGCGCCGGCCGGTGGCCACTGGCCTATTCTGCCATGCAGTATAAATGCATTATCATGCCTGTTGGTGAAATATAAACATCTAAAATGGTTCAGTAATAATTAGCATAAGTTATTATTAACGAAAAACATCTAATACTATTTTAAATTGGTCTAATAAAGTTAGTAACTAATCAGAAGCAGCAACCATTTTGTTTCAAACAACTATAGACCAATAAAATAGTAGGCTAGTATTTATGTTTTTCGTTAATAATAATACATGCTAATTATTATTGAACGGTAAGTACGCTGGTATGTACGCTAAGGTACACTATAAGCTTGTAGATCTGTTTATTTTAGTCAGAATCTCGTGTGTGTGTGTGTGTGTGTGTGTGTGTGTGTGTGTGTGTGTGTGTGTGTGTGTGTGTGTGTGTGTGCGCGCGCACACACATCACATGTGCACACATGTGTGCTATATGTTATAGCTCTAGAGACGCAGAGACAGACATATTTATTTAAAATCATCCTGTCTCGCACGGCATATAGAGCCAATGAACGGAGCATACCCCCCCCCCCCCCCCCCCCCTCTCTCTCTCTCTCTCTCTCAGCACACGCTGTGCTGTGATATCAATCAGACGCAAATGATCATTGAGTAACGTTAGCTCTGACTCGCACATTATGTGAGATCACATAAAAGGCCTTTAATATAGCCACAGATCATATAGGAATAGGCTTGGGCACTACCCTACCATCTCTCTATAGTGGGGCACCGACGATCTGCAAGCTCACAACGCGCTGCATGTGGACGCAACACTTGGAGCTTGTAGATGCGCACCACAGATCATACAGGGCGTGTGTTCCAGCTAACCCTATAGCATAACACACACACAAGCAACAGTATAGACATCTATTCATCATTATTTATTTCAAATCAAAATACAATGTAATGCTGCACCACTGTCATGAAGTTCGCACGCACACGCACACGCGACACACACACACACACACACACACACACACACACACACACACACACACACACACACACACACACACACACACACACACACACGTTTGCTTTCATTCGCTGTATGATACATTAGGCGATATAGACCCGCTGCGGCCCAGCGATAATCAACCGCTGTCCGCTGCGATGCGTGAGCTTGTAGATCAGATGCCGACAGACAGACAGACAGACAGACAGACAGACAGACAGACAGACAGACAGACAGACAGACAGACAGACAGACAGACAGACAGACAGACAGACAGACAGACAGACAGACAGACAGACATGAAATGAAATGGTTCAATAATAACACACACGAGATTCTGACAGAATGCGGCGACATGCTTAAAATAAACAGATCTACAAGCTTATAGTGTATACCATAGCGTATACATACCAGCGTACTTACCGTTCAATAATAATTAGCATGCATTATTATTAACGAAAAACATAAATACTAGCCTACTATTTTATTGGTCTAGTTCAGTTGATTGAAACAAAAGTCATGGAATTCAATTGCCTACATTCAGTATAGGCCTGGTTTTGATATAATGATGCAGGGAGATTTTCTGAGCCAGTCCGTGCCATGTCATTTTTTCAGATTAATATTTAAATCTTTAGTTGGAAGAATGCAATAGCATATCATAAGTGTTGACCATAATGGGACGGTTGGAACCAAATGAACCCCCGACGGCCGGCGCTATTCAGCTATAAGGCCTATAAACGATATGGCCATACAAATATGGTTATGTGGTGGTCTGTGACATGTCTGCGTGCGTGCGTGCGTGAAAGAAAGACAGAATACGACGCAATGACATGTCAAATTGTCAATTGTAGATCAGCTGCTTGTTATTTAAGTAGGCTAATATGAAGGCAGCGTCTCCGCAAACGTGGACACCCGTGGCCCCCCTTGATCCCCAAGGGTCCACGGTGACCCGTACCGCCCGGGGGTCCCCGGACCCGTTTGGGCGGCCCGTCAGGTGGTTTTCGAGCTTGTGGATTTGTATTTTTAATATTGCTTGTCAAACGTTTAAGGCATATAGCCTATTTAATCTGATTGGTATAGCTCTGCATGGTTGCTGCTTCTGATAGCCTACTAACTTTACGCACGCATGCGACACACACACACACACACACACACACACACACACACACACACACACACACACACACACACACACACACACACACACACACACACACACACACACACACACACACACACACACACTAGAGCCCTGCACGGGCCTAAAATATAGGGGCCCGTGGAGTTAAGGGACCGTCCGGCCCTAAGCCCGTTGGTACAGTCCAGAAACGGACGCCCGGAAGCCCAACATATTTTTATTTAATATTTCAAGCATACGTGCCGCTGCCGCGGTCGCTCTATTGGTGCACGGACGCAGCAGCAGCAGCTATAGGCCTACTCACTCACAGCTGCACTATATCGCTCTGATAAACCTGCACATTAAGGAACAAGAAGTCAATAACACACAGACGTCACACAAAAAAGTAGCCTACTTAAATATAATTCTATACAGTAGCTGCTGCACGTGCACTGTCAATCAGCGCAACGCGTTGTGAGCTTGCAGATCGGCTATCGCGGAGCGGACTCACACTGCATTATAAAACCCAGACGGACAATAATAAGAACACTTACGTTATGTTACGTTTCTGCAATGTACAAATCCAACTTTGTTTAGTGTAATGCTCCCGCAGTATTTAATGTTTTTAGAGCCGTACCCTATATGCTACTTATACTTAGTACTCGGTGTGTGTGTGTGTGTGTGTGTGTGTGTGTGTGTGTGTGTGTGTGTGTGTGTGTGTGTGTGTGTGTGTGTGTGTGTGTGTGTGTGTGTGTGTGGTGTGTGTGTGTGCACATGTGTCACACATGATGTGTGCTACAGTATATATGTTATAGCTCTAGAGACGCAGAGACAGAGACATATTTATTTAAAATCATCCTGGCACAGGCCTATAGTCTATACTAGACAACGGCGTCAACCGTCAACTCCGCTGGTGGCAAAATAATAAGCCAATAATAATAAGTTGCGGGGCGGGTGCCTTAAAATATATAGGCTACTCTAAGGTGGGCACGCACCCACTGTCGTTATAGGAACCTTCTGCCTTGCCTATAGAACTGCCCCCCCCCCCCCTATCTGCCTATCTGCATGCGCTACGACGCAGAGAACGCAATGATAACTCACTCTTTTACTTTACTTTAATAAAGTACTTGTAGTCTATATTATCCGCCTAAGGCAAGTCATTGAGACACAGACAGACAGACAGACAGACAGACAGACAGACAGACAGACAGACAGACAGACAGTCAATGCGCTATACGAGCGCGGGTGAGCTTGATGATCGGCTAAATTAATATAGCCGTGTATATAAATTAAATTCATATGTCCTTGTAGGTTATCTATTGTGTTGGCCAGGGTAGGTTATCTATTGTGTAGCCAGCCCCCCCACCCCCCCCCCCCCCCCCCCCCCCCCCCCCCAGAAGGACGATCGTAATCACATATTGCCTTGCGCTGTGCGTAAAATAGTAATTTTTTCAGTATGAGGCGATACGCAGCATCTACACAAAGTGCATAGGGGGACCCCCCGACCCCCCCCCTGCAAGGGTCCACATGGGGTGGGGGGGGGGGGGGGGGAGGCACACAGATAGGAGCTCAGACGCTCACACACACACCCCCCCAGGGGGTCCACAGACCGCGGGTCGGGCCATCCCGTATGTAGGAGAGGAGCTGGGTAGATCTGCTATTTTCGGTGGGCATGTGACAGCTCTGGAACGCAGGGTCGCCTGGGGACGGCGAAGGGCTCCACGGACCGGCATGGTGCACGCGGTGGCCTGGCACACGTGCACACGTGCCAGGCCACAGGGCGCAGGGCGGACCGGCAAGGTGCACGCGTGTGGGCGTAGGGCAGCGCAGGGCACCGCGCAGGGCACCGCGCACACGGGCATATAACAAAGTCAACCATTACGTCGCAAACGGGTAGATATAGCCGCGACGAGTTCCGTTCTGTTGCGACGAGTCCACACACCGCACAACGAATTACCTTTTACGTCGAGAAGGGTAGATATAGCCGCGACGAGTTCCGTTCTGTTGCGACGAGTCCACACACGCCACAACGAATTACCTTTTACGTCGAGAAGGGTAGATATAGCCGTGACGTGTCCCGTTCTGTCGCGACGTAAAAGAATAGTCAAACTACTAGGTCGCAAACGGGTAGATATAGCCGCGACGAGTCCGTTCTGCCGGGACGAATTGATATTTACGCCAGGACGTACTCGAATATACGTTGCGACGGAAAATATACGTCGCGACATAGGTCGTCAGTCGTGAAGGCATTGTGTTTCCATGTGACCCTATAATCCCAACTAGCATCAACATGCTGTACTTCAGTAGTCCAGCAGAATTTGTCACAGTTCATTGACCAACTGGAAGGGATAACTCAGAAATCACCTTTCACCAAAACGTACTGCGTCAGTTTTTTCACTGACTGATATTGAGGCGAGCATGGAAATGTTGCGGGTTTGAGTAAAATGGTCCCGCCCCCTCCTACTAGTAGTAGTAGTAGTAGGGGATAAAGTACTTGTTTTAGACCTCCTACTAGTAGTAGTAGTAGTAGGGGAAAAAGTACTGTGTTATTAGACCTCCTACTAGTATTAGTAGTAGTAGGGGATAAAGTACTGTGTTTTAGACCGCAACGACGGTCCCGCCCCCAGGTCCGCCCCCCCGGTCCCCGCCCCCAGGTCCCGCCCCCCCGGTCCCGCCCCCAGGTCCCGCCCCCCTCCTACTAGTAGTAGTAGTAGGGATAAAGTACTGTGTTTTAGACCGCAACGGAACGGTCCCGCCCCCAGGTCCCGCCCCCCTCCTACTAGTAGTAGTAGTAGGGGATAAAGTACTGTGTTTTTAGACTGCGACAGAACGGTCCCGCACCCAGGTCCCGCCCCCCTCCTACTAGTATTAGTAGTAGGGATAAAGTATACTGTGTTTTAGACCGCGACGGTAGTAGTAGGGGATAAAGTACTGTGTTTTAGACCGCGACGGTAGTAGTAGGGGATAAAGTATACTGTGTTTTAGACCGTGACTGAAAGCCAACTTGAGCCACGAGAGAGCGAGCTAAAGCGAGTTTCCACATTGCAAAGATGGCTTAGCCGAACCAGTCCCGTCCGAGTTGCATCCCGATATGGACAGAAATAGTAATGTTCTGGCGAGAGCGCTTTCCCCGTCTACCACTCAACGTGGCTACTAGCCATCACAGCGTTTCTTTGCACAAGTACCATTTCCATGATCGCGATATTGAGCCATTGCTTTTTTTTTTCTTTTTTTTGTTATCCACGATTTTGCAAACAGTTTTTTTCACCCAGTGTCAATTATCTAATGTAATCCTGGCTCTACACTTCCTCTGCAGACCAGTTCCTTTCCCCTCCATCAGGCGCCCGGCTGACCAGGGCAGGTAGTTTAGAGACCAGGATTACAGCATGTTTTTGTGAAAGATTACTGACACCAATATTTCATGCAGTGTTGAAGAAGGGCAGGTGTGCTTTGTGAGAAGACAGGAACGCTCGCCCCAAAACACGCTCACCCCGGGTCAAATCCGCCGACTTCAGAGCGGTTCAAACGTAACTTCAGTAAAACTATGCCCAAACCTAACCTTAAACAGTAAACTAAACCTAATGTTATTCCTAAACTTAACGTTAGTAAAACTATTCCTAACCTAAACCTCAGTAACAACAAATTCAAGATAGAAGAACCGCTGCGGGTTGAGCAGTCTGCGAAATAAATGGGCGGCGAGCGTGTTCCCTTTGTGAACTGGACACACACAAAATATTAGCTTTGTCTCAGCACAACAAGTCCAGTTCACAGGAGGTTTCTGCTACAAATCCAGCAACTGTGGTCAGTGGAGAACGTCCAGAAAGTGACGTATGCTCTGTTGAATCTCAGTTCTTGTTTAGACCATTCTGACCTGAGATCAGATTCTAAAAATGTCTGTTTGAAAATGACAGTTTTCTTCGATTTTTCAAAAATAGCAGACCTAGAAGCTCGTAGCACGCCACTCGGTGGCGCGCTATGAGCTTGTAGATCTGCTATTTTTCAATAGCTATATATAACATAATGCTAACACCAAAAGGGGTTCCCGTTCAGAATGGTTTAGACAGCGAAGCATGTTCATAATATACACAATTCTAATAGAAATTGTAGGGCAGTGACAGGAGTTGCACACATGCATGCACGCTGTGATTGAGGTTGGATTTTTCGCTCTTGATTGAAGCTTATGCAATATGAGCGAGTCCTGCAGTGCTGGGAGATGAAGCCGTTCCAGAGGCCTCCGGGCATTAGAGGGATTGGGGTTGACCACTGCATCAACCCCCTTCAAAGATGTTTGTGGCATCGTAGCCGATAAGGGGCTTGTCTGAAGGATGATGGGATGAGCTGGCTGGCTGGTGGTGTGGACTAAATGCACTGGTGGAAAGTAACTAAGTACATTTACTTAAGTACTGTACTGAAGTTGTGAGTTATTTGACATTTTTTAGTTATTTGTACTTTACTTGAGTTTTTCCAATTTCCAGTATACTTTTACTTCTATTCCACTACATCTCGGAGGCAAACGTTGTACTATTACTCCACTACATTTATTTGAAAAGGTTAGTTTTTAGTTACTTTGAAGATTTTGATTATTAATACAAAACACACTCTTCATGCTATATATACATTTCGGCCATTTGAAAATATCAAAAGATTTTTATACATTTGAAAATGACTGTACTTTCTACTTTTGGTACATTGAATACATTGTGACGCCAATGCTTTTGTACTTTTACTCAAGCACATTTTGAATTCTGGGCTTTAACTTGTAACGGAGTATTTCTATGTTGCAGTATTGATACTTTTACTTAAGTAAAAGATATGAGTACTTTTTCCACCTCTGGCTGAATGTTGACGGGGGAGGGGAGGGGTAAGTGTGCACCATGCTGATGAAGTGCCACGCTGTGCACAGGATTTACAAGCACTGTCTACCCGCAGGCCTTCCAGGGGGTCAAGTCATTAACCCTTTATTGATAGGCCTTGGACGTTTGGCCCGCGGGCATCGGCAGTGTGCCAGTCTGCCCACTCCTAATTATCAAGGCTACTAAATCAATAAAGGTTTAAAAAAATATCTTATCTACTGTATACTGCGCACAAAACTAGGAACTTATGTGGATCTTGGGATCCACAAAGAAACAGCGTGGCTCCAGTGTGTGATGTGATAATAATACTAATAATAATAGAAAGAAAAGAAAGAACAAAAGACCATTATTGCATCAAAAGGCCTAATTAACAAACTATAAGCCTTGCCTATCTCCTTAAGTACTGTACACCCCCTGGACACTAGTATGTCGCAGGGCATCCAGCCCTTGATGTGGCAAGCAGGGAAGCACTGGGTATGTCTTTGGTATGACCCGGCCAAATTGTTAAATAGTATAGGAAAGAGGAAAACATTTTGAAAAAAGCCGACCTACATGCTCACAGCTTGTAGATCTGTGGAACCGAGTCGAAGTAAATTGAATGCCTCGACTTTGTGCGCACATTTGGGGGCGGGGTCACCAGTTCAAATATGATTATTTTGGGCGGTCACGGCCTGAAACGGGTGAGAACTGATTTATGACATCAGGGGGTCTGTATCCACATTATCTGTGATGTCATGTGTGACTCCAAATCTGAACAAGGTTTCAGCACAGCCCCATCGTAAAATGAAAGTTAAACATTAAAAAAAAAAAGTATAAAACTTATTATTAATTATTCTCCATATTCTAACTTTTTGTGCTTTGTCGAGAATTACAAGACACGGTATTCACGGAGAAAAACAACAACAACAACACGGAACAACACGCAGAAACAACACGGTCAGTGGCCAAAGACACATCGCTGTCTGCCTTTGTTGAAAATGTACGGTGTGTGTGTGTGTGTGTGTGTGTGTGTGTGTGTCACTCGGACACACAATATTCACGGACCTGTGGTCTGTTCATACTGTGTGTATACTGTGGACAAATCCATGTGTCCATGTGTTGCATGTAAACAAATTAGTTCAGATGAAGACTTGTCTATTAAGAGCTTCTGCATCAATACGCTTTAAGCACATGACGTCTGCATCCATGTGTGTGATGTTGTGGTGGGTGCATGCACACATTCACAGAGTCATATGGCCTGGGTGACATATGAATCACAAATAATGTGCTTTCTGTGTGATGATTATCACATTAATTTCAAACACAACCCTCCTTGTCTTGTGCAACAACATCAGCATGACTTGGCTCCTCTAGAATCCAGGGAATTGGTGCCGGCCATTGTAGCTGCACTGGGCGTGATTGAAAGCGTGAGGTGTTGGTGTGTGTGAAAGCCACGTGAGAGAGTTTGTAGTGGACGAGGACAAAAACACAGAGAGAGAGAGAGAGAGAGAGAGAGGGTCCCTTGTGTCTTGGTGTCAGAGGCCCAGCTGCTATAGTTTTCATTATTCAAATGCTGCAGCATGACATTGAATTAATACAACCACTACTTAACACACATACACAAGGGTCTGAGGCGCAAACATTAACTTGGCCCGGCACTGCCAACACACATAAGTGAGTTAAATGATTTGCTGCGAGCGAGAGGGAGGGGTTCGAGACAGAGCGATTGTGGGAGGAGATAATGTGATTAAATTTGATAACAGTCTTTCTAGCTCACAGCATGCACAATATGAGCACGCACGAAATGTTAACTTAATTTACCGGAGGGTCAGTGGGATTGCCGTATAGTGACTGAGCACGCCAAGTCAACAGTACTCCTTGAAGTAGAACTTCTCATGGAGTCGAAATTAAACTTTTACAATGGATAATGACTCAACGAAAGCACGAGGCCACATTGGGAAAAACGTGTCATTTTGCCAAAATGATGATTCACTGTTCAATGTCAACTTGCACTCTATACTCCCTCTCCTCTATGTATACATATATATATACTGATATGCATCATGCAAGCTTGTGTAGAAGCAAACGTTTGAATTGATACAGAGTTCACTGCAAGGGAGGAAGGGAAGAAAAAAAACTATCCGCTCTATATGTCAACAACACGAGAAACCAAATCCCTGTGTGTTTAGATGTGGGTGTGCAGAGGTCACTACCAAGCAGATGACCCCTGGGGTCACTTGGTGGGGTGTGGGGGGCTGTTTTGCAGGAGGATTTCTTTCTTGCTCTCCACTTGTGCTTGCTGTTCTATGTTCTAGTCCAGTGGTCCCTAAACTCTTTAGCTCAAGACCCAAAGGAGAGATTAGACGTTGACCCAAACTAGTGAAAATAGCAGATCTATACAAAGCACGCAACGAGTCGCTTCGCGCCGCATTGTACACTTGTAGATAGGCTATTTTCACTACTTCTTAGTGATTCTTATTCTTTATTCATGGCATTTCTTAGATTTGTAGATTTGGAGAAAGGAACTGGTCGGAATAACGTGTTCCTTCCACACGCTACGTCCGGCCGGGGAAATTCCACCCTGTCGGGTGAAAAGAAGCAGCTTGGACTCCTCATGCATAGAAGGAAGCATGAGGTCAGTCCGCTGCCCCCCCAGGTTGGCAGAGGAAGTGTAGCGCCCAGGATTACATTAGATAATTGACACTGGGTGAAAAAAAATGGGGTTTCAAAATCTTGGGATATATATATTTTTTAAATAAGATATTAGACTGTATATTGTGCTCACGAGGTTTTGCGAGGTCTCACGATAGGAGAGCGAATAAGCACTAAAACCCAGTGCCCTATTGAGGGCTTATGGTGAGGTTAACAACACAGACATTGCTGTTCCTTGGAGTGGTTGCACCACTCAAAAATATATCTTTTGAAATGTGTCCCGACCCAGTGTTTGTGAACCAGTGTTCTAATCTATAGGGTGCATGAGCGTAGGAGTAGCACCCCCCCCCCCTCCCCCCAAGGGGATTACAACCTCTGAGCTGCAGTGGGGGTGAGACGATGTCCAGATTCTCACTGTTTAAGTCTGTAAAAACAATCTTCATGAGTAGCTATTGTTCATAACTAAACATGGCTGTAACACAGGCACACAGGGAACCCTTCTCCCTGAAGGCCCGTCGTTTGTTTGGGTGCTCCATGCCAAAGCTTTATAGCTGCCAAAACGCTTAAGCAGAGAGAGAGAGACTGAAGAGAGCGAGCGAGAATGAGTGAAACAGACAAAGTGAGACGGATAGCCCTCTCTCTCTCTCTCTCTCTCTCTGGCTGTACATTTGTGATAGGTTCAAGAGTTCGAGATTTGTATCTGGATAGTTTGTCTTGTGCTCGCTAACCACTTGACGCCACTCTGCCAACCAGCCCTGGTTTGGGGTGACTGACCATGATACGTAGATCGTAAAAAACCTCTGCACCATACGGAGCGGTTCAATCTGAGTTCAATCTGAGTTACAGAGGTAACAGAATGAGAGAGAGAGAGAGAGAGAGAGAGAGAGAGAGAATGAGAGAGAGAGAATTAGTGAGTCCGCCCAAAGAGAGAGAGAGAGAGAGAGAGAGATAGACAGAGAGAGGAAGAGTGAATGACAGAGTACAGATGAGAGAGAGAGAGAGAGAGAGAGAGAGAATGAGTGAGTGAAAGGGCGTCAAGCAACGCTATGCCAAAACTTTCAGTGGCAAATATTTCAGACTTCAGCTGTTCTGTTTTTAGAAGTGGAAATAAGGAACAAGTAAAGTGCTCATATTGGAAATCAACTTCACATTTATCACATCACGGGAAAGACAGGGTCCATACTTCTCCATTCTCCGCGCTGCTGAATCAGCACATTTTAACCGGCCCACAATATATTTGTTGTGTGATCCCCCTGTCCCCCGGCCCGCCCCCTCTCCTCTCCTCTCCTCCCAAACATCCTAAAGCAAAGGAAACAAAGGTTCCCATTGGACCAATAATGAATAAATAGCTCCCATGTGACCTGGGACCAAGTCCTATTTCTCCCCATCCTCTGTTTGTTTTCCCCACCATTGTAATTACCCCCCCCCCCCCCCCCTCCCCCCCTCCTCTTCCAAAAAAAGGCCCTGCTACCAAGTGGTAAACAAACCCAACAAACCCCAGGACCCTGACTCAGACCCATAAAAACATAGCACAAGAGCATTGGGGGAGGAGGTGGAGGGGCTTGTGGGATAGCGGCTTATAGGGCAAACGTGGCAGGACAGAGAGAGAGAGAGAGAGAGAGAGAGAGAGAGAGAGAGAGAGAGAGAGAGAGAGAGAGAGAGAGAGAGAGAGGGAGGGAGAGGGAGGGAGAGAGAGAGAGAGAGAGAGAGAGAGAGAGAGAGAGAGAGAGGGAGGGAGGGAGAAAGAAAGAGAGAGGGAGAGAGAGAGAGAGAGATAGAGAGAGAGAGAGAGAGAGGGAGGGAGAGAGAGAGAGAGAGAGAGAGAGAGAGAGAGAGATGCACACCGGCACATGACACGTTATTATATCAAGACTGTACACAGAAACATATTCACACTGTGTAACAGCACACACACACACACACACACACACACACACACACACACACACACACACACACACACACACACACACACACACACACACACACACACACACAGTGTGCACATACTGTACACAGATTATATCATAATATTCAGAAATAGCACATATTTGTTATTGCTGCAAAAAAGAAGATATTTTTTTTTATATAGATTTATATATATATATTCTTTTATGTTCATTAGTACTTTCAATACTAGTTTACTATTTACTTTTAGTGTCTTGTACTGTTTTTACTTACTTTTTTGTTTTATTTGTCTTGTTCTGACCTTGATTGGGGGGGATATTTACATGCAAAATGTTTATTCATTGCTGCATAAAATAAAAAAGTGTTTAAAAAAAAAAGATTTTACGTGTGTGTAGACTCGTCGTATAATAATGTGACAATAACAAACATGAGAGAGAGAGAGAGAGAGAGAGAGAGAGAGAGCTAGGGCAGGGAAGGAGGGAGGAGGAGGAATCCATGGGCGTTCAGTAGGGGAGCTATAGCTGCCTCTACCCCCTTCCTCTGACCCTGGCGTCCTGCCAGCAACAGTCACAGCCTAATTGCTGGAGTCTGTGTGCCCGCTGAAGGCATTGTAGGAGTCAGTATTGTCTGGGGGCCCACGGAGAGCAGTCACCATTCATCCCCGGGCGCCCGCTATTTACTGAGGTGGAACGGCCTTTACAGGCGATGTGTTTCTGAGAGAACAACATGTTTGAATGACTCGTCTGAGACGGACGGGCCCGCTAAATGATACAGTGAGGCAGCTCACCTCAGCGTCCTGAACCAGACGGATTATGGCCCCCCTGCATGCATTGCCATGCGGAGACAAGTCCGTTGCCAGGGGTACAGACTCAGAGCTATAAGAGAATGATCGATAGTTTAAACTTTCCTGGTGAGCCCTTTCTAATTTCATCGCCCCGGCCTGCCTTTTCAAGGTTCAAGTTCAAGGTTCAAGCTTCTTTGTTATGTCTCATGTTAACAGGTGAATAAGCATTAGTCTTGTACGGCTCCTCGGACATTGCAGCAGCACAGTAACAGTGCTAAGCAATAATAATATTATAGGAAAAAAACTAAAGAAAACATCTCTATACTACATACTGATAATGTATACTGTAAGTTACAGTAACTGTAAACATTCTTTCAGCATGTTGAATGCTGTAAAAGTTTCATTGTCTTTGGCATAGCATGCTGGCTGACCTGTATCTCCGTTGCAACATCTTTGCATCTCATCATGGTGCATTTCCACACAACACATTGTTCTGTGCTACATGTACATGCCATGTCCATTACTGCTGTCGTGATTTGTTTTTTCACCTTCATGGTTAATTTCACGTCTGGGAATTGGATGGTCGCCAGTTCATTCTTCAGCTCCTCCAAGCTTGTCAAAGTGTCCTTGAGCAACATACGGAACCCGTAACTCCATGGGCGCTGTTAAAAAATAAACAGTCACCGCTACTAATAGTTAGAATTAGATGAATTTGAGGTATGTGCAAATGCGCTTGGCAAATACCCCAACTACAATTAGAAGTGCATAGGATAAACATTTGCCTCCTGCAATGCTGCGACAGCTGTGTGTGTGTGTGTGTGTGTGTGTGTGTGTGTGTGTGTGTGTGTGTGTGTGTACAGTATGTGACAATAAACACCCTTCAACGTGCTGTTGGAGCTGAAGTAATTTGTAATTTTTGTCCGGTGTGAAGTCCTGCAGCTCATAACAAGATTAGTGTTGTACTATAGCTTCTGTGTTAGAACCCGGTAGGGGTCTCTGATTCCCTAGCCCCATCCCTCATGAGCCTTGACTGGATTTAGTAGGCCTGATCCCGTTAACCTTGGGCATGCTGGTGCAGAACCGGCATTATTATAGTGTAGCAAACTATCGCCTGATTTATTGCATGCCTGTTTCGCATGTGAAAATGGCAGATCTACAAGCTCGCAGCAGGCGGTGGGGATGCAACCGATCGGCTTTCAGATCGGCTATTTTCGGCGTGCGAAGGAATGACGGAGGACGTAGTATGACGAAGGATGAATCAGCCTTATCTCTGATCTTGTCAAACGTGGAGAATTATCATATACTTTAGGTCAGGGAGTGTCAGAAAAACAATGGTGTTATCACTGGAACTGGAGAGGGGGAATGGTTTATGTCTGGGCTATCTGCTTTGTGCCACATCAGCACTCGCTGAGTGAGGAACCTTGAAAAACAGTATCAGAGTGCATTCTCATCAGGAAAACAAACTGTTGTTTATAAACACTGTCGGCACGATGGGAGGGAACCTGATATTGTGGTTCTCTAACGTCCTGGCAGTGCAGTTCCGACGAGCTAGTCCTTTTCCCCCCCCTATGTGTGTCTGCCCCCTCGACAGGCCATGTAATAATGCTCAATAAGACATAATAACATGGTGCACACCGGTGGCTTTCAGAGTGGTTTTTGGGCTAGTTGAGGGCTCCTGCCCGCCCGCTGTCTCTGGCCCGGCGCGGTGAGTCTCGGTGGCCAGCGCTCCGTCTGGTGTGTGACCACAGGGCTATAACCGCCGTCTCTCCATGGCGTCGCAGCCGTTTGGTGGGCAGGGTCCATCATCCTCACCACACCTCACCACACCGCATGTATACCGCCACACGGTCACATGCGTCCTGGACCCATGTCCGTGCACGGAGCACAATGCTCTGTCTGCCACTGTTTAGAAATATTAGTTTTGATTTCGTTTTTTAAGTATGGTGTTTGATTTCAGTTTTAGTTTTGCTTCGTTTTATGAGTGCACGAGTGGTAGTCATTTTAAGAATTGACTGGTTTTGGTTTAGTTTAGTTTTAGTCTTAGTTTGAGTTCTTCAGGTATTATGAAGAAAGGATAAAATAATGCATGACTAAAATGAAGATGATTTTACATGCAATTCCATTTCATTTTAGTCTTTGTTTAGTTATACTTTAGTTTTTTAGTTTCAGTTAATGAACTTAAATATTAGTTTTAGTCCCAATGGGACTAAACTCCTGTGAGTCAACTCCTGTGAGTTGACTGTGCATGGTGTAGTTACAAAGTTACATATTATTGTGTAGTGCAAAAGCACGGTGGAAAGGGTTAAACATAGCACATGTTGAGGTTGGATGTCGTCCTCAGTGGAAGATGTGTTGCCATGATTGAGATGATTGATGTGATCTGCTGTGCGGTGCATCTGTGAGTCTTGATCCGCATCTCAGATGCAGCAGATTGAGACCAAATGCCGAACCTTAAGCAGGGAGGTCATGTTAGACAAGCCTTTCTGCAATAGGAGCAGACACAAAGGTCACAGGGTCAATTAAAGCACATTGCACATGGTTAGTGCTAAGTAGTTCGCAGAACTCTCACTGAAATATCATCTTATTAGGGTGGAACCCCGAGTCCATAATGAGGTGAACCCTCCTGCAACGGACAAATCGTTAGAATAGATTTGGTGAGCCATTTTCGTTGCCGAGGCTGCAATCCATACTAAATCTATTCAGCTGTCAGAGTCAAGTGTCAATGACAAATGTTGCACATCCCTCCTTGTTATGCTCCAAGTTTGTTTTCCAGCCCACCCTAATCTCATGCTTCATTTGAAATTCATCCGGCTGCCTTGGAAGAGAATTATTTATGAGCCAAATCTGTTTGTTGGAAGAGCATGGTCTTGTTTTGGTTTTGCTGTCGTCCTCCCCCGGTGCGATTCTGTTGGGACCTCCTGCCAGAATCACCGGTTTTAATTGAGTCAATAATGCAAAACACGAACGCTGTGAAAAAAAACTAAACTGTTTTTGAAAACAGCAACATTATCACCGATGCACAGCTTCATTACGGATAGTAATATTTGTATAATCCCCAACACAAACTGCTGGGCACATCAACTCCCCAGTGCTATTAATGAGATATGGCGTATTTGTGTGTTTCGTGTGTCGTTCAGTGCAGTTCCGCACGCTCCCACGACAGAACGTGGAGGTGAGCAGAGGTTAACAATGAGCCGTCAGCATCGAGGCGATGGGACAATGTCTCGTCTTTTGAGCTTGATTCCCAGGCGGCTCCCGGAATCCAGACGTCTCCGACATCCTCTTTGAGACGCGCGGGTTCAGAAGTTTACCCAGAGTCCACTGGGTAATTATACATCAGCCAATCGGCAGGCGAATGGAGTGCATGGCATAGTGTGAGGGACAGATGTGATTGGATGGTCATTGTCTGGTCGCTGTCTGGGAGGTTTGAACATTCTGAAGCTCTGTACTCTGAACGGATGACCTCATAGTTTAGTCATCTGAAATGTTTTAGTTTTAGTCGACTAAATATCATACGATTTCAGACAAAAAAATATTTTGGCGGGCCTTGATGTCGTCGTAATGCCTGATTTTACACTTGGTTACATGCTGAAAATTGCCGATCTACAAGTGTTGTGAGCTTGTTGATCTGCCATTTTCAGATCACAACACGCGAGCACAACCAAACATAAAATTACTTGTCTTTTAGTTCTACTGGATCTCTCACTATAGTCCCTCCTTAACATTTTAAGTTTTTAATTGTTGACAAATTTTCAATAAAACCTTAGTTTAAGTCATCATACAGTATAGCTTACTTTTTATTTGTTTCTATCTAGTTTTCGACAGTGAAAAAAGGTAGTAGACGATCATTTTTGGCCATAGTTTTAGTCGACAAAATCAACACTGCTGTACTTTGGAACGGCTGACCTCAGGTGAATAATGCGCTTGTTTATGCTCCGTCGTACGATGGCGTCGCGGACCGAAAAACAAGCTCACAAATGCCATGGCGGAACATAGCTTCTAGCTTATGGACTGGCTATTTTCAGGCTAAAGCCTCTGATAAGGTCACTGACAGGAAAATGAGATAGACACAAAGAAAGAGAGATTGCGAAATGTACAACACATAACGTCATCCGATACTTAGAACGTGTAGGGACATTTCCAAGAAAGAGTATAAGCTCCCCAACGCGTTGCTATCCACACTGCGTTTTGAGCTTATAGATTGCCGACGATGCCTAATGTACGACTTAAGTATGAATCGGGCATACGACAAGGTCCAGAGACAGGAAAGGACTCAAAGGAATTTATTGTGAAATATAACATAATGTCGTCTGATACTTATGGACTACAGTCCATAAAGCAGTCTTAGTGTGACAGTGTAACCTGAATAACCAGATAATCAGTGTGCCGCAGAGTTGCCATTGGTTGCTTGTATCTATGCACATGTTGCACCAATTCATAATTGTACAACGAAGAATGAAGCTTGATTAATGTCTCGCCTTTATTCAATGTTATTGGTTGTTTACCCTCCGAGGGATGTCTAACTGAATTTATGCTAACTACATCATGCAACTTTACTACCTCTAGGAAATTACTCATCACTAAGGCGGTTGCACCCATGTTCACCTTGGTTTTGCACTTGACACCAGTGGCAAAGTACATTAACTCAAGTACTGTACTTTTCCCCCAGTACTTTTACTTCTACTCCACTACATCCCAGAGGCAAATATTGTACTTTTACTCCACTACAATGATTTGAAAAATGTAGTTACTTTTGTAGATTTGGATTATTTAATATTACAAAACATTAACCAACATTAACCAATTCAGCCCCTATATACATTTCAGCCATTTTCAACAAATTTTTTATACATTTGAAATGTTTTACTCAAGTACATTTTGAGTAAATTTGATTATTTCTACAATCGTTACGTCACTGTTGACAGCAGTATTGATACTTTTACTTGAATAAAACATTGAAGTACCTTTTCCACCACTGCTTGAAATTGAAATGTATTTCATTCATACAGCTTTGTAGGTTGGGATGTCTCTATTTGTCTCTATTTACTACTATTACTATTTGTGTCAGTGCACATTGACAGAGGAATTTAATTAATATTATAAATATTTGTAAGAAATCTCCCATGGACTCAATCTATTAAATGGCTTGTGTCTTTTTTATTGTCACTCGATTCTTTGTGACAATAAGAAAGACATGCAATCACATGGGGTGCTTTTGCACTAGAAGAAGAGCTCTCTTCACAGCTGCAAGGGCCTTGCGGAGAAGAGAAGAGAAGAGAAGAGAAGAGAAGAGAAATTGCGGTTTGGGAGAGGTGAGGAGAGGAGAAGTGGAAAGAGAAGAAAATAGAGGAGAGAAGAGGAGAGGAGACGTGATGAGGAGCCAATAATATACTTCTTTGTTTATTACCATCCAAACTTGGCTCCACCGGCCAGCCCTGTTGCTCGTGCGATTGTTTGAGATGAGCTGGCAGGGTGCCGAGCCTGGAGTAAATCAGCACAGTCAGTCATCAACAACAGCCAGCCAGGGAGGGGGAGTGGGGGGGGGGGGGGGCATTTATGAAGGGAGGGTTAAGAAAGTGTGCATTTGTGCATGTGTGTATGTGAGAGACTTGTAGAGAGAGCGGGAGGCGGGTGAGTGAGGGAGAAAAAACTGGAGGGAAAGAGTACAAGTGGAAAGTGGGGGAAGGGATATAGAGAGAGAGAAGATTGGTGCTCTGTTGTGAAACTTGAGCTCGGAAAAATTGCTCTGAGTTTAACACTCTCCTCCCAATGTTTTTGCAGTTGTTACTGTTAGGAGGGGATACATTGCGTGAGCAGACACACGCACCACAAGATCTACCCATACACACACACACCCAGACCTACCCATACACACAAACGCACACACCCAGACCTACCCATACACACGCACACACACACCCAGACCTACCCATACACGCACACACACGCAAAAAGCTCCACCTGCTTAGTTTGTTTTTCTCCCTCGGCCTCACCCTCCCTCCCCATCCACAGTATACTGCTGTTATCAAGGTGAGGTGTGCTAACAAGACAGGCAGCCTGACATCCCTGGCGCCATGCCAACTGGCTTGGTAAGAAAAAAAAAATACTGAACACAGTATAGTACACACCAAACTGGCCTGCTTTTTAGCCAGGAGGCTTTATGAACCCTTTTGAATCTGCTTGCAAAGAAACCGGCTGTCTCTCGGCGAGGAGTCTGTCTGGAAAGTGGGCACGAGAAGCGCTCTTCTCTCATTACTGCACCACCTCACGCGGTGCCATGCAGCGCGGCGTGCTCGTGGCTCGTGTGTCCTCAGGAAACCACAGCCACTGCTTATTTTCATCTTACTAGTATATTCAGGAACTAACTTTTCCAGCCAATTAGTTATCTACGATGACCTGGCTTTGTTCATGTACTGCATGGTCTATACAATACAATACTAAGGGTTAATTCGACCCACTTGGGCCCTACTCTATTATCATAATTATGATGTTGTCGCGCGATGTAAATGTGGCCTATAATGACACGCTCAAAATAGGGTAAGTGGTTAGGGATGAAAATGTAGAAGAGGAGCTGGGCTGTAAATTCTTCATTGACTAATAGTCATAGTCGATTAGTCGACAAAGACTACTCGACTATGAGTCATCCAGAGAGACTATCTGGTAGTATGTGTTGGCAGTATATTGCTTCTGTTTGTCAAGGACATTCAGTACAATCAGGCAGAGACCAGCCTTTCCAGGTTGGTGAGGTTTTGTCAAATGAACACAAAGAATGAATTCAACTCTAAAAGCATAAAACATTTTCAATGAACTATAATCTCAAAGTCTTGGTGGACGTCTAAGACCAAACCGAGCGATTATTAATCGACTATTCGACTATGAGGGTACAGCACTAATAGAGCCAAATGGACCCTCTCTGTTGACTGATATATCCCCCATCAGTCAGGGGCCGTTGGGGCTGGTGCCTCTCCTGCAGCTCCGTGCCAAAAAATAAAAAGCATGGATTTACACACGGCCAGAAACAGTTGCCCCACTGTGTGGAGGCTTACTGGGGTCTATATCTTTTAATTGGGGTCCAAATGGCGGTGGATAAGCATGAAGATTTCGAAGAGCGATAATAAAGTTGGAAGCTGGAGGGGGAGAACAATAGTCAGCCAAGAAAGACGCAGGAGAAGGCAAGTTCAGCAGGTTCATGCGCTGTGCTCAGAGGATTTCAAATCCCTCCCCTTGACCGCAGGATACTGCTAGTGTTTGTCAGAGTCAGAGATTTCTGTGTGTGTGTGTGTGTGTGTGTGTGTGTGTGTGTGTGTGTGTGTGTGTGTGTGTGTGTGTGTGTGTGTGTGTGTGTGTGTGTGTGTGTGTGTGTGTGTGTGTGTGTGTGTGTGTGTGTGTGTGTGTGTGTGTGTGTGTGTGTGTGTGTGTGTGTGTGCGCGTGTGCGTGTGTGTGTGTGTGCGCGTGTGCGTGTGTGTGTGTGTGCGTGCGTGCGTGTGTGTGCGTGCGTGCGTGTGTGTGTGTGTGCGTGCGTGCGTGTCACAGCTGTGACGCTGGGAGTGACTGCCGCTCAACAAAGCACAGGGTTCTGCTGGGCTGAGTAAACAAAGGGAACTCAGCACAGCTCTGTATGGCGGATTGCACAACCTCTCCTTGAGAGAGAGAAAGTAAAAACTAGTTGGGGGAGGGGAGGGGGGGGGGGTGTAGGCTGACTGTGGGTACAAACAGATGACTGACAGAGATGTGCAGAGCAGAATACGACCGTAAATATGACAACAGATTATTAAGAATAAAAATAAACTAAACTAAACACCAAATGTCGTCAGAGTTCCCGTGCCAATAGAATTAAAAAAAATTAAAATGTTTTTTTGATTAAGAGCCACTAAGTAGCAACAGATCCGTGCGTGCGTGCGTGCGTGCGCACGCGCACGCGCGCTCTGTTGTCCCAGCTGTGATAGGGTGGTCATGCATGCAAGGCAGGCTGGGGGGTAGAGGGGGAGAGTTTGCCCCGAGGAGGTCAGCTGTTAGGGGGCATGTGAGGCAGGAAAGGGGTTGGTATGTTGGATTGCTGCACTGCTTTGTGCCCAAATGCATGCCCAGCTAAAACTACACCCCCATTCTCCCCTGGGTCGCTGGCTGCACTGTTACATGTGACTCCCTTCGCTTATAGCTGCCCCATCCCATGACAAATGTTCCTCTATATTGCAGTGGTTCTCAAAATTGCACATTTTGTAAACTATGTAACGCTTGAAACCCACCAGGTGTGGATACTGTATAAGCACACAGACTGCTTTTCTCCCACTCCATGTTAATGGATGCAGCTGTTCTCACTGGACGTGTGTGTGTGCACGGACGCTCCACTCGTGCACGCGAAGATTTTTTTCCCCCCACTCTCTGGGTGTTAAAGGTTCGTAAGGGTCCATTTCATTCCCAACTGTCAGTGATTTATTTGGAGACTCCCTGGAACCCCCCCCCCCAAAGACCCCTGGGGGTCCCTGGAACCCCCCCAAGGACCCCTGGGGGTCCCTGGACACCATATTTAGAAAAGCTGCCCTATTGGTCCTGTGAGGACTCACACCAAAACCAAGATACAGGAGCCAGTTTCCAAGTTTCTCTTTCTCCAAGGAGCTGCACCCGTGGCGTGCGGTCCTGCAGCGAGACGCCACAGTCCACATGTGTTCAGGGAATATTTATTTTGGCCCTGTTATTGGTTTGACCCCCCCTTCCTTCAGATAATAGTTCATTATCAATGAATCAATAATTGTGCCAAACAATTAATCTTATAAACAGTACACACAACTGTAACAATTACATTTTTATTTAACAACATATCCAAGCTAACAACATGGCATGCTGTGACACATGAGCTTGTAGATCCATTGTGTTCATTTTTGCCGTGTGATAACAGCATAAATGAAGTAGTAGTAATGAAGTGGTTACAATTTACAATTTAGGCATTTAGACGTTTTTTTAATCCAGAGCGACTGGTTAAATTAAACTAGGAAGGAGGATTTCAAATTGTGTGTGCTGCTCTGCTGCTGATGATGATGATGATGCACACAGCACATTTTAGATTACCTCTAACTAGGCATGATTAGCATCACACCTCAGCATCATGTCTGAGAAAAGATGGGGCGTCACTTGAAAAAGAGACGCCGTCTCTATGTGTTTTTACTGGTTAAATAAAGGTTAAATAAATAAATAAATGTCTCTGTGAAGGTGTCAGTCATCCTTAGCTTTTAACAATCTGAATATTATAGAATCAACTCTCATCTCTCCACTCTCCCACATAAACGTAGCTAACCTTTGTCTCCACTCGACGGAACCTGAGGTCTCTAAACCCTTACTCTCATCTCCTCTCGTCTCCTCCTTTACATCTACTTACTATATTTAATTTGTCTTTTTTAGACAGATGTGACCGGGTCAAGTTTTTGGAATTGACACCAATTGCTTGGTTTATTTACTGCAGGTGTACACTTGTGGAGATTTGGTGCATCAGGATTGGTGTGACACTCCAATCACAGGAAGATGGCAATCAGGAAACAGATTTGGTCATGGGTGAGTTTTGGGCCTGGGCTATACGTCTCTAGGTTTTTATTCAAACGCACATTTCTATGTGCGTTTGGGCCTTTCAGCCAGACGCAAACGGCGTTTTCGGCCACTCAAACGCAGGTTTAATGAAACGGATAAATAAGTGGAGATTTTCGAAAAGATCCGGATGGTGGAGCTGTGTAGTCATGCGAAACGGAGTTTTTGAGGAAGGATGACGTCACCTCCCTAGTCGCGCATGTTCGTTGTTGCTTTTAACACTGAGCATGCGCATCAGTTCGTGGATTGAAAAACGAACTACTTCCGAGGTGAAAGCGAGGTTACCATAGAAACGACAACAAACATGATGGCAGCTAGCGCCACCCGCGCGGGCGGAATCTCACCATCTAATATAAACACAAACCCCATTCTGTCAGCTGCCTTGCTAGCCTAGTGGACTACTACGCACACTTGTAATCTATGCTCTATGCTTTGCTTCGCTGGTTCGCGCCCCACTGCCGCCGCTTTGTTATAGTTTTTGGATTAAGGTTGGAGAAGGATGCGTTGCTCCCCTGCTTGCGGTTATGTATGCAAGCAGGGGAGCAACACATCCTTCACCAACCTTAATCCAGTCTTTTTAATGCAACCTTAATCCAAAAACTATTAAAAAGTCTGCGGTTGTAAAAGCAGTGGCGGCAGTGGGGCACGAACCAGCGAAGCGAAGCAAAGCATAGATTACAAGTGTGCGTGTCCACTAGGCTAGCGAGGCAGCTAACAAAATGGGGTTTGTGTTTATATTAGAAGGTGAGTTCTAAAGTTGCTCACTAGACGGAGTCTTGTCTGCATGCCTTGTTTGTTTTGTTTTTAGTACTACCGGGTTACGTGGGGGGATTTATTGGGAAACCAGCTCACCGCGCATGCTCAGAACATTTTTCTATTGCGTTACATATTTCTTATCGCCACCTACTGGCCTGGGACGCTTGTTGGGGTCAAAAATGATCGTTTTGGGTTGTATGTGTGGACACAGATATCTTTGTCGTATGGGCCCCTGCCCATACGACAACGGAGTACGGAAATATCCGTTTTATTAAAGATTGAGTATGTGTAGCCCAGGCCTTGAATGAATGCTTGTTGTAATGTTGAAGTGAAATAAGGCTACCTAATATGAGTGATGTAATACAGTATGTAGCACATTTATGTGCACTGCACACAGGAGTTGAGGCAGGTTTCTGCTTTAAGGGTGCACCTTCCTTCTGCTCACCCTGGTAAGAATTAGTTTTCATTTATTATGTGCACGTTATATTAAGTAGGCCTACCGTATGTATTGCATTTTCTTAGTGTGTTTGCCATAAGGGCAACCAGACTATAGAAATGTTATTCCATGTAAACTTTCCCTGTGACACATGTGGGTCAAGTCGCTCTCAGGTGTCTTACTGGTTTAGTAACTTCTATTTTGGCCGTCTTGTTACACAGGTCACACTGACTATAGACCACTGGGATCGTAGTCTAAATGTGTGATAGACTAGTGCAGGCAGAGGAGAGACTATGTTTTTGTTCTGTCAGTCTGTGTTTCTGTGAACAGCTATACCCTATACTCTCCGGCACATTTGGATTGATCATTTGGGCTCACTGCACTCTTAACAACTATATCCAAAAGGGGCACCCTTGTTCAAAAGACTGTATTGCACATTAATGGGGTCCACCATTAGCCCCCTCAATTCATATTATGAAAAAGGTCATAATATGACCTTTTATGCACTGACCTAAATGCATTGTCACTTCATGTACAATATATATTATGTTATGTACATGAAATGACAATGCCCTGTGTCAGTGTTTCACAATCTGGGGTTTATGGCCCTCTTGGGAGGGTGCCAAATATCACAGATAACTTTCTTTCATTCACTGGAAAAGGAGTTTGTCTCCACCAGCCGAAGGCATTGCTGGGAGAGTATGTTTTGCACGCCGTCCGTTTGTCTGTCCGTCCGTCTGTTACCAGCTAATCTCAGGCACCGTTAACCCGGTTGATGCCAACAAATTTTCCAGAACTGCCTGTTATAGCGCCACCATGAGGCATCTTTTCACCTTTTTTTTTACCTATAACTGCACCGGTCTGCGTGAAACATTGCATGCACACTCCCTACTCCCTAGAGGTCAAGGACAAACCTTTGACCTGCATTTTTCACATCTGCCTTTTATAGCATTTATAGCATTTTTTATATTACTATCTCTATAGTCATGTGCTCAAGACGGATCTGTCCGATATTCCATCCTAATTGGCTAACGTTGGCTTTCAAAGTTTGCAGGATTGGCGTAACCATGGACGCAGTGTGCAATTTTCGTAAAATCTTTCATACACTTTCCTACTAGGCTGAGGAATATATCCCACCCTTTTCACATTGCCCTGTTATAGCGCCACCAACAGGTAGATTTTTGCAAAACACATTTTTGTAACAAATACCTCAAATGATCCAATTGCCATCAAAGGCGTAAGAAGAAATGGCACCCTTTTCACATTGGCCTATTATAGGAGACCTGTGCCCTGAGGGGCATTTGTTCTAGTCTTGTTATTAATTTAGTTCCTACATTGACACAATTATGAAATGACTCATACAATACTTTAGTTTAAACAAAATACCATACAGTACTGTAAAAGAAAGCTATACTGTATAACAGTATAGCCAATTCAGGGTTCTGTCTCCACACCCCAATTACTCAGGTGTAAGTAGTCACTGCTTAACCCTCCCCTATAAAGCCTGGTGCCTGTTCACTCCTTCTGCCTTTCTCTGTGTGCACTGGCTTGTCTGGTTGTTTTTGCTTCAGCACTTTTTGAGTTGTATTTATTTTAGATGGTCCTATGTTTCTCTCTATATATGAATGACAAGAGGCTGATTGTAGGCCAGGCAAAACCTAGCTAGTAACCTGAGGTAGGCTATGTGCACAAATCTTGCCTGAAGCTGATTTTGCAGTGTCGTTTCTGATGTTTCACTAGCCCTTTTGGTTTTAGTAATTTGTTTGAAACTTCACCCACTAACCCTTCTCTTTCTTCTCCCCTACAGCCTGAATGTGGCTGTGTGTACAAGTGTACTGGATGTGTTGTTGTAGTGGTGGTTTTACCTCTTTAGTCTTAACAATGTGATTCAGATGAATAAACTGCTTAACAGTCATTTCTATTTGGTCTGTGCTTTTGGCCGAATTTAAAGGTATATTCAGTGATTTCACTCAAAAACCCTTAGGTTTCGTTTTAGGCTGTGGGACCCAGCCTTTCGTCCAATCAGGATAGAGAGTCAAAAACGAAACCTAAGGTTTTTTGACCCCCAGGGGTTAACTGGGGACAGGGAGGAACTCCTTATATGGCCAGCACACTCTATAGTAGGGAGGATTATCACAACAAAACAATGTCTCTGTCACTGAATATACCTTTAATGTTTTAATACACCTGTTTTAAAATGTCATCTTGAGAAGCACAACTCTAGCTCCCTTTCTTTACAAATATAAACCTGTGTTGTTATTCAGTGTGATTACCTTTAAGCACTTTTAATGGATTCCTTGGGTGAAACTAGGTGGCATAGTTGAATTTACTGAGCTGTTCTTAGGGCCGATTCATACACCTATTTTACCGCTGTTTCGGCGCTGTAGTGCCGAAATGATTTCGGCTCGTCAGAAATTTTCAGTAGCACCGAAGAGCCGACTTTAGGACGGTACCCGCCCCCCCCCGAACCTCAAATGACGTCAAATTGTAGGCTCTACAGCGCCGAACCGACTTTTATTCGGCTCTAAAATAGGAGTATGAATCGGCCCTTATTCTGCCATGGTTACAATATAGCCACAATTTGCAACAATAGATTTGTTTTTGTAATGGGATTACAATACCCTCCATTGACAGCCCATTGATCCAAATCAAATTTCCGGTCTGCTTGTATTAAACAATTTTAAACTCATTGCAGCTGTAGGGCAAGCTTGAATTATCCTCTTTCAATCTGAAACTGTAGACATGATATGAGCTACTTTGTCAAGAAATGCTTTGCCGGTGATTGTTAAGTGTTGGAGTTTGGAATCACTTGTTTTTATTAACGGGTCATGCTGCTGCCTCCCGCATTATGAGCAAATTCAAAACGGGTGTTACGCAGGGCTGTTCAGTGACTTCGACGAGCGCTTCCAAACTCCAACACTTAGAAAAATAATCACCTGCAGAGAATTTCTTGACTAAGTAGCTCATATCATGTCTACGGTAGATTTTTATGAAATGAACGCTTTGCAGATTGAAAGAGGATAATTCAAGCTTGCCCTACACAGCTGCAAAATTGGTGAGTTTAACTTTGTTTAGTACAAGCTGATCGGAAATTCAATTTGGATCAATAGGCCGTCAGTTGATAGTATTGAAACTCTAGATTCATCCCATTATATATATTTTTTTAAATCTAGTTTTGCAAATTTCAGCTAGGTTACATACACAATTCCATAATACTTTGTTAGTCCAAATTGAGCACAGCACAGGTATCCGTTTTTCTATTTAATTCTTTATTGGTGTTTGTTACAATACAGACATGAATGCAAGTGGTTGTGTTTGTTACAATAAAGACATGAAGTGGTTGGATTCAATTAAATTCAATTAAATAATTTATCCTTGAGTCAGAAGAATAGACCATAATCGCATGGTGGCCAAGTTGATATTTTACATTGGAAAAAGCAGGGTGGCATTTCATTAAACTTGATGGCAAGCCGCAGTGTGAATGAATATGGTTCTAAACTGTAGCTCAAAACACTAACATAATGTAGTGTATGTAGTATGTATGGAGCTCAGCCTAGATAATTGATTTGATATGCTGCATGCCATGAGTGTAAAGTGGTGGGATTTTCTCAAAATTAAGATAATCTAAGATGAGCTGTGGTCATAATGCATCACTGAGATGAAAACTTGAATGCCATTTTATTGTAACAGTCTAAAGTGAGATTAGCAAATGTACTGCCCGCTTTGGGCTGTGTAAAAATTAAATAACATACTGATCACTTAACATCACTTTAAAGTAACAGTCTAAAGTGAGACAAACAAATGTACTTCATTTGATTCAACAAAAGTTCTTGTTGATAACTATGTTTTTGAATTTTGATCATTTGAAACTACGGCAATAATATATGACACAAAGGGTATGAATTTTAATGTCATTGCTTTGGCTAAAACGAAACATCTTTGTGCTTTCAGTGAAAGTCTAAATCTGGGTGCCAAACTCAGACTCTTGAGTATAACAATGTTCTAATGGTTGGTTTTAAACATGAACCTAAATCTCAGTTGAACCCTGATCATCAGAGGTGTATCTGTAGATTGAGTGAATTTCAGTCATTCTGTCAGGGGTTGAGATGTTTGCTGTGGATTTTCATCTTGACATGTCACCTTTCCCTTCAACCTTAAATAGAACCTCCAAAATCTCATTAGTGTGAAAAGCCTGATGGTGCAAGAGAAAAGCACAGGTTTCACAAGCTGAAGTTGGTGGGTTTGAACCCTAATGATTAGAGGTTGTATGATATAAGTTTGCTTTGAAAAGCATTTAGGTTTTTTGGTTAGGCATTTGGATTGTTTTGGTTGATGATTTTTGTTACGTTCGGTTTATAAATCCTTGTCTTTATGTTTATGCAGAGTTCTGTCTCCATGCCCCAATTACCCAGGTGTAAGTAGTCACTGATTAGCCCCTCCCCTATAAAGCCTGGTGGCCATGCTGGGCTTTCCTGTTTGGTCTTTGTTTGTTTGCACTGACTGAGCAAAGTAGGAAACTGCTTGTAATTGCTTTAGCACTTTTTGAGTTTAGGCCATTGATTCTTTTTGGACTTGGTGGTACTAATGTATGTTTCGCAGGCATCCCTTCTCTACACATCAGTGTTGATGACCAAATGTGCAGAAATGTTGCCTTTGTGATCTGTACCTTCATATTGTGGTTCTAACAGAGTTCTACTTATAGGCTTGTCTACTCTTGCCATTGTGAAACACATCAACAGTGTGGTTACCTTAGCACTTTTAATGGATTCCCAAGATGGAATACCATCAAGATGAATTTACTGAGCTGTTCTTACTCTGCCATGGTCACATGTATACAATTTCCATAGTCCTGTTCTTACCCCAAATTGTTGTTTGTTTTTGTATTTAATTGTTTGGTGTTTGTTGCAATAAATACATGAAATGGAATTTGTTGGATTCAATTTAAAAAAGGTATCCTTGAGTCACTAGCTCAAAACAGAAGAGCTCAGCCTATAATTGATTTGATTGACATGCTGCATGCCATGAGTGTATAAAGTGGTATTTCTTTTTAAATTAAATAAGCTATTCTAAGATGAGCTGTGGTCATAACAGCACTGTTTGAGTTGAAAACTTTAAAGACGTTTAACAGTCTAAAGTGAGAACAGCAAATGTTCTTTAACAAAAATGTGTAAGTGTAAAAAAAATATATACTAATCACAAACACTTTAGGTTTTGATAAACAGGCTATAGTGCATTTGTTCTCACTTTAAAGTAGTTTATTTTTTATTTTTTATTCAGCTTATCAAAGAAGTGCTGTGGTCACAGCACTGTTTGAGAAACTAGTTGAAAACTTTATATCCAACTTAATTGTTTAAATAAAGTCTGGAGTGAGAACAGCAAAAGTAATGTATTAAACAAAACAATTATATTTCTGGTTGATTAAAAGTGCAAAAGTTTTGGTCATCTAAAACTAAGACTAAGAGTAAGAGATGACAATAACTGGTATGCAATGTAATTACATTATGGCAAACTAAACATCTTGTTTGCTCAATGAAAGAGTAAATGTGGGAAACAGAGTAAAAATGTTCCCACAGATGGGTTTTAAACAATAACCTAAATCTCAGTTGAGTCGTCATGAACCCTGATCATCACCTTTAGATTCAATCATTCTGGCAAGGGGTAGAGGTGTCTGAAAAGGATTTTCATCCCTTGACCTGTCACCTCTGCCTTCAACCTTAAATACAACCTCCAAATTCTTATTAGTGTGAAATGCCTAGTGGCGCAAGAGGAAAGCATAGGTCTCCCAAGCTGAAGGTGGTGGGTTTGAATCTTGCTCAGAGCAAACCTTCATTTTCTGGCTTTTTAAGGCCAAAGTGCCGAGGCAGGCCGCCTCCCTCCTCACGCCCTCTTTTGGCTCCGGTGGGAGGGGGAGGATCTTTTTTGGGAACCCGCCTCTGGGGCGGGATTTTCTTTATGAGCCTGCCTCCTGGGGGCGGAGCTTAAGAAATGTACATATTAAGCAAAGTGATTTTTGTACTTTTCACATTAATTTGATTGAACCAGTTTATTTTTAGTTTTTATTGAGATATTTGAGTTTTTTTATGACACTTTATTTCAGCTGTTTTGTTTGATTTTTTTTTTCTTTTGGTTTTTGTTTTTGTTTGACCTTTTGGTTGAGTATTGGTTTTCTTTGAGGTTTGAACCTATGACGTTTGGTTTATGAAGCCTAGTTTTTATCTATTGAGCCACACTGGCATGTAAGGTATAATCGGGAACTTATATTTAACCAGCCTTTTAGAATTTAGATGGACAGTGAAAATGTTCTTCAGGGGATTTGAACCCAGAATGTTCTGTTTATAAACCCCAGGCTTATCACCTGCGCCACATTGGCATGTAAGGTACAATCGGGAACTTATATTTAACCAGCCTTTTAGAATTTAGATGGACAGTGAAAATGTTCTTCAGGGGACTTGAACCCAGAATGTTCTGTTTATAAACCCCAGGCTTATCACCTGCGCCACATTGGCATGTAAGGTACAATCGGGAACTTATATTTAACCAGCCTGTCAGAATAAAGAATGGACAGTGAAAATGTCCTGTGGCAGGTTCGAACTCGCAACCTTTGGTGTACAAACACTGGATTTTACTCATGAGCCACACAGGCATAAGTGATGCAGTTGAGAATGTCTGACTTAACCCACCTTTCAGAATATAGAGGTTCTTTAGGAGTTCCATTAGGAGGTTAAAAAACAATGCACACTTTAGGAGGTTCAAACACTGCACCTTTCAGAAGGACAGTGAAAATGTTATTCAAGAGGCTTGAACCTCTAATTGTTTGATTTGTTGTTTCAGTTTTTATATTGAATATTTTTTGAGTTTTTTGTTGATTGTTAGTTTTGTTTGAGTTTCTTTTAGTTTTGTTTGAGTATTAGTTTTGACTGAGTTTCTTTTAGTTTCTTTTAGTTTTGTTTGAGTTTTTTGTTGATTATTAGTTTTGTTTGAGTTTCTTTTTGTTTTGTTTGAGTTTTTTGTTGATTATTAGTTTTGTTTGAGTTTCTTTTAGTTTAGTTTGAGTTTTTTGTTGATTATTAGTTTTGTTTGAGTATTGAACCAGGAACCTTTGGGTTGTAAACCTCAGATGTATCTTTTGAGCCACGCTGGGCTGTAAGGTACAATCTGGGACTTATATTTAACCCACCTTTTAGAATTTAGATGGACAGTGAAAATGTTCTGTCGCAGAAATGAACTCTGGATTTTACTCTTCAGCCACATATGCATGAGAAATGCAGTTGAGAACATTACATAAATTTTGAGTCAGTACGTTTTTGTTGAAAATTATTTTACTCATAAATTGGAGTTGTTTGACATCTTCAATGGTATTGTTTCTTTTAGTTTTAATATTGAGTCATGTTTGAGTTTTGAACCTATCACTTTTGGTTTATATACCTTTGTTTTTATACTTATGCCACAAAGGCATGGAAGATGCCTCTGATAACCATACACTTAACCTTTCCCCCAATTACCCAGGTGTAAGTAGTCACTGATTAGCCCCTCCCCTATAAAGCCTACTGGCAATGCTAGCTTTCCTGTTTGGTCTTTCTTTGTTTGCACTGACTGAGCAAAGTAGGAAACTGCTTGTAATTGCTTTAGCACTTTTTGAGTTTAGGCCATTGATTCTTTTTGGACTTGGTGGTCCTAATGTATGTTTCGCAGGCCTCCCTTCTCTACACATCAGTGTTGATGACCAAATGTGCAGAAATGTTGCCTTATCTGTACCTTCATATTGTGGTTCTAACAGAGTTCTACTTATAGACTTGTCTACTCTCGCCATTGTGGTTCTAACAGAGTTCTACTTATAGGCTTGTCTACTCTTGCCATTGTGGAACACATCAACAGTGTGGTCACCTTAGCACTTTTAATGGATTCCCAAGATGGAATACCATCAAGTTGAATTTACTGAGCTGTTCTTACTCTGCCATGGTCACATGTATACAATTTCCATAGTCCTGTTCTTACCCCAAATTGTTGTTTGTTTTTGTATTTAATTGTTTGGTGTTTGTTGCAATAAATACATGAAATGGAATTTGTTGGATTCAATTTAAAAAAGGTATCCTTGAGTCACTAGCTCAAAACAGAATGCAGTTCACAAGTATGGAGCTCAGCCTATAATTGATTTGATTGACATGCTGCATGCCATGAGTGTATAAAGTGGTATTTCTTTTTAAATTAAATAAGCTATTCTAAGATGAGCTGTGGTCATAACAGCACTGTTTGAGTTGAAAACTTTAAAGACGTTTAACAGTCTAAAGTGAGAACAGCAAATGTTCTTTAACAAAAATGTGTAAGTGTAAAAATATATATATACTAATCACAAACACTTTAGGTTTTGATAAACAGGCTATAGTGCATTTGTTCTCACTTTAAAGTAGTTTATTTTTTATTTTTTATTCAGCTTATCAAAGAAGTGCTGTGGTCACAGCACTGTTTGAGAAACTAGTTGAAAACTTTATATCCAACTTAATTGTTTAAATAAAGTCTGGAGTGAGAACAGCAAAAGTAATGTATTAAACAAAACAATTATATTTCTGGTTGATTAAAAGTGCAAAAGTTTTGGTCATCTAAAACTAAGACTAAGAGTAAGAGATGACAATAACTGGTATGCAATGTAATTACATTATGGCAAACTAAACATCTTGTTTGCTCAATGAAAGAGTAAATGTGGGAAACAGAGTAAAAATGTTCCCACAGATGGGTTTTAAACAATAACCTAAATCTCAGTTGAGTCGTCATGAACCCTGATCATCACCTTTAGATTCAATCATTCTGGCAAGGGGTAGAGGTGTCTGAAAAGGATTTTCATCCCTTGACCTGTCACCTCTGCCTTCAACCTTAAATACAACCTCCAAATTCTTATTAGTGTGAAATGCCTAGTGGCGCAAGAGGAAAGCATAGGTCTCCCAAGCTGAAGGTGGTGGGTTTGAATCTTGCTCAGAGCAAACCTTCATTTTCTGGCTTTTTAAGGCCAAAGTGCCGAGGCAGGCCGCCTCCCTCCTCACGCCCTCTTTTGGCTCCGGTGGGAGGGGGAGGATCTTTTTTGGGAACCCGCCTCTGGGGCGGGATTTTCTTTATGAGCCTGCCTCCTGGGGGCGGAGCTTAAGAAATGTACATATTAAGCAAAGTGATTTTTGTACTTTTCACATTAATTTGATTGAACCAGTTTATTTTTAGTTTTTATTGAGATATTTGAGTTTTTTTATGACACTTTATTTCAGCTGTTTTGTTTGATTTTTTTTTTTCTTTTGGTTTTTGTTTTTGTTTGACCTTTTGGTTGAGTATTGGTTTTCTTTGAGGTTTGAACCTATGACGTTTGGTTTATGAAGCCTAGTTTTTATCTATTGAGCCACACTGGCATGTAAGGTATAATCGGGAACTTATATTTAACCAGCCTTTTAGAATTTAGATGGACAGTGAAAATGTTCTTCAGGGGATTTGAACCCAGAATGTTCTGTTTATAAACCCCAGGCTTATCACCTGCGCCACATTGGCATGTAAGGTACAATCGGGAACTTATATTTAACCAGCCTTTTAGAATTTAGATGGACAGTGAAAATGTTCTTCAGGGGACTTGAACCCAGAATGTTCTGTTTATAAACCCCAGGCTTATCACCTGCGCCACATTGGCATGTAAGGTACAATCGGGAACTTATATTTAACCAGCCTGTCAGAATAAAGAATGGACAGTGAAAATGTCCTGTGGCAGGTTCGAACTCGCAACCTTTGGTGTACAAACACTGGATTTTACTCATGAGCCACACAGGCATAAGTGATGCAGTTGAGAATGTCTGACTTAACCCACCTTTCAGAATATAGAGGTTCTTTAGGAGTTCCATTAGGAGGTTAAAAAACAATGCACACTTTAGGAGGTTCAAACACTGCACCTTTCAGAAGGACAGTGAAAATGTTATTCAAGAGGCTTGAACCTCTAATTGTTTGATTTGTTGTTTCAGTTTTTATATTGAATATTTTTTGAGTTTTTTGTTGATTGTTAGTTTTGTTTGAGTTTCTTTTAGTTTTGTTTGAGTATTAGTTTTGACTGAGTTTCTTTTAGTTTCTTTTAGTTTTGTTTGAGTTTTTTGTTGATTATTAGTTTTGTTTGAGTTTCTTTTTGTTTTGTTTGAGTTTTTTGTTGATTATTAGTTTTGTTTGAGTTTCTTTTAGTTTAGTTTGAGTTTTTTGTTGATTATTAGTTTTGTTTGAGTATTGAACCAGGAACCTTTGGGTTGTAAACCTCAGATGTATCTTTTGAGCCACGCTGGGCTGTAAGGTACAATCTGGGACTTATATTTAACCCACCTTTTAGAATTTAGATGGACAGTGAAAATGTTCTGTCGCAGAAATGAACTCTGGATTTTACTCTTCAGCCACATATGCATGAGAAATGCAGTTGAGAACATTACATAAATTTTGAGTCAGTACGTTTTTGTTGAAAATTATTTTACTCATAAATTGGAGTTGTTTGACATCTTCAATGGTATTGTTTCTTTTAGTTTTAATATTGAGTCATGTTTGAGTTTTGAACCTATCACTTTTGGTTTATATACCTTTGTTTTTATACTTATGCCACAAAGGCATGGAAGATGCCTCTGATAACCATACACTTAACCTTTCCCCCAATTACCCAGGTGTAAGTAGTCACTGATTAGCCCCTCCCCTATAAAGCCTACTGGCAATGCTAGCTTTCCTGTTTGGTCTTTCTTTGTTTGCACTGACTGAGCAAAGTAGGAAACTGCTTGTAATTGCTTTAGCACTTTTTGAGTTTAGGCCATTGATTCTTTTTGGACTTGGTGGTCCTAATGTATGTTTCGCAGGCCTCCCTTCTCTACACATCAGTGTTGATGACCAAATGTGCAGAAATGTTGCCTTATCTGTACCTTCATATTGTGGTTCTAACAGAGTTCTACTTATAGACTTGTCTACTCTCGCCATTGTGGTTCTAACAGAGTTCTACTTATAGGCTTGTCTACTCTTGCCATTGTGGAACACATCAACAGTGTGGTCACCTTAGCACTTTTAATGGATTCCCAAGATGGAATACCATCAAGTTGAATTTACTGAGCTGTTCTTACTCTGCCATGGTCACATGTATACAATTTCCATAGTCCTGTTCTTACCCCAAATTGTTGTTTGTTTTTGTATTTAATTGTTTGGTGTTTGTTGCAATAAATACATGAAATGGAATTTGTTGGATTCAATTTAAAAAAGGTATCCTTGAGTCACTAGCTCAAAACAGAATGCAGTTCACAAGTATGGAGCTCAGCCTATAATTGATTTGATTGACATGCTGCATGCCATGAGTGTATAAAGTGGTATTTCTTTTTAAATTAAATAAGCTATTCTAAGATGAGCTGTGGTCATAACAGCACTGTTTGAGTTGAAAACTTTAAAGACGTTTAACAGTCTAAAGTGAGAACAGCAAATGTTCTTTAACAAAAATGTGTAAGTGTAAAAATATATATATACTAATCACAAACACTTTAGGTTTTGATAAACAGGCTATAGTGCATTTGTTCTCACTTTAAAGTAGTTTATTTTTTATTTTTTATTCAGCTTATCAAAGAAGTGCTGTGGTCACAGCACTGTTTGAGAAACTAGTTGAAAACTTTATATCCAACTTAATTGTTTAAATAAAGTCTGGAGTGAGAACAGCAAAAGTAATGTATTAAACAAAACAATTATATTTCTGGTTGATTAAAAGTGCAAAAGTTTTGGTCATCTAAAACTAAGACTAAGAGTAAGAGATGACAATAACTGGTATGCAATGTAATTACATTATGGCAAACTAAACATCTTGTTTGCTCAATGAAAGAGTAAATGTGGGAAACAGAGTAAAAATGTTCCCACAGATGGGTTTTAAACAATAACCTAAATCTCAGTTGAGTCGTCATGAACCCTGATCATCACCTTTAGATTCAATCATTCTGGCAAGGGGTAGAGGTGTCTGAAAAGGATTTTCATCCCTTGACCTGTCACCTCTGCCTTCAACCTTAAATACAACCTCCAAATTCTTATTAGTGTGAAATGCCTAGTGGCGCAAGAGGAAAGCATAGGTCTCCCAAGCTGAAGGTGGTGGGTTTGAATCTTGCTCAGAGCAAACCTTCATTTTCTGGCTTTTTAAGGCCAAAGTGCCGAGGCAGGCCGCCTCCCTCCTCACGCCCTCTTTTGGCTCCGGTGGGAGGGGGAGGATCTTTTTTGGGAACCCGCCTCTGGGGCGGGATTTTCTTTATGAGCCTGCCTCCTGGGGGCGGAGCTTAAGAAATGTACATATTAAGCAAAGTGATTTTTGTACTTTTCACATTAATTTGATTGAACCAGTTTATTTTTAGTTTTTATTGAGATATTTGAGTTTTTTTATGACACTTTATTTCAGCTGTTTTGTTTGATTTTTTTTTTTCTTTTGGTTTTTGTTTTTGTTTGACCTTTTGGTTGAGTATTGGTTTTCTTTGAGGTTTGAACCTATGACGTTTGGTTTATGAAGCCTAGTTTTTATCTATTGAGCCACACTGGCATGTAAGGTATAATCGGGAACTTATATTTAACCAGCCTTTTAGAATTTAGATGGACAGTGAAAATGTTCTTCAGGGGATTTGAACCCAGAATGTTCTGTTTATAAACCCCAGGCTTATCACCTGCGCCACATTGGCATGTAAGGTACAATCGGGAACTTATATTTAACCAGCCTTTTAGAATTTAGATGGACAGTGAAAATGTTCTTCAGGGGACTTGAACCCAGAATGTTCTGTTTATAAACCCCAGGCTTATCACCTGCGCCACATTGGCATGTAAGGTACAATCGGGAACTTATATTTAACCAGCCTGTCAGAATAAAGAATGGACAGTGAAAATGTCCTGTGGCAGGTTCGAACTCGCAACCTTTGGTGTACAAACACTGGATTTTACTCATGAGCCACACAGGCATAAGTGATGCAGTTGAGAATGTCTGACTTAACCCACCTTTCAGAATATAGAGGTTCTTTAGGAGTTCCATTAGGAGGTTAAAAAACAATGCACACTTTAGGAGGTTCAAACACTGCACCTTTCAGAAGGACAGTGAAAATGTTATTCAAGAGGCTTGAACCTCTAATTGTTTGATTTGTTGTTTCAGTTTTTATATTGAATATTTTTTGAGTTTTTTGTTGATTGTTAGTTTTGTTTGAGTTTCTTTTAGTTTTGTTTGAGTATTAGTTTTGACTGAGTTTCTTTTAGTTTCTTTTAGTTTTGTTTGAGTTTTTTGTTGATTATTAGTTTTGTTTGAGTTTCTTTTTGTTTTGTTTGAGTTTTTTGTTGATTATTAGTTTTGTTTGAGTTTCTTTTAGTTTAGTTTGAGTTTTTTGTTGATTATTAGTTTTGTTTGAGTATTGAACCAGGAACCTTTGGGTTGTAAACCTCAGATGTATCTTTTGAGCCACGCTGGGCTGTAAGGTACAATCTGGGACTTATATTTAACCCACCTTTTAGAATTTAGATGGACAGTGAAAATGTTCTGTCGCAGAAATGAACTCTGGATTTTACTCTTCAGCCACATATGCATGAGAAATGCAGTTGAGAACATTACATAAATTTTGAGTCAGTACGTTTTTGTTGAAAATTATTTTACTCATAAATTGGAGTTGTTTGACATCTTCAATGGTATTGTTTCTTTTAGTTTTAATATTGAGTCATGTTTGAGTTTTGAACCTATCACTTTTGGTTTATATACCTTTGTTTTTATACTTATGCCACAAAGGCATGGAAGATGCCTCTGATAACCATACACTTAACCTTTCCCCCAATTACCCAGGTGTAAGTAGTCACTGATTAGCCCCTCCCCTATAAAGCCTACTGGCAATGCTAGCTTTCCTGTTTGGTCTTTCTTTGTTTGCACTGACTGAGCAAAGTAGGAAACTGCTTGTAATTGCTTTAGCACTTTTTGAGTTTAGGCCATTGATTCTTTTTGGACTTGGTGGTCCTAATGTATGTTTCGCAGGCCTCCCTTCTCTACACATCAGTGTTGATGACCAAATGTGCAGAAATGTTGCCTTATCTGTACCTTCATATTGTGGTTCTAACAGAGTTCTACTTATAGACTTGTCTACTCTCGCCATTGTGGTTCTAACAGAGTTCTACTTATAGGCTTGTCTACTCTTGCCATTGTGGAACACATCAACAGTGTGGTCACCTTAGCACTTTTAATGGATTCCCAAGATGGAATACCATCAAGTTGAATTTACTGAGCTGTTCTTACTCTGCCATGGTCACATGTATACAATTTCCATAGTCCTGTTCTTACCCCAAATTGTTGTTTGTTTTTGTATTTAATTGTTTGGTGTTTGTTGCAATAAATACATGAAATGGAATTTGTTGGATTCAATTTAAAAAAGGTATCCTTGAGTCACTAGCTCAAAACAGAATGCAGTTCACAAGTATGGAGCTCAGCCTATAATTGATTTGATTGACATGCTGCATGCCATGAGTGTATAAAGTGGTATTTCTTTTTAAATTAAATAAGCTATTCTAAGATGAGCTGTGGTCATAACAGCACTGTTTGAGTTGAAAACTTTAAAGACGTTTAACAGTCTAAAGTGAGAACAGCAAATGTTCTTTAACAAAAATGTGTAAGTGTAAAAATATATATATACTAATCACAAACACTTTAGGTTTTGATAAACAGGCTATAGTGCATTTGTTCTCACTTTAAAGTAGTTTATTTTTTATTTTTTATTCAGCTTATCAAAGAAGTGCTGTGGTCACAGCACTGTTTGAGAAACTAGTTGAAAACTTTATATCCAACTTAATTGTTTAAATAAAGTCTGGAGTGAGAACAGCAAAAGTAATGTATTAAACAAAACAATTATATTTCTGGTTGATTAAAAGTGCAAAAGTTTTGGTCATCTAAAACTAAGACTAAGAGTAAGAGATGACAATAACTGGTATGCAATGTAATTACATTATGGCAAACTAAACATCTTGTTTGCTCAATGAAAGAGTAAATGTGGGAAACAGAGTAAAAATGTTCCCACAGATGGGTTTTAAACAATAACCTAAATCTCAGTTGAGTCGTCATGAACCCTGATCATCACCTTTAGATTCAATCATTCTGGCAAGGGGTAGAGGTGTCTGAAAAGGATTTTCATCCCTTGACCTGTCACCTCTGCCTTCAACCTTAAATACAACCTCCAAATTCTTATTAGTGTGAAATGCCTAGTGGCGCAAGAGGAAAGCATAGGTCTCCCAAGCTGAAGGTGGTGGGTTTGAATCTTGCTCAGAGCAAACCTTCATTTTCTGGCTTTTTAAGGCCAAAGTGCCGAGGCAGGCCGCCTCCCTCCTCACGCCCTCTTTTGGCTCCGGTGGGAGGGGGAGGATCTTTTTTGGGAACCCGCCTCTGGGGCGGGATTTTCTTTATGAGCCTGCCTCCTGGGGGCGGAGCTTAAGAAATGTACATATTAAGCAAAGTGATTTTTGTACTTTTCACATTAATTTGATTGAACCAGTTTATTTTTAGTTTTTATTGAGATATTTGAGTTTTTTTATGACACTTTATTTCAGCTGTTTTGTTTGATTTTTTTTTTTCTTTTGGTTTTTGTTTTTGTTTGACCTTTTGGTTGAGTATTGGTTTTCTTTGAGGTTTGAACCTATGACGTTTGGTTTATGAAGCCTAGTTTTTATCTATTGAGCCACACTGGCATGTAAGGTATAATCGGGAACTTATATTTAACCAGCCTTTTAGAATTTAGATGGACAGTGAAAATGTTCTTCAGGGGATTTGAACCCAGAATGTTCTGTTTATAAACCCCAGGCTTATCACCTGCGCCACATTGGCATGTAAGGTACAATCGGGAACTTATATTTAACCAGCCTGTCAGAATAAAGAATGGACAGTGAAAATGTCCTGTGGCAGGTTCGAACTCGCAACCTTTGGTGTACAAACACTGGATTTTACTCATGAGCCACACAGGCATAAGTGATGCAGTTGAGAATGTCTGACTTAACCCACCTTTCAGAATATAGAGGTTCTTTAGGAGTTCCATTAGGAGGTTAAAAAACAATGCACACTTTAGGAGGTTCAAACACTGCACCTTTCAGAAGGACAGTGAAAATGTTATTCAAGAGGCTTGAACCTCTAATTGTTTGATTTGTTGTTTCAGTTTTTATATTGAATATTTTTTGAGTTTTTTGTTGATTGTTAGTTTTGTTTGAGTTTCTTTTAGTTTTGTTTGAGTATTAGTTTTGACTGAGTTTCTTTTAGTTTCTTTTAGTTTTGTTTGAGTTTTTTGTTGATTATTAGTTTTGTTTGAGTTTCTTTTTGTTTTGTTTGAGTTTTTTGTTGATTATTAGTTTTGTTTGAGTTTCTTTTAGTTTAGTTTGAGTTTTTTGTTGATTATTAGTTTTGTTTGAGTATTGAACCAGGAACCTTTGGGTTGTAAACCTCAGATGTATCTTTTGAGCCACGCTGGGCTGTAAGGTACAATCTGGGACTTATATTTAACCCACCTTTTAGAATTTAGATGGACAGTGAAAATGTTCTGTCGCAGAAATGAACTCTGGATTTTACTCTTCAGCCACATATGCATGAGAAATGCAGTTGAGAACATTACATAAATTTTGAGTCAGTACGTTTTTGTTGAAAATTATTTTACTCATAAATTGGAGTTGTTTGACATCTTCAATGGTATTGTTTCTTTTAGTTTTAATATTGAGTCATGTTTGAGTTTTGAACCTATCACTTTTGGTTTATATACCTTTGTTTTTATACTTATGCCACAAAGGCATGGAAGATGCCTCTGATAACCATACACTTAACCTTTCCCCCAATTACCCAGGTGTAAGTAGTCACTGATTAGCCCCTCCCCTATAAAGCCTACTGGCAATGCTAGCTTTCCTGTTTGGTCTTTCTTTGTTTGCACTGACTGAGCAAAGTAGGAAACTGCTTGTAATTGCTTTAGCACTTTTTGAGTTTAGGCCATTGATTCTTTTTGGACTTGGTGGTCCTAATGTATGTTTCGCAGGCCTCCCTTCTCTACACATCAGTGTTGATGACCAAATGTGCAGAAATGTTGCCTTATCTGTACCTTCATATTGTGGTTCTAACAGAGTTCTACTTATAGACTTGTCTACTCTCGCCATTGTGGTTCTAACAGAGTTCTACTTATAGGCTTGTCTACTCTTGCCATTGTGGAACACATCAACAGTGTGGTCACCTTAGCACTTTTAATGGATTCCCAAGATGGAATACCATCAAGTTGAATTTACTGAGCTGTTCTTACTCTGCCATGGTCACATGTATACAATTTCCATAGTCCTGTTCTTACCCCAAATTGTTGTTTGTTTTTGTATTTAATTGTTTGGTGTTTGTTGCAATAAATACATGAAATGGAATTTGTTGGATTCAATTTAAAAAAGGTATCCTTGAGTTACTAGCTCAAAACAGAATGCAGTTCACAAGTATGGAGCTCAGCCTATAATTGATTTGATTGACATGCTGCATGCCATGAGTGTATAAAGTGGTATTTCTTTTTAAATTAAATAAGCTATTCTAAGATGAGCTGTGGTCATAACAGCACTGTTTGAGTTGAAAACTTTAAAGACGTTTAACAGTCTAAAGTGAGAACAGCAAATGTTCTTTAACAAAAATGTGTAAGTGTAAAAATATATATATACTAATCACAAACACTTTAGGTTTTGATAAACAGGCTATAGTGCATTTGTTCTCACTTTAAAGTAGTTTATTTTTTATTTTTTATTCAGCTTATCAAAGAAGTGCTGTGGTCACAGCACTGTTTGAGAAACTAGTTGAAAACTTTATATCCAACTTAATTGTTTAAATAAAGTCTGGAGTGAGAACAGCAAAAGTAATGTATTAAACAAAACAATTATATTTCTGGTTGATTAAAAGTGCAAAAGTTTTGGTCATCTAAAACTAAGACTAAGAGTAAGAGATGACAATAACTGGTATGCAATGTAATTACATTATGGCAAACTAAACATCTTGTTTGCTCAATGAAAGAGTAAATGTGGGAAACAGAGTAAAAATGTTCCCACAGATGGGTTTTAAACAATAACCTAAATCTCAGTTGAGTCGTCATGAACCCTGATCATCACCTTTAGATTAAATCATTCTGGCAAGGGGTAGAGGTGTCTGAAAAGGATTTTCATCCCTTGACCTGTCACCTCTGCCTTCAACCTTAAATACAACCTCCAAATTCTTATTAGTGTGAAATGCCTAGTGGCGCAAGAGGAAAGCATAGGTCTCCCAAGCTGAAGGTGGTGGGTTTGAATCTTGCTCAGAGCAAACCTTCATTTTCTGGCTTTTTAAGGCCAAAGTGCCGAGGCAGGCCGCCTCCCTCCTCACGCCCTCTTTTGGCTCCGGTGGGAGGGGGAGGATCTTTTTTGGGAACCCGCCTCTGGGGCGGGATTTTCTTTATGAGCCTGCCTCCTGGGGGCGGAGCTTAAGAAATGTACATATTAAGCAAAGTGATTTTTGTACTTTTCACATTAATTTGATTGAACCAGTTTATTTTTAGTTTTTATTGAGATATTTGAGTTTTTTTATGACACTTTATTTCAGCTGTTTTGTTTGATTTTTTTTTTTCTTTTGGTTTTTGTTTTTGTTTGACCTTTTGGTTGAGTATTGGTTTTCTTTGAGGTTTGAACCTATGACGTTTGGTTTATGAAGCCTAGTTTTTATCTATTGAGCCACACTGGCATGTAAGGTATAATCGGGAACTTATATTTAACCAGCCTTTTAGAATTTAGATGGACAGTGAAAATGTTCTTCAGGGGATTTGAACCCAGAATGTTCTGTTTATAAACCCCAGGCTTATCACCTGCGCCACATTGGCATGTAAGGTACAATCGGGAACTTATATTTAACCAGCCTTTTAGAATTTAGATGGACAGTGAAAATGTTCTTCAGGGGACTTGAACCCAGAATGTTCTGTTTATAAACCCCAGGCTTATCACCTGCGCCACATTGGCATGTAAGGTACAATCGGGAACTTATATTTAACCAGCCTGTCAGAATAAAGAATGGACAGTGAAAATGTCCTGTGGCAGGTTCGAACTCGCAACCTTTGGTGTACAAACACTGGATTTTACTCATGAGCCACACAGGCATAAGTGATGCAGTTGAGAATGTCTGACTTAACCCACCTTTCAGAATATAGAGGTTCTTTAGGAGTTCCATTAGGAGGTTAAAAAACAATGCACACTTTAGGAGGTTCAAACACTGCACCTTTCAGAAGGACAGTGAAAATGTTATTCAAGAGGCTTGAACCTCTAATTGTTTGATTTGTTGTTTCAGTTTTTATATTGAATATTTTTTGAGTTTTTTGTTGATTGTTAGTTTTGTTTGAGTTTCTTTTAGTTTTGTTTGAGTATTAGTTTTGACTGAGTTTCTTTTAGTTTCTTTTAGTTTTGTTTGAGTTTTTTGTTGATTATTAGTTTTGTTTGAGTTTCTTTTTGTTTTGTTTGAGTTTTTTGTTGATTATTAGTTTTGTTTGAGTTTCTTTTAGTTTAGTTTGAGTTTTTTGTTGATTATTAGTTTTGTTTGAGTATTGAACCAGGAACCTTTGGGTTGTAAACCTCAGATGTATCTTTTGAGCCACGCTGGGCTGTAAGGTACAATCTGGGACTTATATTTAACCCACCTTTTAGAATTTAGATGGACAGTGAAAATGTTCTGTCGCAGAAATGAACTCTGGATTTTACTCTTCAGCCACATATGCATGAGAAATGCAGTTGAGAACATTACATAAATTTTGAGTCAGTACGTTTTTGTTGAAAATTATTTTACTCATAAATTGGAGTTGTTTGACATCTTCAATGGTATTGTTTCTTTTAGTTTTAATATTGAGTCATGTTTGAGTTTTGAACCTATCACTTTTGGTTTATATACCTTTGTTTTTATACTTATGCCACAAAGGCATGGAAGATGCCTCTGATAACCATACACTTAACCTTTCCCCCAATTACCCAGGTGTAAGTAGTCACTGATTAGCCCCTCCCCTATAAAGCCTACTGGCAATGCTAGCTTTCCTGTTTGGTCTTTCTTTGTTTGCACTGACTGAGCAAAGTAGGAAACTGCTTGTAATTGCTTTAGCACTTTTTGAGTTTAGGCCATTGATTCTTTTTGGACTTGGTGGTCCTAATGTATGTTTCGCAGGCCTCCCTTCTCTACACATCAGTGTTGATGACCAAATGTGCAGAAATGTTGCCTTATCTGTACCTTCATATTGTGGTTCTAACAGAGTTCTACTTATAGACTTGTCTACTCTCGCCATTGTGGTTCTAACAGAGTTCTACTTATAGGCTTGTCTACTCTTGCCATTGTGGAACACATCAACAGTGTGGTCACCTTAGCACTTTTAATGGATTCCCAAGATGGAATACCATCAAGTTGAATTTACTGAGCTGTTCTTACTCTGCCATGGTCACATGTATACAATTTCCATAGTCCTGTTCTTACCCCAAATTGTTGTTTGTTTTTGTATTTAATTGTTTGGTGTTTGTTGCAATAAATACATGAAATGGAATTTGTTGGATTCAATTTAAAAAAGGTATCCTTGAGTCACTAGCTCAAAACAGAATGCAGTTCACAAGTATGGAGCTCAGCCTATAATTGATTTGATTGACATGCTGCATGCCATGAGTGTATAAAGTGGTATTTCTTTTTAAATTAAATAAGCTATTCTAAGATGAGCTGTGGTCATAACAGCACTGTTTGAGTTGAAAACTTTAAAGACGTTTAACAGTCTAAAGTGAGAACAGCAAATGTTCTTTAACAAAAATGTGTAAGTGTAAAAATATATATATACTAATCACAAACACTTTAGGTTTTGATAAACAGGCTATAGTGCATTTGTTCTCACTTTAAAGTAGTTTATTTTTTATTTTTTATTCAGCTTATCAAAGAAGTGCTGTGGTCACAGCACTGTTTGAGAAACTAGTTGAAAACTTTATATCCAACTTAATTGTTTAAATAAAGTCTGGAGTGAGAACAGCAAAAGTAATGTATTAAACAAAACAATTATATTTCTGGTTGATTAAAAGTGCAAAAGTTTTGGTCATCTAAAACTAAGACTAAGAGTAAGAGATGACAATAACTGGTATGCAATGTAATTACATTATGGCAAACTAAACATCTTGTTTGCTCAATGAAAGAGTAAATGTGGGAAACAGAGTAAAAATGTTCCCACAGATGGGTTTTAAACAATAACCTAAATCTCAGTTGAGTCGTCATGAACCCTGATCATCACCTTTAGATTCAATCATTCTGGCAAGGGGTAGAGGTGTCTGAAAAGGATTTTCATCCCTTGACCTGTCACCTCTGCCTTCAACCTTAAATACAACCTCCAAATTCTTATTAGTGTGAAATGCCTAGTGGCGCAAGAGGAAAGCATAGGTCTCCCAAGCTGAAGGTGGTGGGTTTGAATCTTGCTCAGAGCAAACCTTCATTTTCTGGCTTTTTAAGGCCAAAGTGCCGAGGCAGGCCGCCTCCCTCCTCACGCCCTCTTTTGGCTCCGGTGGGAGGGGGAGGATCTTTTTTGGGAACCCGCCTCTGGGGCGGGATTTTCTTTATGAGCCTGCCTCCTGGGGGCGGAGCTTAAGAAATGTACATATTAAGCAAAGTGATTTTTGTACTTTTCACATTAATTTGATTGAACCAGTTTATTTTTAGTTTTTATTGAGATATTTGAGTTTTTTTATGACACTTTATTTCAGCTGTTTTGTTTGATTTTTTTTTTTCTTTTGGTTTTTGTTTTTGTTTGACCTTTTGGTTGAGTATTGGTTTTCTTTGAGGTTTGAACCTATGACGTTTGGTTTATGAAGCCTAGTTTTTATCTATTGAGCCACACTGGCATGTAAGGTATAATCGGGAACTTATATTTAACCAGCCTTTTAGAATTTAGATGGACAGTGAAAATGTTCTTCAGGGGATTTGAACCCAGAATGTTCTGTTTATAAACCCCAGGCTTATCACCTGCGCCACATTGGCATGTAAGGTACAATCGGGAACTTATATTTAACCAGCCTTTTAGAATTTAGATGGACAGTGAAAATGTTCTTCAGGGGACTTGAACCCAGAATGTTCTGTTTATAAACCCCAGGCTTATCACCTGCGCCACATTGGCATGTAAGGTACAATCGGGAACTTATATTTAACCAGCCTGTCAGAATAAAGAATGGACAGTGAAAATGTCCTGTGGCAGGTTCGAACTCGCAACCTTTGGTGTACAAACACTGGATTTTACTCATGAGCCACACAGGCATAAGTGATGCAGTTGAGAATGTCTGACTTAACCCACCTTTCAGAATATAGAGGTTCTTTAGGAGTTCCATTAGGAGGTTAAAAAACAATGCACACTTTAGGAGGTTCAAACACTGCACCTTTCAGAAGGACAGTGAAAATGTTATTCAAGAGGCTTGAACCTCTAATTGTTTGATTTGTTGTTTCAGTTTTTATATTGAATATTTTTTGAGTTTTTTGTTGATTGTTAGTTTTGTTTGAGTTTCTTTTAGTTTTGTTTGAGTATTAGTTTTGACTGAGTTTCTTTTAGTTTCTTTTAGTTTTGTTTGAGTTTTTTGTTGATTATTAGTTTTGTTTGAGTTTCTTTTTGTTTTGTTTGAGTTTTTTGTTGATTATTAGTTTTGTTTGAGTTTCTTTTAGTTTAGTTTGAGTTTTTTGTTGATTATTAGTTTTGTTTGAGTATTGAACCAGGAACCTTTGGGTTGTAAACCTCAGATGTATCTTTTGAGCCACGCTGGGCTGTAAGGTACAATCTGGGACTTATATTTAACCCACCTTTTAGAATTTAGATGGACAGTGAAAATGTTCTGTCGCAGAAATGAACTCTGGATTTTACTCTTCAGCCACATATGCATGAGAAATGCAGTTGAGAACATTACATAAATTTTGAGTCAGTACGTTTTTGTTGAAAATTATTTTACTCATAAATTGGAGTTGTTTGACATCTTCAATGGTATTGTTTCTTTTAGTTTTAATATTGAGTCATGTTTGAGTTTTGAACCTATCACTTTTGGTTTATATACCTTTGTTTTTATACTTATGCCACAAAGGCATGGAAGATGCCTCTGATAACCATACACTTAACCTTTCCCCCAATTACCCAGGTGTAAGTAGTCACTGATTAGCCCCTCCCCTATAAAGCCTACTGGCAATGCTAGCTTTCCTGTTTGGTCTTTCTTTGTTTGCACTGACTGAGCAAAGTAGGAAACTGCTTGTAATTGCTTTAGCACTTTTTGAGTTTAGGCCATTGATTCTTTTTGGACTTGGTGGTCCTAATGTATGTTTCGCAGGCCTCCCTTCTCTACACATCAGTGTTGATGACCAAATGTGCAGAAATGTTGCCTTATCTGTACCTTCATATTGTGGTTCTAACAGAGTTCTACTTATAGACTTGTCTACTCTCGCCATTGTGGTTCTAACAGAGTTCTACTTATAGGCTTGTCTACTCTTGCCATTGTGGAACACATCAACAGTGTGGTCACCTTAGCACTTTTAATGGATTCCCAAGATGGAATACCATCAAGTTGAATTTACTGAGCTGTTCTTACTCTGCCATGGTCACATGTATACAATTTCCATAGTCCTGTTCTTACCCCAAATTGTTGTTTGTTTTTGTATTTAATTGTTTGGTGTTTGTTGCAATAAATACATGAAATGGAATTTGTTGGATTCAATTTAAAAAAGGTATCCTTGAGTCACTAGCTCAAAACAGAATGCAGTTCACAAGTATGGAGCTCAGCCTATAATTGATTTGATTGACATGCTGCATGCCATGAGTGTATAAAGTGGTATTTCTTTTTAAATTAAATAAGCTATTCTAAGATGAGCTGTGGTCATAACAGCACTGTTTGAGTTGAAAACTTTAAAGACGTTTAACAGTCTAAAGTGAGAACAGCAAATGTTCTTTAACAAAAATGTGTAAGTGTAAAAATATATATATACTAATCACAAACACTTTAGGTTTTGATAAACAGGCTATAGTGCATTTGTTCTCACTTTAAAGTAGTTTATTTTTTATTTTTTATTCAGCTTATCAAAGAAGTGCTGTGGTCACAGCACTGTTTGAGAAACTAGTTGAAAACTTTATATCCAACTTAATTGTTTAAATAAAGTCTGGAGTGAGAACAGCAAAAGTAATGTATTAAACAAAACAATTATATTTCTGGTTGATTAAAAGTGCAAAAGTTTTGGTCATCTAAAACTAAGACTAAGAGTAAGAGATGACAATAACTGGTATGCAATGTAATTACATTATGGCAAACTAAACATCTTGTTTGCTCAATGAAAGAGTAAATGTGGGAAACAGAGTAAAAATGTTCCCACAGATGGGTTTTAAACAATAACCTAAATCTCAGTTGAGTCGTCATGAACCCTGATCATCACCTTTAGATTCAATCATTCTGGCAAGGGGTAGAGGTGTCTGAAAAGGATTTTCATCCCTTGACCTGTCACCTCTGCCTTCAACCTTAAATACAACCTCCAAATTCTTATTAGTGTGAAATGCCTAGTGGCGCAAGAGGAAAGCATAGGTCTCCCAAGCTGAAGGTGGTGGGTTTGAATCTTGCTCAGAGCAAACCTTCATTTTCTGGCTTTTTAAGGCCAAAGTGCCGAGGCAGGCCGCCTCCCTCCTCACGCCCTCTTTTGGCTCCGGTGGGAGGGGGAGGATCTTTTTTGGGAACCCGCCTCTGGGGCGGGATTTTCTTTATGAGCCTGCCTCCTGGGGGCGGAGCTTAAGAAATGTACATATTAAGCAAAGTGATTTTTGTACTTTTCACATTAATTTGATTGAACCAGTTTATTTTTAGTTTTTATTGAGATATTTGAGTTTTTTTATGACACTTTATTTCAGCTGTTTTGTTTGATTTTTTTTTTTCTTTTGGTTTTTGTTTTTGTTTGACCTTTTGGTTGAGTATTGGTTTTCTTTGAGGTTTGAACCTATGACGTTTGGTTTATGAAGCCTAGTTTTTATCTATTGAGCCACACTGGCATGTAAGGTATAATCGGGAACTTATATTTAACCAGCCTTTTAGAATTTAGATGGACAGTGAAAATGTTCTTCAGGGGATTTGAACCCAGAATGTTCTGTTTATAAACCCCAGGCTTATCACCTGCGCCACATTGGCATGTAAGGTACAATCGGGAACTTATATTTAACCAGCCTTTTAGAATTTAGATGGACAGTGAAAATGTTCTTCAGGGGACTTGAACCCAGAATGTTCTGTTTATAAACCCCAGGCTTATCACCTGCGCCACATTGGCATGTAAGGTACAATCGGGAACTTATATTTAACCAGCCTGTCAGAATAAAGAATGGACAGTGAAAATGTCCTGTGGCAGGTTCGAACTCGCAACCTTTGGTGTACAAACACTGGATTTTACTCATGAGCCACACAGGCATAAGTGATGCAGTTGAGAATGTCTGACTTAACCCACCTTTCAGAATATAGAGGTTCTTTAGGAGTTCCATTAGGAGGTTAAAAAACAATGCACACTTTAGGAGGTTCAAACACTGCACCTTTCAGAAGGACAGTGAAAATGTTATTCAAGAGGCTTGAACCTCTAATTGTTTGATTTGTTGTTTCAGTTTTTATATTGAATATTTTTTGAGTTTTTTGTTGATTGTTAGTTTTGTTTGAGTTTCTTTTAGTTTTGTTTGAGTATTAGTTTTGACTGAGTTTCTTTTAGTTTCTTTTAGTTTTGTTTGAGTTTTTTGTTGATTATTAGTTTTGTTTGAGTTTCTTTTTGTTTTGTTTGAGTTTTTTGTTGATTATTAGTTTTGTTTGAGTTTCTTTTAGTTTAGTTTGAGTTTTTTGTTGATTATTAGTTTTGTTTGAGTATTGAACCAGGAACCTTTGGGTTGTAAACCTCAGATGTATCTTTTGAGCCACGCTGGGCTGTAAGGTACAATCTGGGACTTATATTTAACCCACCTTTTAGAATTTAGATGGACAGTGAAAATGTTCTGTCGCAGAAATGAACTCTGGATTTTACTCTTCAGCCACATATGCATGAGAAATGCAGTTGAGAACATTACATAAATTTTGAGTCAGTACGTTTTTGTTGAAAATTATTTTACTCATAAATTGGAGTTGTTTGACATCTTCAATGGTATTGTTTCTTTTAGTTTTAATATTGAGTCATGTTTGAGTTTTGAACCTATCACTTTTGGTTTATATACCTTTGTTTTTATACTTATGCCACAAAGGCATGGAAGATGCCTCTGATAACCATACACTTAACCTTTCCCCCAATTACCCAGGTGTAAGTAGTCACTGATTAGCCCCTCCCCTATAAAGCCTACTGGCAATGCTAGCTTTCCTGTTTGGTCTTTCTTTGTTTGCACTGACTGAGCAAAGTAGGAAACTGCTTGTAATTGCTTTAGCACTTTTTGAGTTTAGGCCATTGATTCTTTTTGGACTTGGTGGTCCTAATGTATGTTTCGCAGGCCTCCCTTCTCTACACATCAGTGTTGATGACCAAATGTGCAGAAATGTTGCCTTATCTGTACCTTCATATTGTGGTTCTAACAGAGTTCTACTTATAGACTTGTCTACTCTCGCCATTGTGGTTCTAACAGAGTTCTACTTATAGGCTTGTCTACTCTTGCCATTGTGGAACACATCAACAGTGTGGTCACCTTAGCACTTTTAATGGATTCCCAAGATGGAATACCATCAAGTTGAATTTACTGAGCTGTTCTTACTCTGCCATGGTCACATGTATACAATTTCCATAGTCCTGTTCTTACCCCAAATTGTTGTTTGTTTTTGTATTTAATTGTTTGGTGTTTGTTGCAATAAATACATGAAATGGAATTTGTTGGATTCAATTTAAAAAAGGTATCCTTGAGTCACTAGCTCAAAACAGAATGCAGTTCACAAGTATGGAGCTCAGCCTATAATTGATTTGATTGACATGCTGCATGCCATGAGTGTATAAAGTGGTATTTCTTTTTAAATTAAATAAGCTATTCTAAGATGAGCTGTGGTCATAACAGCACTGTTTGAGTTGAAAACTTTAAAGACGTTTAACAGTCTAAAGTGAGAACAGCAAATGTTCTTTAACAAAAATGTGTAAGTGTAAAAATATATATATACTAATCACAAACACTTTAGGTTTTGATAAACAGGCTATAGTGCATTTGTTCTCACTTTAAAGTAGTTTATTTTTTATTTTTTATTCAGCTTATCAAAGAAGTGCTGTGGTCACAGCACTGTTTGAGAAACTAGTTGAAAACTTTATATCCAACTTAATTGTTTAAATAAAGTCTGGAGTGAGAACAGCAAAAGTAATGTATTAAACAAAACAATTATATTTCTGGTTGATTAAAAGTGCAAAAGTTTTGGTCATCTAAAACTAAGACTAAGAGTAAGAGATGACAATAACTGGTATGCAATGTAATTACATTATGGCAAACTAAACATCTTGTTTGCTCAATGAAAGAGTAAATGTGGGAAACAGAGTAAAAATGTTCCCACAGATGGGTTTTAAACAATAACCTAAATCTCAGTTGAGTCGTCATGAACCCTGATCATCACCTTTAGATTCAATCATTCTGGCAAGGGGTAGAGGTGTCTGAAAAGGATTTTCATCCCTTGACCTGTCACCTCTGCCTTCAACCTTAAATACAACCTCCAAATTCTTATTAGTGTGAAATGCCTAGTGGCGCAAGAGGAAAGCATAGGTCTCCCAAGCTGAAGGTGGTGGGTTTGAATCTTGCTCAGAGCAAACCTTCATTTTCTGGCTTTTTAAGGCCAAAGTGCCGAGGCAGGCCGCCTCCCTCCTCACGCCCTCTTTTGGCTCCGGTGGGAGGGGGAGGATCTTTTTTGGGAACCCGCCTCTGGGGCGGGATTTTCTTTATGAGCCTGCCTCCTGGGGGCGGAGCTTAAGAAATGTACATATTAAGCAAAGTGATTTTTGTACTTTTCACATTAATTTGATTGAACCAGTTTATTTTTAGTTTTTATTGAGATATTTGAGTTTTTTTATGACACTTTATTTCAGCTGTTTTGTTTGATTTTTTTTTTTCTTTTGGTTTTTGTTTTTGTTTGACCTTTTGGTTGAGTATTGGTTTTCTTTGAGGTTTGAACCTATGACGTTTGGTTTATGAAGCCTAGTTTTTATCTATTGAGCCACACTGGCATGTAAGGTATAATCGGGAACTTATATTTAACCAGCCTTTTAGAATTTAGATGGACAGTGAAAATGTTCTTCAGGGGATTTGAACCCAGAATGTTCTGTTTATAAACCCCAGGCTTATCACCTGCGCCACATTGGCATGTAAGGTACAATCGGGAACTTATATTTAACCAGCCTTTTAGAATTTAGATGGACAGTGAAAATGTTCTTCAGGGGACTTGAACCCAGAATGTTCTGTTTATAAACCCCAGGCTTATCACCTGCGCCACATTGGCATGTAAGGTACAATCGGGAACTTATATTTAACCAGCCTGTCAGAATAAAGAATGGACAGTGAAAATGTCCTGTGGCAGGTTCGAACTCGCAACCTTTGGTGTACAAACACTGGATTTTACTCATGAGCCACACAGGCATAAGTGATGCAGTTGAGAATGTCTGACTTAACCCACCTTTCAGAATATAGAGGTTCTTTAGGAGTTCCATTAGGAGGTTAAAAAACAATGCACACTTTAGGAGGTTCAAACACTGCACCTTTCAGAAGGACAGTGAAAATGTTATTCAAGAGGCTTGAACCTCTAATTGTTTGATTTGTTGTTTCAGTTTTTATATTGAATATTTTTTGAGTTTTTTGTTGATTGTTAGTTTTGTTTGAGTTTCTTTTAGTTTTGTTTGAGTATTAGTTTTGACTGAGTTTCTTTTAGTTTCTTTTAGTTTTGTTTGAGTTTTTTGTTGATTATTAGTTTTGTTTGAGTTTCTTTTAGTTTAGTTTGAGTTTTTTGTTGATTATTAGTTTTGTTTGAGTATTGAACCAGGAACCTTTGGGTTGTAAACCTCAGATGTATCTTTTGAGCCACGCTGGGCTGTAAGGTACAATCTGGGACTTATATTTAACCCACCTTTTAGAATTTAGATGGACAGTGAAAATGTTCTGTCGCAGAAATGAACTCTGGATTTTACTCTTCAGCCACATATGCATGAGAAATGCAGTTGAGAACATTACATAAATTTTGAGTCAGTACGTTTTTGTTGAAAATTATTTTACTCATAAATTGGAGTTGTTTGACATCTTCAATGGTATTGTTTCTTTTAGTTTTAATATTGAGTCATGTTTGAGTTTTGAACCTATCACTTTTGGTTTATATACCTTTGTTTTTATACTTATGCCACAAAGGCATGGAAGATGCCTCTGATAACCATACACTTAACCTTTCCCCCAATTACCCAGGTGTAAGTAGTCACTGATTAGCCCCTCCCCTATAAAGCCTACTGGCAATGCTAGCTTTCCTGTTTGGTCTTTCTTTGTTTGCACTGACTGAGCAAAGTAGGAAACTGCTTGTAATTGCTTTAGCACTTTTTGAGTTTAGGCCATTGATTCTTTTTGGACTTGGTGGTCCTAATGTATGTTTCGCAGGCCTCCCTTCTCTACACATCAGTGTTGATGACCAAATGTGCAGAAATGTTGCCTTATCTGTACCTTCATATTGTGGTTCTAACAGAGTTCTACTTATAGACTTGTCTACTCTCGCCATTGTGGTTCTAACAGAGTTCTACTTATAGGCTTGTCTACTCTTGCCATTGTGGAACACATCAACAGTGTGGTCACCTTAGCACTTTTAATGGATTCCCAAGATGGAATACCATCAAGTTGAATTTACTGAGCTGTTCTTACTCTGCCATGGTCACATGTATACAATTTCCATAGTCCTGTTCTTACCCCAAATTGTTGTTTGTTTTTGTATTTAATTGTTTGGTGTTTGTTGCAATAAATACATGAAATGGAATTTGTTGGATTCAATTTAAAAAAGGTATCCTTGAGTCACTAGCTCAAAACAGAATGCAGTTCACAAGTATGGAGCTCAGCCTATAATTGATTTGATTGACATGCTGCATGCCATGAGTGTATAAAGTGGTATTTCTTTTTAAATTAAATAAGCTATTCTAAGATGAGCTGTGGTCATAACAGCACTGTTTGAGTTGAAAACTTTAAAGACGTTTAACAGTCTAAAGTGAGAACAGCAAATGTTCTTTAACAAAAATGTGTAAGTGTAAAAATATATATATACTAATCACAAACACTTTAGGTTTTGATAAACAGGCTATAGTGCATTTGTTCTCACTTTAAAGTAGTTTATTTTTTATTTTTTATTCAGCTTATCAAAGAAGTGCTGTGGTCACAGCACTGTTTGAGAAACTAGTTGAAAACTTTATATCCAACTTAATTGTTTAAATAAAGTCTGGAGTGAGAACAGCAAAAGTAATGTATTAAACAAAACAATTATATTTCTGGTTGATTAAAAGTGCAAAAGTTTTGGTCATCTAAAACTAAGACTAAGAGTAAGAGATGACAATAACTGGTATGCAATGTAATTACATTATGGCAAACTAAACATCTTGTTTGCTCAATGAAAGAGTAAATGTGGGAAACAGAGTAAAAATGTTCCCACAGATGGGTTTTAAACAATAACCTAAATCTCAGTTGAGTCGTCATGAACCCTGATCATCACCTTTAGATTCAATCATTCTGGCAAGGGGTAGAGGTGTCTGAAAAGGATTTTCATCCCTTGACCTGTCACCTCTGCCTTCAACCTTAAATACAACCTCCAAATTCTTATTAGTGTGAAATGCCTAGTGGCGCAAGAGGAAAGCATAGGTCTCCCAAGCTGAAGGTGGTGGGTTTGAATCTTGCTCAGAGCAAACCTTCATTTTCTGGCTTTTTAAGGCCAAAGTGCCGAGGCAGGCCGCCTCCCTCCTCACGCCCTCTTTTGGCTCCGGTGGGAGGGGGAGGATCTTTTTTGGGAACCCGCCTCTGGGGCGGGATTTTCTTTATGAGCCTGCCTCCTGGGGGCGGAGCTTAAGAAATGTACATATTAAGCAAAGTGATTTTTGTACTTTTCACATTAATTTGATTGAACCAGTTTATTTTTAGTTTTTATTGAGATATTTGAGTTTTTTTATGACACTTTATTTCAGCTGTTTTGTTTGATTTTTTTTTTTCTTTTGGTTTTTGTTTTTGTTTGACCTTTTGGTTGAGTATTGGTTTTCTTTGAGGTTTGAACCTATGACGTTTGGTTTATGAAGCCTAGTTTTTATCTATTGAGCCACACTGGCATGTAAGGTATAATCGGGAACTTATATTTAACCAGCCTTTTAGAATTTAGATGGACAGTGAAAATGTTCTTCAGGGGATTTGAACCCAGAATGTTCTGTTTATAAACCCCAGGCTTATCACCTGCGCCACATTGGCATGTAAGGTACAATCGGGAACTTATATTTAACCAGCCTTTTAGAATTTAGATGGACAGTGAAAATGTTCTTCAGGGGACTTGAACCCAGAATGTTCTGTTTATAAACCCCAGGCTTATCACCTGCGCCACATTGGCATGTAAGGTACAATCGGGAACTTATATTTAACCAGCCTGTCAGAATAAAGAATGGACAGTGAAAATGTCCTGTGGCAGGTTCGAACTCGCAACCTTTGGTGTACAAACACTGGATTTTACTCATGAGCCACACAGGCATAAGTGATGCAGTTGAGAATGTCTGACTTAACCCACCTTTCAGAATATAGAGGTTCTTTAGGAGTTCCATTAGGAGGTTAAAAAACAATGCACACTTTAGGAGGTTCAAACACTGCACCTTTCAGAAGGACAGTGAAAATGTTATTCAAGAGGCTTGAACCTCTAATTGTTTGATTTGTTGTTTCAGTTTTTATATTGAATATTTTTTGAGTTTTTTGTTGATTGTTAGTTTTGTTTGAGTTTCTTTTAGTTTTGTTTGAGTATTAGTTTTGACTGAGTTTCTTTTAGTTTCTTTTAGTTTTGTTTGAGTTTTTTGTTGATTATTAGTTTTGTTTGAGTTTCTTTTTGTTTTGTTTGAGTTTTTTGTTGATTATTAGTTTTGTTTGAGTTTCTTTTAGTTTAGTTTGAGTTTTTTGTTGATTATTAGTTTTGTTTGAGTATTGAACCAGGAACCTTTGGGTTGTAAACCTCAGATGTATCTTTTGAGCCACGCTGGGCTGTAAGGTACAATCTGGGACTTATATTTAACCCACCTTTTAGAATTTAGATGGACAGTGAAAATGTTCTGTCGCAGAAATGAACTCTGGATTTTACTCTTCAGCCACATATGCATGAGAAATGCAGTTGAGAACATTACATAAATTTTGAGTCAGTACGTTTTTGTTGAAAATTATTTTACTCATAAATTGGAGTTGTTTGACATCTTCAATGGTATTGTTTCTTTTAGTTTTAATATTGAGTCATGTTTGAGTTTTGAACCTATCACTTTTGGTTTATATACCTTTGTTTTTATACTTATGCCACAAAGGCATGGAAGATGCCTCTGATAACCATACACTTAACCTTTCCCCCAATTACCCAGGTGTAAGTAGTCACTGATTAGCCCCTCCCCTATAAAGCCTACTGGCAATGCTAGCTTTCCTGTTTGGTCTTTCTTTGTTTGCACTGACTGAGCAAAGTAGGAAACTGCTTGTAATTGCTTTAGCACTTTTTGAGTTTAGGCCATTGATTCTTTTTGGACTTGGTGGTCCTAATGTATGTTTCGCAGGCCTCCCTTCTCTACACATCAGTGTTGATGACCAAATGTGCAGAAATGTTGCCTTATCTGTACCTTCATATTGTGGTTCTAACAGAGTTCTACTTATAGACTTGTCTACTCTCGCCATTGTGGTTCTAACAGAGTTCTACTTATAGGCTTGTCTACTCTTGCCATTGTGGAACACATCAACAGTGTGGTCACCTTAGCACTTTTAATGGATTCCCAAGATGGAATACCATCAAGTTGAATTTACTGAGCTGTTCTTACTCTGCCATGGTCACATGTATACAATTTCCATAGTCCTGTTCTTACCCCAAATTGTTGTTTGTTTTTGTATTTAATTGTTTGGTGTTTGTTGCAATAAATACATGAAATGGAATTTGTTGGATTCAATTTAAAAAAGGTATCCTTGAGTTACTAGCTCAAAACAGAATGCAGTTCACAAGTATGGAGCTCAGCCTATAATTGATTTGATTGACATGCTGCATGCCATGAGTGTATAAAGTGGTATTTCTTTTTAAATTAAATAAGCTATTCTAAGATGAGCTGTGGTCATAACAGCACTGTTTGAGTTGAAAACTTTAAAGACGTTTAACAGTCTAAAGTGAGAACAGCAAATGTTCTTTAACAAAAATGTGTAAGTGTAAAAATATATATATACTAATCACAAACACTTTAGGTTTTGATAAACAGGCTATAGTGCATTTGTTCTCACTTTAAAGTAGTTTATTTTTTATTTTTTATTCAGCTTATCAAAGAAGTGCTGTGGTCACAGCACTGTTTGAGAAACTAGTTGAAAACTTTATATCCAACTTAATTGTTTAAATAAAGTCTGGAGTGAGAACAGCAAAAGTAATGTATTAAACAAAACAATTATATTTCTGGTTGATTAAAAGTGCAAAAGTTTTGGTCATCTAAAACTAAGACTAAGAGTAAGAGATGACAATAACTGGTATGCAATGTAATTACATTATGGCAAACTAAACATCTTGTTTGCTCAATGAAAGAGTAAATGTGGGAAACAGAGTAAAAATGTTCCCACAGATGGGTTTTAAACAATAACCTAAATCTCAGTTGAGTCGTCATGAACCCTGATCATCACCTTTAGATTAAATCATTCTGGCAAGGGGTAGAGGTGTCTGAAAAGGATTTTCATCCCTTGACCTGTCACCTCTGCCTTCAACCTTAAATACAACCTCCAAATTCTTATTAGTGTGAAATGCCTAGTGGCGCAAGAGGAAAGCATAGGTCTCCCAAGCTGAAGGTGGTGGGTTTGAATCTTGCTCAGAGCAAACCTTCATTTTCTGGCTTTTTAAGGCCAAAGTGCCGAGGCAGGCCGCCTCCCTCCTCACGCCCTCTTTTGGCTCCGGTGGGAGGGGGAGGATCTTTTTTGGGAACCCGCCTCTGGGGCGGGATTTTCTTTATGAGCCTGCCTCCTGGGGGCGGAGCTTAAGAAATGTACATATTAAGCAAAGTGATTTTTGTACTTTTCACATTAATTTGATTGAACCAGTTTATTTTTAGTTTTTATTGAGATATTTGAGTTTTTTTATGACACTTTATTTCAGCTGTTTTGTTTGATTTTTTTTTTTCTTTTGGTTTTTGTTTTTGTTTGACCTTTTGGTTGAGTATTGGTTTTCTTTGAGGTTTGAACCTATGACGTTTGGTTTATGAAGCCTAGTTTTTATCTATTGAGCCACACTGGCATGTAAGGTATAATCGGGAACTTATATTTAACCAGCCTTTTAGAATTTAGATGGACAGTGAAAATGTTCTTCAGGGGATTTGAACCCAGAATGTTCTGTTTATAAACCCCAGGCTTATCACCTGCGCCACATTGGCATGTAAGGTACAATCGGGAACTTATATTTAACCAGCCTTTTAGAATTTAGATGGACAGTGAAAATGTTCTTCAGGGGACTTGAACCCAGAATGTTCTGTTTATAAACCCCAGGCTTATCACCTGCGCCACATTGGCATGTAAGGTACAATCGGGAACTTATATTTAACCAGCCTGTCAGAATAAAGAATGGACAGTGAAAATGTCCTGTGGCAGGTTCGAACTCGCAACCTTTGGTGTACAAACACTGGATTTTACTCATGAGCCACACAGGCATAAGTGATGCAGTTGAGAATGTCTGACTTAACCCACCTTTCAGAATATAGAGGTTCTTTAGGAGTTCCATTAGGAGGTTAAAAAACAATGCACACTTTAGGAGGTTCAAACACTGCACCTTTCAGAAGGACAGTGAAAATGTTATTCAAGAGGCTTGAACCTCTAATTGTTTGATTTGTTGTTTCAGTTTTTATATTGAATATTTTTTGAGTTTTTTGTTGATTGTTAGTTTTGTTTGAGTTTCTTTTAGTTTTGTTTGAGTATTAGTTTTGACTGAGTTTCTTTTAGTTTCTTTTAGTTTTGTTTGAGTTTTTTGTTGATTATTAGTTTTGTTTGAGTTTCTTTTAGTTTAGTTTGAGTTTTTTGTTGATTATTAGTTTTGTTTGAGTATTGAACCAGGAACCTTTGGGTTGTAAACCTCAGATGTATCTTTTGAGCCACGCTGGGCTGTAAGGTACAATCTGGGACTTATATTTAACCCACCTTTTAGAATTTAGATGGACAGTGAAAATGTTCTGTCGCAGAAATGAACTCTGGATTTTACTCTTCAGCCACATATGCATGAGAAATGCAGTTGAGAACATTACATAAATTTTGAGTCAGTACGTTTTTGTTGAAAATTATTTTACTCATAAATTGGAGTTGTTTGACATCTTCAATGGTATTGTTTCTTTTAGTTTTAATATTGAGTCATGTTTGAGTTTTGAACCTATCACTTTTGGTTTATATACCTTTGTTTTTATACTTATGCCACAAAGGCATGGAAGATGCCTCTGATAACCATACACTTAACCTTTCCCCCAATTACCCAGGTGTAAGTAGTCACTGATTAGCCCCTCCCCTATAAAGCCTACTGGCAATGCTAGCTTTCCTGTTTGGTCTTTCTTTGTTTGCACTGACTGAGCAAAGTAGGAAACTGCTTGTAATTGCTTTAGCACTTTTTGAGTTTAGGCCATTGATTCTTTTTGGACTTGGTGGTCCTAATGTATGTTTCGCAGGCCTCCCTTCTCTACACATCAGTGTTGATGACCAAATGTGCAGAAATGTTGCCTTATCTGTACCTTCATATTGTGGTTCTAACAGAGTTCTACTTATAGACTTGTCTACTCTCGCCATTGTGGTTCTAACAGAGTTCTACTTATAGGCTTGTCTACTCTTGCCATTGTGGAACACATCAACAGTGTGGTCACCTTAGCACTTTTAATGGATTCCCAAGATGGAATACCATCAAGTTGAATTTACTGAGCTGTTCTTACTCTGCCATGGTCACATGTATACAATTTCCATAGTCCTGTTCTTACCCCAAATTGTTGTTTGTTTTTGTATTTAATTGTTTGGTGTTTGTTGCAATAAATACATGAAATGGAATTTGTTGGATTCAATTTAAAAAAGGTATCCTTGAGTCACTAGCTCAAAACAGAATGCAGTTCACAAGTATGGAGCTCAGCCTATAATTGATTTGATTGACATGCTGCATGCCATGAGTGTATAAAGTGGTATTTCTTTTTAAATTAAATAAGCTATTCTAAGATGAGCTGTGGTCATAACAGCACTGTTTGAGTTGAAAACTTTAAAGACGTTTAACAGTCTAAAGTGAGAACAGCAAATGTTCTTTAACAAAAATGTGTAAGTGTAAAAATATATATATACTAATCACAAACACTTTAGGTTTTGATAAACAGGCTATAGTGCATTTGTTCTCACTTTAAAGTAGTTTATTTTTTATTTTTTATTCAGCTTATCAAAGAAGTGCTGTGGTCACAGCACTGTTTGAGAAACTAGTTGAAAACTTTATATCCAACTTAATTGTTTAAATAAAGTCTGGAGTGAGAACAGCAAAAGTAATGTATTAAACAAAACAATTATATTTCTGGTTGATTAAAAGTGCAAAAGTTTTGGTCATCTAAAACTAAGACTAAGAGTAAGAGATGACAATAACTGGTATGCAATGTAATTACATTATGGCAAACTAAACATCTTGTTTGCTCAATGAAAGAGTAAATGTGGGAAACAGAGTAAAAATGTTCCCACAGATGGGTTTTAAACAATAACCTAAATCTCAGTTGAGTCGTCATGAACCCTGATCATCACCTTTAGATTCAATCATTCTGGCAAGGGGTAGAGGTGTCTGAAAAGGATTTTCATCCCTTGACCTGTCACCTCTGCCTTCAACCTTAAATACAACCTCCAAATTCTTATTAGTGTGAAATGCCTAGTGGCGCAAGAGGAAAGCATAGGTCTCCCAAGCTGAAGGTGGTGGGTTTGAATCTTGCTCAGAGCAAACCTTCATTTTCTGGCTTTTTAAGGCCAAAGTGCCGAGGCAGGCCGCCTCCCTCCTCACGCCCTCTTTTGGCTCCGGTGGGAGGGGGAGGATCTTTTTTGGGAACCCGCCTCTGGGGCGGGATTTTCTTTATGAGCCTGCCTCCTGGGGGCGGAGCTTAAGAAATGTACATATTAAGCAAAGTGATTTTTGTACTTTTCACATTAATTTGATTGAACCAGTTTATTTTTAGTTTTTATTGAGATATTTGAGTTTTTTTATGACACTTTATTTCAGCTGTTTTGTTTGATTTTTTTTTTTCTTTTGGTTTTTGTTTTTGTTTGACCTTTTGGTTGAGTATTGGTTTTCTTTGAGGTTTGAACCTATGACGTTTGGTTTATGAAGCCTAGTTTTTATCTATTGAGCCACACTGGCATGTAAGGTATAATCGGGAACTTATATTTAACCAGCCTTTTAGAATTTAGATGGACAGTGAAAATGTTCTTCAGGGGATTTGAACCCAGAATGTTCTGTTTATAAACCCCAGGCTTATCACCTGCGCCACATTGGCATGTAAGGTACAATCGGGAACTTATATTTAACCAGCCTTTTAGAATTTAGATGGACAGTGAAAATGTTCTTCAGGGGACTTGAACCCAGAATGTTCTGTTTATAAACCCCAGGCTTATCACCTGCGCCACATTGGCATGTAAGGTACAATCGGGAACTTATATTTAACCAGCCTGTCAGAATAAAGAATGGACAGTGAAAATGTCCTGTGGCAGGTTCGAACTCGCAACCTTTGGTGTACAAACACTGGATTTTACTCATGAGCCACACAGGCATAAGTGATGCAGTTGAGAATGTCTGACTTAACCCACCTTTCAGAATATAGAGGTTCTTTAGGAGTTCCATTAGGAGGTTAAAAAACAATGCACACTTTAGGAGGTTCAAACACTGCACCTTTCAGAAGGACAGTGAAAATGTTATTCAAGAGGCTTGAACCTCTAATTGTTTGATTTGTTGTTTCAGTTTTTATATTGAATATTTTTTGAGTTTTTTGTTGATTGTTAGTTTTGTTTGAGTTTATTTTAGTTTTGTTTGAGTATTAGTTTTGACTGAGTTTCTTTTAGTTTCTTTTAGTTTTGTTTGAGTTTTTTGTTGATTATTAGTTTTGTTTGAGTTTCTTTTTGTTTTGTTTGAGTTTTTTGTTGATTATTAGTTTTGTTTGAGTTTCTTTTAGTTTAGTTTGAGTTTTTTGTTGATTATTAGTTTTGTTTGAGTATTGAACCAGGAACCTTTGGGTTGTAAACCTCAGATGTATCTTTTGAGCCACGCTGGGCTGTAAGGTACAATCTGGGACTTATATTTAACCCACCTTTTAGAATTTAGATGGACAGTGAAAATGTTCTGTCGCAGAAATGAACTCTGGATTTTACTCTTCAGCCACATATGCATGAGAAATGCAGTTGAGAACATTACATAAATTTTGAGTCAGTACGTTTTTGTTGAAAATTATTTTACTCATAAATTGGAGTTGTTTGACATCTTCAATGGTATTGTTTCTTTTAGTTTTAATATTGAGTCATGTTTGAGTTTTGAACCTATCACTTTTGGTTTATATACCTTTGTTTTTATACTTATGCCACAAAGGCATGGAAGATGCCTCTGATAACCATACACTTAACCTTTCCCCCAATTACCCAGGTGTAAGTAGTCACTGATTAGCCCCTCCCCTATAAAGCCTACTGGCAATGCTAGCTTTCCTGTTTGGTCTTTCTTTGTTTGCACTGACTGAGCAAAGTAGGAAACTGCTTGTAATTGCTTTAGCACTTTTTGAGTTTAGGCCATTGATTCTTTTTGGACTTGGTGGTCCTAATGTATGTTTCGCAGGCCTCCCTTCTCTACACATCAGTGTTGATGACCAAATGTGCAGAAATGTTGCCTTATCTGTACCTTCATATTGTGGTTCTAACAGAGTTCTACTTATAGACTTGTCTACTCTCGCCATTGTGGTTCTAACAGAGTTCTACTTATAGGCTTGTCTACTCTTGCCATTGTGGAACACATCAACAGTGTGGTCACCTTAGCACTTTTAATGGATTCCCAAGATGGAATACCATCAAGTTGAATTTACTGAGCTGTTCTTACTCTGCCATGGTCACATGTATACAATTTCCATAGTCCTGTTCTTACCCCAAATTGTTGTTTGTTTTTGTATTTAATTGTTTGGTGTTTGTTGCAATAAATACATGAAATGGAATTTGTTGGATTCAATTTAAAAAAGGTATCCTTGAGTTACTAGCTCAAAACAGAATGCAGTTCACAAGTATGGAGCTCAGCCTATAATTGATTTGATTGACATGCTGCATGCCATGAGTGTATAAAGTGGTATTTCTTTTTAAATTAAATAAGCTATTCTAAGATGAGCTGTGGTCATAACAGCACTGTTTGAGTTGAAAACTTTAAAGACGTTTAACAGTCTAAAGTGAGAACAGCAAATGTTCTTTAACAAAAATGTGTAAGTGTAAAAATATATATATACTAATCACAAACACTTTAGGTTTTGATAAACAGGCTATAGTGCATTTGTTCTCACTTTAAAGTAGTTTATTTTTTATTTTTTATTCAGCTTATCAAAGAAGTGCTGTGGTCACAGCACTGTTTGAGAAACTAGTTGAAAACTTTATATCCAACTTAATTGTTTAAATAAAGTCTGGAGTGAGAACAGCAAAAGTAATGTATTAAACAAAACAATTATATTTCTGGTTGATTAAAAGTGCAAAAGTTTTGGTCATCTAAAACTAAGACTAAGAGTAAGAGATGACAATAACTGGTATGCAATGTAATTACATTATGGCAAACTAAACATCTTGTTTGCTCAATGAAAGAGTAAATGTGGGAAACAGAGTAAAAATGTTCCCACAGATGGGTTTTAAACAATAACCTAAATCTCAGTTGAGTCGTCATGAACCCTGATCATCACCTTTAGATTCAATCATTCTGGCAAGGGGTAGAGGTGTCTGAAAAGGATTTTCATCCCTTGACCTGTCACCTCTGCCTTCAACCTTAAATACAACCTCCAAATTCTTATTAGTGTGAAATGCCTAGTGGCGCAAGAGGAAAGCATAGGTCTCCCAAGCTGAAGGTGGTGGGTTTGAATCTTGCTCAGAGCAAACCTTCATTTTCTGGCTTTTTAAGGCCAAAGTGCCGAGGCAGGCCGCCTCCCTCCTCACGCCCTCTTTTGGCTCCGGTGGGAGGGGGAGGATCTTTTTTGGGAACCCGCCTCTGGGGCGGGATTTTCTTTATGAGCCTGCCTCCTGGGGGCGGAGCTTAAGAAATGTACATATTAAGCAAAGTGATTTTTGTACTTTTCACATTAATTTGATTGAACCAGTTTATTTTTAGTTTTTATTGAGATATTTGAGTTTTTTTATGACACTTTATTTCAGCTGTTTTGTTTGATTTTTTTTTTTCTTTTGGTTTTTGTTTTTGTTTGACCTTTTGGTTGAGTATTGGTTTTCTTTGAGGTTTGAACCTATGACGTTTGGTTTATGAAGCCTAGTTTTTATCTATTGAGCCACACTGGCATGTAAGGTATAATCGGGAACTTATATTTAACCAGCCTTTTAGAATTTAGATGGACAGTGAAAATGTTCTTCAGGGGATTTGAACCCAGAATGTTCTGTTTATAAACCCCAGGCTTATCACCTGCGCCACATTGGCATGTAAGGTACAATCGGGAACTTATATTTAACCAGCCTTTTAGAATTTAGATGGACAGTGAAAATGTTCTTCAGGGGACTTGAACCCAGAATGTTCTGTTTATAAACCCCAGGCTTATCACCTGCGCCACATTGGCATGTAAGGTACAATCGGGAACTTATATTTAACCAGCCTGTCAGAATAAAGAATGGACAGTGAAAATGTCCTGTGGCAGGTTCGAACTCGCAACCTTTGGTGTACAAACACTGGATTTTACTCATGAGCCACACAGGCATAAGTGATGCAGTTGAGAATGTCTGACTTAACCCACCTTTCAGAATATAGAGGTTCTTTAGGAGTTCCATTAGGAGGTTAAAAAACAATGCACACTTTAGGAGGTTCAAACACTGCACCTTTCAGAAGGACAGTGAAAATGTTATTCAAGAGGCTTGAACCTCTAATTGTTTGATTTGTTGTTTCAGTTTTTATATTGAATATTTTTTGAGTTTTTTGTTGATTGTTAGTTTTGTTTGAGTTTCTTTTAGTTTTGTTTGAGTATTAGTTTTGACTGAGTTTCTTTTAGTTTCTTTTAGTTTTGTTTGAGTTTTTTGTTGATTATTAGTTTTGTTTGAGTTTCTTTTTGTTTTGTTTGAGTTTTTTGTTGATTATTAGTTTTGTTTGAGTTTCTTTTAGTTTAGTTTGAGTTTTTTGTTGATTATTAGTTTTGTTTGAGTATTGAACCAGGAACCTTTGGGTTGTAAACCTCAGATGTATCTTTTGAGCCACGCTGGGCTGTAAGGTACAATCTGGGACTTATATTTAACCCACCTTTTAGAATTTAGATGGACAGTGAAAATGTTCTGTCGCAGAAATGAACTCTGGATTTTACTCTTCAGCCACATATGCATGAGAAATGCAGTTGAGAACATTACATAAATTTTGAGTCAGTACGTTTTTGTTGAAAATTATTTTACTCATAAATTGGAGTTGTTTGACATCTTCAATGGTATTGTTTCTTTTAGTTTTAATATTGAGTCATGTTTGAGTTTTGAACCTATCACTTTTGGTTTATATACCTTTGTTTTTATACTTATGCCACAAAGGCATGGAAGATGCCTCTGATAACCATACACTTAACCTTTCCCCCAATTACCCAGGTGTAAGTAGTCACTGATTAGCCCCTCCCCTATAAAGCCTACTGGCAATGCTAGCTTTCCTGTTTGGTCTTTCTTTGTTTGCACTGACTGAGCAAAGTAGGAAACTGCTTGTAATTGCTTTAGCACTTTTTGAGTTTAGGCCATTGATTCTTTTTGGACTTGGTGGTCCTAATGTATGTTTCGCAGGCCTCCCTTCTCTACACATCAGTGTTGATGACCAAATGTGCAGAAATGTTGCCTTATCTGTACCTTCATATTGTGGTTCTAACAGAGTTCTACTTATAGACTTGTCTACTCTCGCCATTGTGGTTCTAACAGAGTTCTACTTATAGGCTTGTCTACTCTTGCCATTGTGGAACACATCAACAGTGTGGTCACCTTAGCACTTTTAATGGATTCCCAAGATGGAATACCATCAAGTTGAATTTACTGAGCTGTTCTTACTCTGCCATGGTCACATGTATACAATTTCCATAGTCCTGTTCTTACCCCAAATTGTTGTTTGTTTTTGTATTTAATTGTTTGGTGTTTGTTGCAATAAATACATGAAATGGAATTTGTTGGATTCAATTTAAAAAAGGTATCCTTGAGTCACTAGCTCAAAACAGAATGCAGTTCACAAGTATGGAGCTCAGCCTATAATTGATTTGATTGACATGCTGCATGCCATGAGTGTATAAAGTGGTATTTCTTTTTAAATTAAATAAGCTATTCTAAGATGAGCTGTGGTCATAACAGCACTGTTTGAGTTGAAAACTTTAAAGACGTTTAACAGTCTAAAGTGAGAACAGCAAATGTTCTTTAACAAAAATGTGTAAGTGTAAAAATATATATATACTAATCACAAACACTTTAGGTTTTGATAAACAGGCTATAGTGCATTTGTTCTCACTTTAAAGTAGTTTATTTTTTATTTTTTATTCAGCTTATCAAAGAAGTGCTGTGGTCACAGCACTGTTTGAGAAACTAGTTGAAAACTTTATATCCAACTTAATTGTTTAAATAAAGTCTGGAGTGAGAACAGCAAAAGTAATGTATTAAACAAAACAATTATATTTCTGGTTGATTAAAAGTGCAAAAGTTTTGGTCATCTAAAACTAAGACTAAGAGTAAGAGATGACAATAACTGGTATGCAATGTAATTACATTATGGCAAACTAAACATCTTGTTTGCTCAATGAAAGAGTAAATGTGGGAAACAGAGTAAAAATGTTCCCACAGATGGGTTTTAAACAATAACCTAAATCTCAGTTGAGTCGTCATGAACCCTGATCATCACCTTTAGATTCAATCATTCTGGCAAGGGGTAGAGGTGTCTGAAAAGGATTTTCATCCCTTGACCTGTCACCTCTGCCTTCAACCTTAAATACAACCTCCAAATTCTTATTAGTGTGAAATGCCTAGTGGCGCAAGAGGAAAGCATAGGTCTCCCAAGCTGAAGGTGGTGGGTTTGAATCTTGCTCAGAGCAAACCTTCATTTTCTGGCTTTTTAAGGCCAAAGTGCCGAGGCAGGCCGCCTCCCTCCTCACGCCCTCTTTTGGCTCCGGTGGGAGGGGGAGGATCTTTTTTGGGAACCCGCCTCTGGGGCGGGATTTTCTTTATGAGCCTGCCTCCTGGGGGCGGAGCTTAAGAAATGTACATATTAAGCAAAGTGATTTTTGTACTTTTCACATTAATTTGATTGAACCAGTTTATTTTTAGTTTTTATTGAGATATTTGAGTTTTTTTATGACACTTTATTTCAGCTGTTTTGTTTGATTTTTTTTTTTCTTTTGGTTTTTGTTTTTGTTTGACCTTTTGGTTGAGTATTGGTTTTCTTTGAGGTTTGAACCTATGACGTTTGGTTTATGAAGCCTAGTTTTTATCTATTGAGCCACACTGGCATGTAAGGTATAATCGGGAACTTATATTTAACCAGCCTTTTAGAATTTAGATGGACAGTGAAAATGTTCTTCAGGGGATTTGAACCCAGAATGTTCTGTTTATAAACCCCAGGCTTATCACCTGCGCCACATTGGCATGTAAGGTACAATCGGGAACTTATATTTAACCAGCCTTTTAGAATTTAGATGGACAGTGAAAATGTTCTTCAGGGGACTTGAACCCAGAATGTTCTGTTTATAAACCCCAGGCTTATCACCTGCGCCACATTGGCATGTAAGGTACAATCGGGAACTTATATTTAACCAGCCTGTCAGAATAAAGAATGGACAGTGAAAATGTCCTGTGGCAGGTTCGAACTCGCAACCTTTGGTGTACAAACACTGGATTTTACTCATGAGCCACACAGGCATAAGTGATGCAGTTGAGAATGTCTGACTTAACCCACCTTTCAGAATATAGAGGTTCTTTAGGAGTTCCATTAGGAGGTTAAAAAACAATGCACACTTTAGGAGGTTCAAACACTGCACCTTTCAGAAGGACAGTGAAAATGTTATTCAAGAGGCTTGAACCTCTAATTGTTTGATTTGTTGTTTCAGTTTTTATATTGAATATTTTTTGAGTTTTTTGTTGATTGTTAGTTTTGTTTGAGTTTCTTTTAGTTTTGTTTGAGTATTAGTTTTGACTGAGTTTCTTTTAGTTTCTTTTAGTTTTGTTTGAGTTTTTTGTTGATTATTAGTTTTGTTTGAGTTTCTTTTTGTTTTGTTTGAGTTTTTTGTTGATTATTAGTTTTGTTTGAGTTTCTTTTAGTTTAGTTTGAGTTTTTTGTTGATTATTAGTTTTGTTTGAGTATTGAACCAGGAACCTTTGGGTTGTAAACCTCAGATGTATCTTTTGAGCCACGCTGGGCTGTAAGGTACAATCTGGGACTTATATTTAACCCACCTTTTAGAATTTAGATGGACAGTGAAAATGTTCTGTCGCAGAAATGAACTCTGGATTTTACTCTTCAGCCACATATGCATGAGAAATGCAGTTGAGAACATTACATAAATTTTGAGTCAGTACGTTTTTGTTGAAAATTATTTTACTCATAAATTGGAGTTGTTTGACATCTTCAATGGTATTGTTTCTTTTAGTTTTAATATTGAGTCATGTTTGAGTTTTGAACCTATCACTTTTGGTTTATATACCTTTGTTTTTATACTTATGCCACAAAGGCATGGAAGATGCCTCTGATAACCATACACTTAACCTTTCCCCCAATTACCCAGGTGTAAGTAGTCACTGATTAGCCCCTCCCCTATAAAGCCTACTGGCAATGCTAGCTTTCCTGTTTGGTCTTTCTTTGTTTGCACTGACTGAGCAAAGTAGGAAACTGCTTGTAATTGCTTTAGCACTTTTTGAGTTTAGGCCATTGATTCTTTTTGGACTTGGTGGTCCTAATGTATGTTTCGCAGGCCTCCCTTCTCTACACATCAGTGTTGATGACCAAATGTGCAGAAATGTTGCCTTATCTGTACCTTCATATTGTGGTTCTAACAGAGTTCTACTTATAGACTTGTCTACTCTCGCCATTGTGGTTCTAACAGAGTTCTACTTATAGGCTTGTCTACTCTTGCCATTGTGGAACACATCAACAGTGTGGTCACCTTAGCACTTTTAATGGATTCCCAAGATGGAATACCATCAAGTTGAATTTACTGAGCTGTTCTTACTCTGCCATGGTCACATGTATACAATTTCCATAGTCCTGTTCTTACCCCAAATTGTTGTTTGTTTTTGTATTTAATTGTTTGGTGTTTGTTGCAATAAATACATGAAATGGAATTTGTTGGATTCAATTTAAAAAAGGTATCCTTGAGTCACTAGCTCAAAACAGAATGCAGTTCACAAGTATGGAGCTCAGCCTATAATTGATTTGATTGACATGCTGCATGCCATGAGTGTATAAAGTGGTATTTCTTTTTAAATTAAATAAGCTATTCTAAGATGAGCTGTGGTCATAACAGCACTGTTTGAGTTGAAAACTTTAAAGACGTTTAACAGTCTAAAGTGAGAACAGCAAATGTTCTTTAACAAAAATGTGTAAGTGTAAAAATATATATATACTAATCACAAACACTTTAGGTTTTGATAAACAGGCTATAGTGCATTTGTTCTCACTTTAAAGTAGTTTATTTTTTATTTTTTATTCAGCTTATCAAAGAAGTGCTGTGGTCACAGCACTGTTTGAGAAACTAGTTGAAAACTTTATATCCAACTTAATTGTTTAAATAAAGTCTGGAGTGAGAACAGCAAAAGTAATGTATTAAACAAAACAATTATATTTCTGGTTGATTAAAAGTGCAAAAGTTTTGGTCATCTAAAACTAAGACTAAGAGTAAGAGATGACAATAACTGGTATGCAATGTAATTACATTATGGCAAACTAAACATCTTGTTTGCTCAATGAAAGAGTAAATGTGGGAAACAGAGTAAAAATGTTCCCACAGATGGGTTTTAAACAATAACCTAAATCTCAGTTGAGTCGTCATGAACCCTGATCATCACCTTTAGATTCAATCATTCTGGCAAGGGGTAGAGGTGTCTGAAAAGGATTTTCATCCCTTGACCTGTCACCTCTGCCTTCAACCTTAAATACAACCTCCAAATTCTTATTAGTGTGAAATGCCTAGTGGCGCAAGAGGAAAGCATAGGTCTCCCAAGCTGAAGGTGGTGGGTTTGAATCTTGCTCAGAGCAAACCTTCATTTTCTGGCTTTTTAAGGCCAAAGTGCCGAGGCAGGCCGCCTCCCTCCTCACGCCCTCTTTTGGCTCCGGTGGGAGGGGGAGGATCTTTTTTGGGAACCCGCCTCTGGGGCGGGATTTTCTTTATGAGCCTGCCTCCTGGGGGCGGAGCTTAAGAAATGTACATATTAAGCAAAGTGATTTTTGTACTTTTCACATTAATTTGATTGAACCAGTTTATTTTTAGTTTTTATTGAGATATTTGAGTTTTTTTATGACACTTTATTTCAGCTGTTTTGTTTGATTTTTTTTTTTCTTTTGGTTTTTGTTTTTGTTTGACCTTTTGGTTGAGTATTGGTTTTCTTTGAGGTTTGAACCTATGACGTTTGGTTTATGAAGCCTAGTTTTTATCTATTGAGCCACACTGGCATGTAAGGTATAATCGGGAACTTATATTTAACCAGCCTTTTAGAATTTAGATGGACAGTGAAAATGTTCTTCAGGGGATTTGAACCCAGAATGTTCTGTTTATAAACCCCAGGCTTATCACCTGCGCCACATTGGCATGTAAGGTACAATCGGGAACTTATATTTAACCAGCCTTTTAGAATTTAGATGGACAGTGAAAATGTTCTTCAGGGGACTTGAACCCAGAATGTTCTGTTTATAAACCCCAGGCTTATCACCTGCGCCACATTGGCATGTAAGGTACAATCGGGAACTTATATTTAACCAGCCTGTCAGAATAAAGAATGGACAGTGAAAATGTCCTGTGGCAGGTTCGAACTCGCAACCTTTGGTGTACAAACACTGGATTTTACTCATGAGCCACACAGGCATAAGTGATGCAGTTGAGAATGTCTGACTTAACCCACCTTTCAGAATATAGAGGTTCTTTAGGAGTTCCATTAGGAGGTTAAAAAACAATGCACACTTTAGGAGGTTCAAACACTGCACCTTTCAGAAGGACAGTGAAAATGTTATTCAAGAGGCTTGAACCTCTAATTGTTTGATTTGTTGTTTCAGTTTTTATATTGAATATTTTTTGAGTTTTTTGTTGATTGTTAGTTTTGTTTGAGTTTCTTTTAGTTTTGTTTGAGTATTAGTTTTGACTGAGTTTCTTTTAGTTTCTTTTAGTTTTGTTTGAGTTTTTTGTTGATTATTAGTTTTGTTTGAGTTTCTTTTTGTTTTGTTTGAGTTTTTTGTTGATTATTAGTTTTGTTTGAGTTTCTTTTAGTTTAGTTTGAGTTTTTTGTTGATTATTAGTTTTGTTTGAGTATTGAACCAGGAACCTTTGGGTTGTAAACCTCAGATGTATCTTTTGAGCCACGCTGGGCTGTAAGGTACAATCTGGGACTTATATTTAACCCACCTTTTAGAATTTAGATGGACAGTGAAAATGTTCTGTCGCAGAAATGAACTCTGGATTTTACTCTTCAGCCACATATGCATGAGAAATGCAGTTGAGAACATTACATAAATTTTGAGTCAGTACGTTTTTGTTGAAAATTATTTTACTCATAAATTGGAGTTGTTTGACATCTTCAATGGTATTGTTTCTTTTAGTTTTAATATTGAGTCATGTTTGAGTTTTGAACCTATCACTTTTGGTTTATATACCTTTGTTTTTATACTTATGCCACAAAGGCATGGAAGATGCCTCTGATAACCATACACTTAACCTTTCCCCCAATTACCCAGGTGTAAGTAGTCACTGATTAGCCCCTCCCCTATAAAGCCTACTGGCAATGCTAGCTTTCCTGTTTGGTCTTTCTTTGTTTGCACTGACTGAGCAAAGTAGGAAACTGCTTGTAATTGCTTTAGCACTTTTTGAGTTTAGGCCATTGATTCTTTTTGGACTTGGTGGTCCTAATGTATGTTTCGCAGGCCTCCCTTCTCTACACATCAGTGTTGATGACCAAATGTGCAGAAATGTTGCCTTATCTGTACCTTCATATTGTGGTTCTAACAGAGTTCTACTTATAGACTTGTCTACTCTCGCCATTGTGGTTCTAACAGAGTTCTACTTATAGGCTTGTCTACTCTTGCCATTGTGGAACACATCAACAGTGTGGTCACCTTAGCACTTTTAATGGATTCCCAAGATGGAATACCATCAAGTTGAATTTACTGAGCTGTTCTTACTCTGCCATGGTCACATGTATACAATTTCCATAGTCCTGTTCTTACCCCAAATTGTTGTTTGTTTTTGTATTTAATTGTTTGGTGTTTGTTGCAATAAATACATGAAATGGAATTTGTTGGATTCAATTTAAAAAAGGTATCCTTGAGTCACTAGCTCAAAACAGAATGCAGTTCACAAGTATGGAGCTCAGCCTATAATTGATTTGATTGACATGCTGCATGCCATGAGTGTATAAAGTGGTATTTCTTTTTAAATTAAATAAGCTATTCTAAGATGAGCTGTGGTCATAACAGCACTGTTTGAGTTGAAAACTTTAAAGACGTTTAACAGTCTAAAGTGAGAACAGCAAATGTTCTTTAACAAAAATGTGTAAGTGTAAAAATATATATATACTAATCACAAACACTTTAGGTTTTGATAAACAGGCTATAGTGCATTTGTTCTCACTTTAAAGTAGTTTATTTTTTATTTTTTATTCAGCTTATCAAAGAAGTGCTGTGGTCACAGCACTGTTTGAGAAACTAGTTGAAAACTTTATATCCAACTTAATTGTTTAAATAAAGTCTGGAGTGAGAACAGCAAAAGTAATGTATTAAACAAAACAATTATATTTCTGGTTGATTAAAAGTGCAAAAGTTTTGGTCATCTAAAACTAAGACTAAGAGTAAGAGATGACAATAACTGGTATGCAATGTAATTACATTATGGCAAACTAAACATCTTGTTTGCTCAATGAAAGAGTAAATGTGGGAAACAGAGTAAAAATGTTCCCACAGATGGGTTTTAAACAATAACCTAAATCTCAGTTGAGTCGTCATGAACCCTGATCATCACCTTTAGATTCAATCATTCTGGCAAGGGGTAGAGGTGTCTGAAAAGGATTTTCATCCCTTGACCTGTCACCTCTGCCTTCAACCTTAAATACAACCTCCAAATTCTTATTAGTGTGAAATGCCTAGTGGCGCAAGAGGAAAGCATAGGTCTCCCAAGCTGAAGGTGGTGGGTTTGAATCTTGCTCAGAGCAAACCTTCATTTTCTGGCTTTTTAAGGCCAAAGTGCCGAGGCAGGCCGCCTCCCTCCTCACGCCCTCTTTTGGCTCCGGTGGGAGGGGGAGGATCTTTTTTGGGAACCCGCCTCTGGGGCGGGATTTTCTTTATGAGCCTGCCTCCTGGGGGCGGAGCTTAAGAAATGTACATATTAAGCAAAGTGATTTTTGTACTTTTCACATTAATTTGATTGAACCAGTTTATTTTTAGTTTTTATTGAGATATTTGAGTTTTTTTATGACACTTTATTTCAGCTGTTTTGTTTGATTTTTTTTTTTCTTTTGGTTTTTGTTTTTGTTTGACCTTTTGGTTGAGTATTGGTTTTCTTTGAGGTTTGAACCTATGACGTTTGGTTTATGAAGCCTAGTTTTTATCTATTGAGCCACACTGGCATGTAAGGTATAATCGGGAACTTATATTTAACCAGCCTTTTAGAATTTAGATGGACAGTGAAAATGTTCTTCAGGGGATTTGAACCCAGAATGTTCTGTTTATAAACCCCAGGCTTATCACCTGCGCCACATTGGCATGTAAGGTACAATCGGGAACTTATATTTAACCAGCCTTTTAGAATTTAGATGGACAGTGAAAATGTTCTTCAGGGGACTTGAACCCAGAATGTTCTGTTTATAAACCCCAGGCTTATCACCTGCGCCACATTGGCATGTAAGGTACAATCGGGAACTTATATTTAACCAGCCTGTCAGAATAAAGAATGGACAGTGAAAATGTCCTGTGGCAGGTTCGAACTCGCAACCTTTGGTGTACAAACACTGGATTTTACTCATGAGCCACACAGGCATAAGTGATGCAGTTGAGAATGTCTGACTTAACCCACCTTTCAGAATATAGAGGTTCTTTAGGAGTTCCATTAGGAGGTTAAAAAACAATGCACACTTTAGGAGGTTCAAACACTGCACCTTTCAGAAGGACAGTGAAAATGTTATTCAAGAGGCTTGAACCTCTAATTGTTTGATTTGTTGTTTCAGTTTTTATATTGAATATTTTTTGAGTTTTTTGTTGATTGTTAGTTTTGTTTGAGTTTCTTTTAGTTTTGTTTGAGTATTAGTTTTGACTGAGTTTCTTTTAGTTTCTTTTAGTTTTGTTTGAGTTTTTTGTTGATTATTAGTTTTGTTTGAGTTTCTTTTTGTTTTGTTTGAGTTTTTTGTTGATTATTAGTTTTGTTTGAGTTTCTTTTAGTTTAGTTTGAGTTTTTTGTTGATTATTAGTTTTGTTTGAGTATTGAACCAGGAACCTTTGGGTTGTAAACCTCAGATGTATCTTTTGAGCCACGCTGGGCTGTAAGGTACAATCTGGGACTTATATTTAACCTACCTTTTAGAATTTAGATGGACAGTGAAAATGTTCTGTCGCAGAAATGAACTCTGGATTTTACTCTTCAGCCACATATGCATGAGAAATGCAGTTGAGAACATTACATAAATTTTGAGTCAGTACGTTTTTGTTGAAAATTATTTTACTCATAAATTGGAGTTGTTTGACATCTTCAATGGTATTGTTTCTTTTAGTTTTAATATTGAGTCATGTTTGAGTTTTGAACCTATCACTTTTGGTTTATATACCTTTGTTTTTATACTTATGCCACAAAGGCATGGAAGATGCCTCTGATAACCATACACTTAACCTTTCCCCCAATTACCCAGGTGTAAGTAGTCACTGATTAGCCCCTCCCCTATAAAGCCTACTGGCAATGCTAGCTTTCCTGTTTGGTCTTTCTTTGTTTGCACTGACTGAGCAAAGTAGGAAACTGCTTGTAATTGCTTTAGCACTTTTTGAGTTTAGGCCATTGATTCTTTTTGGACTTGGTGGTCCTAATGTATGTTTCGCAGGCCTCCCATCTCTACACATCAGTGTTGATGACCAAATGTGCAGAAATGTTGCCTTATCTGTACCTTCATATTGTGGTTCTAACAGAGTTCTACTTATAGACTTGTCTACTCTCGCCATTGTGGTTCTAACAGAGTTCTACTTATAGGCTTGTCTACTCTTGCCATTGTGGAACACATCAACAGTGTGGTCACCTTAGCACTTTTAATGGATTCCCAAGATGGAATACCATCAAGTTGAATTTACTGAGCTGTTCTTACTCTGCCATGGTCACATGTATACAATTTCCATAGTCCTGTTCTTACCCCAAATTGTTGTTTGTTTTTGTATTTAATTGTTTGGTGTTTGTTGCAATAAATACATGAAATGGAATTTGTTGGATTCAATTTAAAAAAGGTATCCTTGAGTTACTAGCTCAAAACAGAATGCAGTTCACAAGTATGGAGCTCAGCCTATAATTGATTTGATTGACATGCTGCATGCCATGAGTGTATAAAGTGGTATTTCTTTTTAAATTAAATAAGCTATTCTAAGATGAGCTGTGGTCATAACAGCACTGTTTGAGTTGAAAACTTTAAAGACGTTTAACAGTCTAAAGTGAGAACAGCAAATGTTCTTTAACAAAAATGTGTAAGTGTAAAAATATATATATACTAATCACAAACACTTTAGGTTTTGATAAACAGGCTATAGTGCATTTGTTCTCACTTTAAAGTAGTTTATTTTTTATTTTTTATTCAGCTTATCAAAGAAGTGCTGTGGTCACAGCACTGTTTGAGAAACTAGTTGAAAACTTTATATCCAACTTAATTGTTTAAATAAAGTCTGGAGTGAGAACAGCAAAAGTAATGTATTAAACAAAACAATTATATTTCTGGTTGATTAAAAGTGCAAAAGTTTTGGTCATCTAAAACTAAGACTAAGAGTAAGAGATGACAATAACTGGTATGCAATGTAATTACATTATGGCAAACTAAACATCTTGTTTGCTCAATGAAAGAGTAAATGTGGGAAACAGAGTAAAAATGTTCCCACAGATGGGTTTTAAACAATAACCTAAATCTCAGTTGAGTCGTCATGAACCCTGATCATCACCTTTAGATTCAATCATTCTGGCAAGGGGTAGAGGTGTCTGAAAAGGATTTTCATCCCTTGACCTGTCACCTCTGCCTTCAACCTTAAATACAACCTCCAAATTCTTATTAGTGTGAAATGCCTAGTGGCGCAAGAGGAAAGCATAGGTCTCCCAAGCTGAAGGTGGTGGGTTTGAATCTTGCTCAGAGCAAACCTTCATTTTCTGGCTTTTTAAGGCCAAAGTGCCGAGGCAGGCCGCCTCCCTCCTCACGCCCTCTTTTGGCTCCGGTGGGAGGGGGAGGATCTTTTTTGGGAACCCGCCTCTGGGGCGGGATTTTCTTTATGAGCCTGCCTCCTGGGGGCGGAGCTTAAGAAATGTACATATTAAGCAAAGTGATTTTTGTACTTTTCACATTAATTTGATTGAACCAGTTTATTTTTAGTTTTTATTGAGATATTTGAGTTTTTTTATGACACTTTATTTCAGCTGTTTTGTTTGATTTTTTTTTTCTTTTGGTTTTTGTTTTTGTTTGACCTTTTGGTTGAGTATTGGTTTTCTTTGAGGTTTGAACCTATGACGTTTGGTTTATGAAGCCTAGTTTTTATCTATTGAGCCACACTGGCATGTAAGGTATAATCGGGAACTTATATTTAACCAGCCTTTTAGAATTTAGATGGACAGTGAAAATGTTCTTCAGGGGATTTGAACCCAGAATGTTCTGTTTATAAACCCCAGGCTTATCACCTGCGCCACATTGGCATGTAAGGTACAATCGGGAACTTATATTTAACCAGCCTTTTAGAATTTAGATGGACAGTGAAAATGTTCTTCAGGGGACTTGAACCCAGAATGTTCTGTTTATAAACCCCAGGCTTATCACCTGCGCCACATTGGCATGTAAGGTACAATCGGGAACTTATATTTAACCAGCCTGTCAGAATAAAGAATGGACAGTGAAAATGTCCTGTGGCATGTTCGAACTCGCAACCTTTGGTGTACAAACACTGGATTTTACTCATGAGCCACACAGGCATAAGTGATGCAGTTGAGAATGTCTGACTTAACCCACCTTTCAGAATATAGAGGTTCTTTAGGAGTTCCATTAGGAGGTTAAAAAACAATGCACACTTTAGGAGGTTCAAACACTGCACCTTTCAGAAGGACAGTGAAAATGTTATTCAAGAGGCTTGAACCTCTAATTGTTTGATTTGTTGTTTCAGTTTTTATATTGAATATTTTTTGAGTTTTTTGTTGATTGTTAGTTTTGTTTGAGTTTCTTTTAGTTTTGTTTGAGTATTAGTTTTGACTGAGTTTCTTTTAGTTTCTTTTAGTTTTGTTTGAGTTTTTTGTTGATTATTAGTTTTGTTTGAGTTTCTTTTTGTTTTGTTTGAGTTTTTTGTTGATTATTAGTTTTGTTTGAGTTTCTTTTAGTTTAGTTTGAGTTTTTTGTTGATTATTAGTTTTGTTTGAGTATTGAACCAGGAACCTTTGGGTTGTAAACCTCAGATGTATCTTTTGAGCCACGCTGGGCTGTAAGGTACAATCTGGGACTTATATTTAACCCACCTTTTAGAATTTAGATGGACAGTGAAAATGTTCTGTCGCAGAAATGAACTCTGGATTTTACTCTTCAGCCACATATGCATGAGAAATGCAGTTGAGAACATTACATAAATTTTGAGTCAGTACGTTTTTGTTGAAAATTATTTTACTCATAAATTGGAGTTGTTTGACATCTTCAATGGTATTGTTTCTTTTAGTTTTAATATTGAGTCATGTTTGAGTTTTGAACCTATCACTTTTGGTTTATATACCTTTGTTTTTATACTTATGCCACAAAGGCATGGAAGATGCCTCTGATAACCATACACTTAACCTTTCCCCCAATTACCCAGGTGTAAGTAGTCACTGATTAGCCCCTCCCCTATAAAGCCTACTGGCAATGCTAGCTTTCCTGTTTGGTCTTTCTTTGTTTGCACTGACTGAGCAAAGTAGGAAACTGCTTGTAATTGCTTTAGCACTTTTTGAGTTTAGGCCATTGATTCTTTTTGGACTTGGTGGTCCTAATGTATGTTTCGCAGGCCTCCCTTCTCTACACATCAGTGTTGATGACCAAATGTGCAGAAATGTTGCCTTATCTGTACCTTCATATTGTGGTTCTAACAGAGTTCTACTTATAGACTTGTCTACTCTCGCCATTGTGGTTCTAACAGAGTTCTACTTATAGGCTTGTCTACTCTTGCCATTGTGGAACACATCAACAGTGTGGTCACCTTAGCACTTTTAATGGATTCCCAAGATGGAATACCATCAAGTTGAATTTACTGAGCTGTTCTTACTCTGCCATGGTCACATGTATACAATTTCCATAGTCCTGTTCTTACCCCAAATTGTTGTTTGTTTTTGTATTTAATTGTTTGGTGTTTGTTGCAATAAATACATGAAATGGAATTTGTTGGATTCAATTTAAAAAAGGTATCCTTGAGTCACTAGCTCAAAACAGAATGCAGTTCACAAGTATGGAGCTCAGCCTATAATTGATTTGATTGACATGCTGCATGCCATGAGTGTATAAAGTGGTATTTCTTTTTAAATTAAATAAGCTATTCTAAGATGAGCTGTGGTCATAACAGCACTGTTTGAGTTGAAAACTTTAAAGACGTTTAACAGTCTAAAGTGAGAACAGCAAATGTTCTTTAACAAAAATGTGTAAGTGTAAAAATATATATATACTAATCACAAACACTTTAGGTTTTGATAAACAGGCTATAGTGCATTTGTTCTCACTTTAAAGTAGTTTATTTTTTATTTTTTATTCAGCTTATCAAAGAAGTGCTGTGGTCACAGCACTGTTTGAGAAACTAGTTGAAAACTTTATATCCAACTTAATTGTTTAAATAAAGTCTGGAGTGAGAACAGCAAAAGTAATGTATTAAACAAAACAATTATATTTCTGGTTGATTAAAAGTGCAAAAGTTTTGGTCATCTAAAACTAAGACTAAGAGTAAGAGATGACAATAACTGGTATGCAATGTAATTACATTATGGCAAACTAAACATCTTGTTTGCTCAATGAAAGAGTAAATGTGGGAAACAGAGTAAAAATGTTCCCACAGATGGGTTTTAAACAATAACCTAAATCTCAGTTGAGTCGTCATGAACCCTGATCATCACCTTTAGATTCAATCATTCTGGCAAGGGGTAGAGGTGTCTGAAAAGGATTTTCATCCCTTGACCTGTCACCTCTGCCTTCAACCTTAAATACAACCTCCAAATTCTTATTAGTGTGAAATGCCTAGTGGCGCAAGAGGAAAGCATAGGTCTCCCAAGCTGAAGGTGGTGGGTTTGAATCTTGCTCAGAGCAAACCTTCATTTTCTGGCTTTTTAAGGCCAAAGTGCCGAGGCAGGCCGCCTCCCTCCTCACGCCCTCTTTTGGCTCCGGTGGGAGGGGGAGGATCTTTTTTGGGAACCCGCCTCTGGGGCGGGATTTTCTTTATGAGCCTGCCTCCTGGGGGCGGAGCTTAAGAAATGTACATATTAAGCAAAGTGATTTTTGTACTTTTCACATTAATTTGATTGAACCAGTTTATTTTTAGTTTTTATTGAGATATTTGAGTTTTTTTATGACACTTTATTTCAGCTGTTTTGTTTGATTTTTTTTTTCTTTTGGTTTTTGTTTTTGTTTGACCTTTTGGTTGAGTATTGGTTTTCTTTGAGGTTTGAACCTATGACGTTTGGTTTATGAAGCCTAGTTTTTATCTATTGAGCCAAACTGGCATGTAAGGTATAATCGGGAACTTATATTTAACCAGCCTTTTAGAATTTAGATGGACAGTGAAAATGTTCTTCAGGGGATTTGAACCCAGAATGTTCTGTTTATAAACCCCAGGCTTATCACCTGCGCCACATTGGCATGTAAGGTACAATCGGGAACTTATATTTAACCAGCCTTTTAGAATTTAGATGGACAGTGAAAATGTTCTTCAGGGGACTTGAACCCAGAATGTTCTGTTTATAAACCCCAGGCTTATCACCTGCGCCACATTGGCATGTAAGGTACAATCGGGAACTTATATTTAACCAGCCTGTCAGAATAAAGAATGGACAGTGAAAATGTCCTGTGGCAGGTTCGAACTCGCAACCTTTGGTGTACAAACACTGGATTTTACTCATGAGCCACACAGGCATAAGTGATGCAGTTGAGAATGTCTGACTTAACCCACCTTTCAGAATATAGAGGTTCTTTAGGAGTTCCATTAGGAGGTTAAAAAACAATGCACACTTTAGGAGGTTCAAACACTGCACCTTTCAGAAGGACAGTGAAAATGTTATTCAAGAGGCTTGAACCTCTAATTGTTTGATTTGTTGTTTCAGTTTTTATATTGAATATTTTTTGAGTTTTTTGTTGATTGTTAGTTTTGTTTGAGTTTCTTTTAGTTTTGTTTGAGTATTAGTTTTGACTGAGTTTCTTTTAGTTTCTTTTAGTTTTGTTTGAGTTTTTTGTTGATTATTAGTTTTGTTTGAGTTTCTTTTTGTTTTGTTTGAGTTTTTTGTTGATTATTAGTTTTGTTTGAGTTTCTTTTAGTTTAGTTTGAGTTTTTTGTTGATTATTAGTTTTGTTTGAGTATTGAACCAGGAACCTTTGGGTTGTAAACCTCAGATGTATCTTTTGAGCCACGCTGGGCTGTAAGGTACAATCTGGGACTTATATTTAACCCACCTTTTAGAATTTAGATGGACAGTGAAAATGTTCTGTCGCAGAAATGAACTCTGGATTTTACTCTTCAGCCACATATGCATGAGAAATGCAGTTGAGAACATTACATAAATTTTGAGTCAGTACGTTTTTGTTGAAAATTATTTTACTCATAAATTGGAGTTGTTTGACATCTTCAATGGTATTGTTTCTTTTAGTTTTAATATTGAGTCATGTTTGAGTTTTGAACCTATCACTTTTGGTTTATATACCTTTGTTTTTATACTTATGCCACAAAGGCATGGAAGATGCCTCTGATAACCATACACTTAACCTTTCCCCCAATTACCCAGGTGTAAGTAGTCACTGATTAGCCCCTCCCCTATAAAGCCTACTGGCAATGCTAGCTTTCCTGTTTGGTCTTTCTTTGTTTGCACTGACTGAGCAAAGTAGGAAACTGCTTGTAATTGCTTTAGCACTTTTTGAGTTTAGGCCATTGATTCTTTTTGGACTTGGTGGTCCTAATGTATGTTTCGCAGGCCTCCCTTCTCTACACATCAGTGTTGATGACCAAATGTGCAGAAATGTTGCCTTATCTGTACCTTCATATTGTGGTTCTAACAGAGTTCTACTTATAGACTTGTCTACTCTCGCCATTGTGGTTCTAACAGAGTTCTACTTATAGGCTTGTCTACTCTTGCCATTGTGGAACACATCAACAGTGTGGTCACCTTAGCACTTTTAATGGATTCCCAAGATGGAATACCATCAAGTTGAATTTACTGAGCTGTTCTTACTCTGCCATGGTCACATGTATACAATTTCCATAGTCCTGTTCTTACCCCAAATTGTTGTTTGTTTTTGTATTTAATTGTTTGGTGTTTGTTGCAATAAATACATGAAATGGAATTTGTTGGATTCAATTTAAAAAAGGTATCCTTGAGTCACTAGCTCAAAACAGAATGCAGTTCACAAGTATGGAGCTCAGCCTATAATTGATTTGATTGACATGCTGCATGCCATGAGTGTATAAAGTGGTATTTCTTTTTAAATTAAATAAGCTATTCTAAGATGAGCTGTGGTCATAACAGCACTGTTTGAGTTGAAAACTTTAAAGACGTTTAACAGTCTAAAGTGAGAACAGCAAATGTTCTTTAACAAAAATGTGTAAGTGTAAAAATATATATATACTAATCACAAACACTTTAGGTTTTGATAAACAGGCTATAGTGCATTTGTTCTCACTTTAAAGTAGTTTATTTTTTATTTTTTATTCAGCTTATCAAAGAAGTGCTGTGGTCACAGCACTGTTTGAGAAACTAGTTGAAAACTTTATATCCAACTTAATTGTTTAAATAAAGTCTGGAGTGAGAACAGCAAAAGTAATGTATTAAACAAAACAATTATATTTCTGGTTGATTAAAAGTGCAAAAGTTTTGGTCATCTAAAACTAAGACTAAGAGTAAGAGATGACAATAACTGGTATGCAATGTAATTACATTATGGCAAACTAAACATCTTGTTTGCTCAATGAAAGAGTAAATGTGGGAAACAGAGTAAAAATGTTCCCACAGATGGGTTTTAAACAATAACCTAAATCTCAGTTGAGTCGTCATGAACCCTGATCATCACCTTTAGATTCAATCATTCTGGCAAGGGGTAGAGGTGTCTGAAAAGGATTTTCATCCCTTGACCTGTCACCTCTGCCTTCAACCTTAAATACAACCTCCAAATTCTTATTAGTGTGAAATGCCTAGTGGCGCAAGAGGAAAGCATAGGTCTCCCAAGCTGAAGGTGGTGGGTTTGAATCTTGCTCAGAGCAAACCTTCATTTTCTGGCTTTTTAAGGCCAAAGTGCCGAGGCAGGCCGCCTCCCTCCTCACGCCCTCTTTTGGCTCCGGTGGGAGGGGGAGGATCTTTTTTGGGAACCCGCCTCTGGGGCGGGATTTTCTTTATGAGCCTGCCTCCTGGGGGCGGAGCTTAAGAAATGTACATATTAAGCAAAGTGATTTTTGTACTTTTCACATTAATTTGATTGAACCAGTTTATTTTTAGTTTTTATTGAGATATTTGAGTTTTTTTATGACACTTTATTTCAGCTGTTTTGTTAGATTTTTTTTTTCTTTTGGTTTTTGTTTTTGTTTGACCTTTTGGTTGAGTATTGGTTTTCTTTGAGGTTTGAACCTATGACGTTTGGTTTATGAAGCCTAGTTTTTATCTATTGAGCCAAACTGGCATGTAAGGTATAATCGGGAACTTATATTTAACCAGCCTTTTAGAATTTAGATGGACAGTGAAAATGTTCTTCAGGGGATTTGAACCCAGAATGTTCTGTTTATAAACCCCAGGCTTATCACCTGCGCCACATTGGCATGTAAGGTACAATCGGGAACTTATATTTAACCAGCCTTTTAGAATTTAGATGGACAGTGAAAATGTTCTTCAGGGGACTTGAACCCAGAATGTTCTGTTTATAAACCCCAGGCTTATCACCTGCGCCACATTGGCATGTAAGGTACAATCGGGAACTTATATTTAACCAGCCTGTCAGAATAAAGAATGGACAGTGAAAATGTCCTGTGGCAGGTTCGAACTCGCAACCTTTGGTGTACAAACACTGGATTTTACTCATGAGCCACACAGGCATAAGTGATGCAGTTGAGAATGTCTGACTTAACCCACCTTTCAGAATATAGAGGTTCTTTAGGAGTTCCATTAGGAGGTTAAAAAACAATGCACACTTTAGGAGGTTCAAACACTGCACCTTTCAGAAGGACAGTGAAAATGTTATTCAAGAGGCTTGAACCTCTAATTGTTTGATTTGTTGTTTCAGTTTTTATATTGAATATTTTTTGAGTTTTTTGTTAGTTTAGTTTGAGTTTCTTTTAGTTTTGTTTGAGTATTAGTTTTGATTGAGTTTCTTTTAGTTTTGTTTGAGTTTTTTGTTGATTATTAGTTTTGTTTGAGTTTCTTTTTGTTTTGTTTGAGTTTCTTTTTGTTTAGTTTGAGTTTTTTGTTGATTATTAGTTTTGTTTGAGTGTTGAACCAGTAACCTTTGGGTTGTAAACCTCAGATTTATCTTTTGAGCCACGCTGGGCTGTAAGGTACAATCTGGGACTTATATTTAACCCACCTTTTAGAATTTAGATGGACAGTAAAAATGTTCTGTTGCAGGATTGAACTCTGGATTTTACTCTTGAGCCACATATGCATGAGTAATGCAGTTGAGAACATATTACATAACTGACCTTTCAGAATTAAGAATGGACAGTGAAAATGTTCTTCAGGAGATTTGAACCGGGAATGTTCTGTTTATAAACCCCAGGATTATCTCAATGGTTTGGAATTGGATTACCTTCGGACTATTTCCATGGTATGCACAGTGCTTCAGACCGGAAAGGGGAGTGTCCGCTCAGATTCTGAGCGCAACGTACTTCCCTCACAGGGATACAGTCCTTTTTTCCCAGAAGTCTTTCTCGCCCGCCTAGTGGCGAAAAATAAAACTTCTTGGAACTCAGATTACGCTTCGTACACACATATCAGACGAACATGCTCTGTGCTGTCCGTGTTTCATGGCCGCCTCAATGCTTTTGTCTAACCAATGACTAGTCTAAACTAAGTATGCACCCCGTCATAATGGATATGATATAAGTTAGATTTTTTTCGTTGAGGTTTGTATTGTGTTAGGCTGCTTTTGTTTTGCTTTACTTTAACATGTTTAGTTTGATTGTGTGTTTAGTTTTTATATTGACTTTATATTGAATATATGACCTTTGGTTTATAAATGTGTTCATGTGGCTGACAGAGCAAAGCAGGTGTTGAGCTGCCTGTTATTGCTGTTTTTTTCACAGCTACTTTATTCATTTAATGGTATAAATGCCTCTGTGAGGCATTTGGCAACTTTGCCCCACGTCCGATGCCTCTAAGCAAATCACAACAACTCAAAGAGAGGGATTGGAGGACTCTTCGGATTGTTAACTCTGAGTCGAAGACAAAGTCTTCTTCAGTCTCCTCCTGGCAGCCACCGGGCTCTGCTGCAAGAGACCCAGGCAAGGAGGAGTTAACGACAACGTAGGCTGCAGTGTTTTGATTGGCTTTGCAGACATAAACAAGAGCTGCACTTGTGAGTGACCCCTGGGCCTGACCCCAGAGATAGACGCTTCTCTAATGGGTGTCTCTTTCAGCAGGCGGCCAGGCCATGCAGGGAAACAGACAGAGGAGCCATTGTTTAGGCCAGGAAAAGCCAAGGCTCTCCCCATTAAAGGGCTGAGCCAAGAGGAGAGGACCATAGGAACCACTGAGCTAGGGAAGCTAATGACCCAGTGAGACAAGTGATTTCATACTTCCAACACAGGGTGAAAATCTAGTGTACATAGCCTATGTTTCACAAAAGACAATGATAATCAAACCTGGAAGTGCAACGACACAATGACATTTTGACGAAACAAATAATGTCCAAAATCAGAAAACACACAACCGCATCGTTCGTAATCATTTCCACCATCTCTCCCCATTTGCGTATCTACAGGGCCTGTGTGTGCATGTCTGCATTTCAGGCCTTCTTCATGTCGAGGCTTGGATGCTGCCTCGGTGGTGACATCACAAGCCAGAATATGAGTCCTCTTCCTCCATCTGTCCCTATCCACCATGCAGGAGTGCTGTTATTCTGCAGTATAGTCCTATGTAGGTCACCTTTCTTCTCCCCTTCGTGCCAGTGCACCTCATATACTGTGGGTTCCCACAGTATAATCGGGAAGGCAGCGAGCTCAGGGTGTCGGACACAGGGATCAGAAATCTTCGGCTGATGCTCCTTGATGTTGTTTGTTTTGTTACTCTCAGCATGCCGTCTTAAAGGTCAAAGTTCCATACATGGTTCTTCTGCCACGATACATCAAGGCTATGCACAGCATGTGGGTATAGCAGCCGTATCATTAGTGACTTCTCGGCTTGGTTGTAAGGGCCCACATCTCAGAGCCGTATAGTGTTTGTGAGACTGTGTGTGAGACTGTGTGTGTGTGTGTGTGTGTGTGTGTGTGTGTGTGTGTGTGTGTGTGTGTGTGTCTGTCTTCTCTCACTGTTTTCATGCGCGTGCGAAAACAGTGAGAGAAGAATTTCCCCTTGGGGATTAATAAAGGAAATCTTCTATCTTCTTCTGTGCACTGAGCAGAACACAGCTGTATTCCCCCACAGCAATACTATACTATGAAGTTAAAAAACTGAAAAGAATTGTGGCACTAGAGGAAAGGGAATTGGGTCAATCCAGCCAGTAGTTTTTTATACAGTATATGCTGTTTGGGACCTGTCTGTACTGCGACAGTACAACCAGTCGCCCACAGCCCACAGTATAAAATAGTAGGCCTATCATAGTTTGTTTTACAAAAACAGTCATACTATACAGTACCTGTCATAAAAAATAAATGAAACAAATGTTATGTAATATTACGGGACAGCTGGGGAGTTAGAGGACAGCCAAAGACTATAGGCAACAGGAGTGTGTGTGGGGGGGGGGATTGGCAAACCATGTCATCTTCTGAAAGGAAGAGCAAGCATACAGAAGCCACAATGAAGACTCTTGGTGGCGGAAGCGACGACACAGAAGCAACTCCTAGTGAGACATACATACATAGGAGGTGCTTATTACCACAGTACTGTATGATGCTCAGAGCCTCCTATAGCACTCAGCATAGTCAATGGCAATGCCACTTGGACAGCGGTCGAGGCGTGATCAAACTCGGTTGGGTCGCCCGGGTCATGCCGTCTGCTGTGACACACCATACGCATGTGAGCAACATATGGTTACCAAAGATTGGGGGAAAATAAACAATGCTATGCCAAAAACAAAGAACAAACATACATTTCTCTGGCATTGAAGCTCTCTTTTTGTAACATGCAGACTTGCAAAGAAAAGGATTCCAAGGCACTCCGTCTTTGATAAACATTTACAAACAATAAATATGACCAACGCGTTTCGGCCTAGAAGGTCTTCATCAGGGTCTAACATTTTGGCTAATCGGTCATAATTAAATACAGCCAGGTAATGTTCCAATCATGTCCGTACCTATGTTGCCATGTTTGACTATTGGCCAGCCCATCTGCCTTCTTCCATGTGAGATCTGTGTGAATCCGTGTCCAATATTAATATTTTGACAATTGTGTCACTAATTATCACTGGTAATTAGCAAGCCTTGAAATTCATACTTTACATAGGCCTACTTAAACGACATAACCCACAGGATTAAGAGGAACACAGAACAGTGTTGAATACCTTACCACATCCTCTGCAACGACCACATGCTCTGACTGACACGCCCTCTGTGTGTGTGTGTGTGTGTGTGTGTGTGTGTGTGTGTGTGTGTGAGTGTGCGTGTGTGTGTGTGTGTGTGTGTGTGTGTGTGTGTGTTGGAGGGGGGGGGGCAGCCCCGGGCGAGGGAGTACTCGTGCTGCAAGTGGCCAAACAGGTGAGTCGGGTGTCAGCGAGGCATGAAACCATACCTGGCAGCCATGACAATGGCAGCGACACGCGTCAGCCCTGAGGGAGGTGACTTTAGACACCGCACAGCTTTGACATGTCTGCTCTTTTGAAGGGGAGAGCAACACTATCTGGGCTGTTCTCGCTGTCACATGCTTGACAGCAGTGTCTGTCTGCATTTACCATGCTTGGATATGGTTATATCTCTTGTATACGAACTAATACTACACCTAAGCAGGTCGATTTTGAAGGTGCGGTTTACATGGTCGTGATACATAAATTGGCCTCGCTCTGCGCACATTCGTATTATGAAAGGCATATCGGCCCGTGTTGAACGCACTCGGCCCGTGTTGAACGCACACACATTTGGCATACCGCGTCCCTGAATATTTTAGCATTGTGGGAGTGTCCATATGTTAATTATTCTCGCTTTGCGCAATTTGCTATTAAGCCCCTTGACCTAAAGACACTCAGCGCATAACGATTAGACGTGGGTCTGACCACCTCATAAACGCAAAAAGCACTGTTTGATTTGACACTTGAGCGGCTCTGGAAGGCTGGTAGAGTGTTGCCATGTCTGTTTATTATAAGCGGCTTATTTTTCTGTAAAGTTGCTTTGTGTGGTTGCTTTTCTTGTTTCTAAAGTGGTTATTTGGGCTTTTCTCCTAATGTTGTTTAAACCAGTGATCGTCACACAGCACATTCCCATGTCAAGGATCCCCAGATGAATGCATTTGCCCAACTAAGGACAGCTAATCCAAAAATTAAATAAAAAGATTACTTTTGAAAATAGCAGATCTATACCAGCTCACAATGCATCACATTCATTCATTAAAACTATGAACTCTGACTGCAGGGGGATATATAATGATCATTATAACAATGTGCAAGAACATATTTAAAAAGAAGGAAGAACTTTATATTTGTGGACAATCAAAATATGTTTTTTTATTTTAATGTGGTGTCATTCAAATTAATCTGGATATGGCAGACTCACTATTTAGAAAATAAAAACATGGCACTTCATTTAAAATAGGTTACAGACCCCTGTTATATGCGCTTATTTTTATAGACCTATTTACTTGTTTCTATGAGACATGGCAGATTTGCGTCTTTTAAAAAAAAATGTTGAGATTAGAAACGGCCATAATTCTTTCATTTCTCAACCTTAAAAATAAATAAAAACATCTCCATAATCCGTGGGAAATGTGCTTTCATATGCTGTATCACACCCGATTCAAGTCTTCTTCAATAAAATGCTACGAGCGAACTCAGCGAAGACCATACCATCAGGGCCACAGCATTACGCAGCACGCATTCAACTCATTCCTTCGTCGTGACTTGAATGAAATAAAATATAATAAACGTTATTTTACTGGTGTTTTTCAATAGAAACAAATAAAGAGCGTGTGTAGGCTACTGTGTGCAAGTGCAACAGTACATATACATGCATGCACTAGGCTATATTTCTTCCGTGTCGGGATGGTGATTGAGCTCTTCAAGTTCACAGCCCGTTTGGTCTTTCATAAAAAAACGTTGATATTAGCCTATAAACACTCATGGTTCTCTCATTTCTCAACCGTTTTATTAAATGTAAAAATCTCCATATTCCTTAGGAATCTTGCTTTCATTCGCTGTATGGTACATGGTTCTATCGTTATCGAATTAATTAATTACGCATGGATTGTTTATATGCTGCTATCTACTCGCAATTCCATTCCGATCTGAAAGGTGGGTCTGTTCTTTTGAGGCATAAAGGTGACAGCATGCAGTGCAATAGGAATAATTAACCCAAATGTGACAAAGGCATGTCATGTCTTCTATGGTGCCAGCCTGAAGAAATGTCATACCACGATCCCCAAAGTGCGCATTCCGTATGTGACATCAGCTGACTGGTAAAGAGAATAGTACGGACATGTTGATTGGGTACGTCTCAAACACGCCTTAAACACACCCATGACTAATTCAAGGCCGTTTTGCGCACTCCGCGGGGTGTCAAAAGCGCTTCTTAACATGCCCAAAATTGCAATATGACATACTACACGCCCCCAGATCATAATACTGTAATTAGATTAGTAATATAGAAGTAAGTAAAATAGAAGTCCTTAATCGACCCCATAGTCTCTATAGGAACAATAGTTCCCCCCCCCCCCTTCCCACACACACACACATGTGCATGCCGAACTTCCTTGTTATTATGTGTTATGAGCCATCTATCACTCACATGCCCCGGCAGCATCCGTGCAACAGTGTGACTAAGCTAGGTTCAACAACGTGGGGCTTGACCTTTCAGGAAGTGACAGTAAATGCTTGGTTGCGTGCCGAAAAGAACCGTTCTACAAGCTCACAACGCGTTGCAGTGCAACACGTTGTGAGCTTGTAGATCCGCTATCTCCCCGTCTTTACACGATGTGAGGTTTAACAACTGACTTTCTCTCTACACATGGACTCGTCTCCGGAACTAAGCCTGTGGGACAGGTCAGGTATACTCCCTAGTTGTCAAAGTCATGCTACACACTCGTACACGTGTGCGTTCTTGCGTGTCCGGCCGCACATGTGCCTGCATACGGAGTACAGGCTGCAGGTCGTTAGGGAGCTCCCACTAAATTAACATTAACGACCTAACAGCGGGAGAGATGTGATGGGCCTGCTCTGTGCCAAACGCCTGGCTAGCTTCAAACGCCTGGCTAGCCTCTGGCACTTGGCTAAACCTTCTCCGGATTAATTTCACAGTAGAGAACTCCTTAAAACAAAGTCAAATCGTGGTGTTAGACAAGTGAGGGGCAGAGTAAAGGAGTGGAGAATAAATCAACATTCAGTCATAATAGACTTTCCTCAGTGGGATCGAGGTGACAAAAGACAGAGAGAGCCTTTCACACGTTCATTTTTTAATTTTATTGAAAAAAGTACCAATAAACAACAAGAAATTCAGAAAAAAAAAGATTTGTAGAGCAAAGCTCTTTATGTACAGCATATTGCACTACATAACAAATTGTCCTTACTTCCATATTATATCAACAACAAAATTATGAACACAAAATGAGTGCACAGTACAGTCTCGAAAACACACAGTCAATGTTTACAAAAATGCTACATTTTCGCTGGGTCTCATTTCTTGGTATACAGAGAGTGTGTGATGATCAAGACTTTGTTGAAACTGAGCAGTTAAAGGCATTTTCCAGGGTTTCAGTAATACTCGTACAGTTCATATGTTCAGTAAAGAAGGGCATTTATTTCATACTGGATGATCTAAGCTCCTGAGCCAAATTAAACACTGAATTGTCCTCCGATTGATTCGCTTGGTTTCGTTAATGCACCACGAGGAAATGCGCACAGGAATGTCCCACGTTTTTACAAAAAAGGGGGAAAAAGTGAGCCCTTGATCAGACTTGAAAAGGCCCATCAGGTATTAATAAAAATTATTTTACAACTTTGAACTGTCCTTATAAAAACAGACCCTTTTTTCCATAAGAAAATACATTTTAAAACGTTAAGAAAGATCAAGAGGCAAGAAATGTTCGCATTTAAAAAACAAAACAAAAATTAATAAAAATCAAAAAACCTTCCTTAAAACTTCAAATTTATAGAAAGTGGACTACAAAATTCAAGACACTGATGGTTTCCATGGAATACATATCGCACTCAAGGTTTTCCTACACTTGAACGTCATGCCGTGCGGCCTGTTAAGCAACGTGTCAGTGTCTCGCAGTGAAGATAGTCGAGCTAGTGCTACAAGCTCGCAACGCATCGTGAGCTTGTAGATCGGCCATTTCCGTGTGCGACAAAAGGCGCGCAACTACGTTTAAATCAGGGTTGAGTGCAGCTTGGGAACCTCTTCTAACAAATCATACAGGGCACCTTGGTGGCTTGCTTCCCTTTCCAATTAATCAAATATGCCAGATCATAGCCAGATAACACATGGCCACTTCAGCCCATGACAGACCTCAGAGAGAACAATTCAGAGTATACACTATACAATAAAACACAATAGATCAGGGACCCATAGGATCTACAGACACAAAAGTACTTTCCAGTGCATGTTGATTACAGAAACAAAGAATTATATATTTTTTAAATTGAACCCCCCTCCCCCCAAAAAATAAAATAAAAAATAAACAAACCCTGCGCATTTTAGAGTGAGTTTCCAAAAGTATCTGCAGCGTTCTTTTGGAACCATTTCTGATGTCGCCTCTGTGTTGGTGGCATAGACAATGTTGTGGTACTGCAGATTAAAATGGGCGACACGAGTCGTTTAATGTAAGGGCAAAGCCATAGCCTGTTCTCCTGTCTCAGTTGACCACTTAAGACCCTATATGTGGGTACTGCGTCGTATGACGGATAGCGAAAATAGCCGATCCACAATCTTGTAGATCTGCTATTTTTGAATGTTTTTGAAAGGTTTTGCTGAAAATGCCAGATGGTTGACACTGGTCAAAAACCCTCACAGCTCCATCTAGGCTACAGCTTTTCTAAATCAAACATTATTATTCTTCCTAAAACTGCGGTGGATGATTCAGGAAGAAAGAAAATAAATGCCTGAACTCGTTGGCATTCATCCCTGGAAATCACAACCCTTCAGGAATACCAGATGCAACGCAGGCAAAAACCCTTGTTCTGCACAGACTCAAAACAAATTGACCATTATACACATCCAAAACCAAAAGAAAAACACATGGAGAAACAAGTAATTGCACACATAAATGTATACAGTAGAAATGGGCAAATGTACAAAAAAATAAATAAGAAAGAAAATAAATTACAAAAATAAAACGACAGAACAAATGAACACCACCCAAGAGAGGAAGGAGCAGTACATTATGCAGGACTTTGAGAGGACGAGGAGGAGACGTCGACAACCCAGAGGCGAGACGGAGAACTACAGGGACTGGCTCAGCGTTCAGGATCCGCAGGAAACTATAACCACCACGACCACATTCACTTGACCTCACACGCCTCCTACTATCATGCCCAGTAGCCCCCCCATCTCACCACGTAGTGGTCAAGTCCACCTCAAGCCCTTGTGTACGTGACGATGCGTTTAGCCAAATTGGGTGTGAACTGGAGTCAAAGAACGAAAATGTGGCTAAAAAACCTGACATATATACTCCATCGTACAATGGCGTTGCATTCCGGAAATCTACAGGCTCACAATGTTGTGACAGTGACGCAATGGCTTTTTTTCAGTGGACGACACCATCGTATGACCAAGGGTAATTTAAGCATAACACTGGGTTCTCACTGGGCGTGGAAGTGCAGCTAGTTGCTGCGCAGCTCCAGGCGTACCAGCCACTTTCCTTTCGGTGCCTCTGTTAAATGACTGGGCTGTTGATACTGCCTGGAGGGGTGTGGAGAACCGCGGCAGGCTCCCAAAGTTCAGCGACTGTTCTGATTAGAGATTTCAAGGTTTCTTTATTAAGTCTTGTGTACAGGTATGTAAGAGTCAAATTAATTTATTCTGTTTCCTCAGACAAGCAATAACGGCAATAACAATAAATCATTCCCGGCGTTTCCACATCCAGAGTGAACCCAGCGCATGCCTTCTTAAGGGGCTTTATCGTGAACCTTGTACTATGATGCAACGGATTCTCAAGGTCACCAGTAGCCTAAAAGTCTGTCCCTGAGACATCTTTAAGATATTTTCTAATGAGAGCTTACACTAATTGCAGAGTGGTAAACTTTGACAATTATCTGTTGTTAGGAACTATGTCATTCACAGCTCCCCCATATGTACTGCCCCTCCTTGGGTACAAAACGTAGTGCCTAGAGTTAGGCAATGGAAAGAACAAAACAAACAGCATCTTCAACAGTGTCTTCAAACTATTCATATTTCAACAATAGTTACAGTCCATTTCACTGTGACTTTTTTCTTTCTTTCAACTTTGAATATCGATAGGCTCAGTGGTCAAACATGAAAGAGTCCCCGACGAAAAAGAAAAGAAAAAAAGAAAGATCACCCGATAAAATGTTAAATGATCCTGAGAGGAAGAAATGCTGTTGTTCACAGGTTGATTTATACAGTATTGCTTTGGTGTCCAGAACACATAGATAAGAGAGTTAGAAACATTTGTATCGAGGCACACCGCTCTACTGTGACTGTGTTAACCTTCTCTAGGCCACCGACACCCCCGGCACAAAGAATTATTACCCATCCATGTTCAGTCTGGTCTCAAGGTTGATGATTTGTCTTGGACATAGGGATAAAAAATAAAGAAAAACTGAAATCATGCAGTGAGAAAGTTAAGACATATCTGAAAGCCTTCATTTGTGACAGAGGTTGGCTTGGTAACAACAATCTGAACTCTTGAGGGGTGGTACTCTAGTGCAAAAACAGTGGATCCGAGGCTCCACTTCAAGGGCATGGAGGTGTAGTGAAAAGAATCAAACGCACAACACACTATCTAAAAACACTGAGGGCTATTTGTATTGCAGAGCAAAATCAAGAACAAGATCAAATTGAAGGGACAATAATGGGGTCTTGACCGAAATGGCAAACCTAACAACTAGATTTTGAGATTAACCAAATAATTGTCTTGTGCCCTTAAAGGCCAAAGAATACTTACAGCTTGTTCCTAACGTTTTCAGTGATACTGTGGGGCAGTGTTTATTAAGATAAAAGTGAGAAAGTGTAGCAAAAAGGATATAAACTCCACTGAGGAGATAAAAGTTGAGGTGCAAAATGCTTTGTTCTGAGAAACTGCCTCTTTGGAAATGAGTAAATCATCAAGGTGACCGGTTAGCTGGGAAGCCCCTCTACCACACAGAATGTCCTTCCCAATCCTTCCCCTCTGTTCTCAACACTATAAACGATGAAACGCGTTCGGCTTGTGGCAGGGGACATCGATAAGGCATTCCCAGTATCTACGGAGGTCATTCCAGATGGACACATATGGAAGTGCAAACAAATGTGACGAGAACAACGTATTGTACAAAATACTACAACTGCACATTTTTACCGAAAATAGGAGCATTGTCCTGTGGAGGAATCTCATTGAACAACAACATGGCATCTTCGTGGAAAGAAGGGATTAAAAAAAAAGAAAAAAACATGACCTCGTATAAAAAGTTGGTTTGTCTCCGGCCCGCCGGTGACCTTTTCTCCCGTCTTCTCAACAGACCCGTGTTAGATTTGACAGTGCCATTAGGAGTCCAGTTCCTCGGAGAGATGGGAGTCCATGGAGTGTGGGACACGAGACACCGTCCCCTCACCTCCGTCCAATGGCGGCGCCCCCTCCCACGATGGCCCCCCTATCGAACAGAAGGCTGAGTAGGGCCGAGGCCAGACGCCACCACAGCGGCCCCACGGGCACGTTCCTTTGGTTTCGCTGATACTGCAATACAAGCGACAACAAGAGGCAGATACATGTCAGATCAGTCAATCAATCAATCAATCGTATTCATATAGCAGTAGCAGATCTTAAAGCTCACAATGGACTGTGATGCAAAAACGCCATAGTAAGTAGTATAAAATAGGGCTTAAGTGGTTAAGACAATTTACATGTAGTGCAGGTTGAGAGTATACTGTACATAGAAACAGCACACACTCTAAGATAGATGTGCGAAGGAATGTGATCTAAGTTTTGGCCAAATAAATTGAACTTGCATCCAGTGTGTGCAGTTTCTCCTTTTATTTTGTGAGAACACTGCATACTGTACACTACACATGTACTGTATGGCCACCGAGCTGGAACTCGGTCACGAATGACGGTAGCCACTAATGGGGTCATTATTTTTGGGGGTGGGAGTATTGGGTTAAATGGGTTTGTGTTGTGCCCTGAATGATATGTGCTGATTGACCCAGAGTAGAGCATAAGGAGAAGGTCATTCGAAACCAGACACCGGAATGACACTGATATTTTCACAACAGTCTGCTTCAGAGTAGACCACTACTTATTAGAGGACTCTCTCTCTCTCTCTCTATCTTTAAGGGCTTCGGACACTCATTTAAGACACTCGCTCAACAACAGCCATATTGTGAACACGCGCGTCCGTCATCAGCTCACACGGCGCCTGTCCTCCTGGCAGAGCTCGGCTGCAGGAGTGATCCTCTTTTCTCTCGCTCTGGCCCATGAGCCAATTGGATTCCGTGCGATTAGAGGGATAATGCTATCTCTACCATTGAGAAGGAGGAGATAAGATAATTGCACTAAATGGGATTAGGGAGGTCTTGAGGAGGGGCGGAAAGCCTCTGGAAACTCATATCTGCCAGAGAGAGAGAGAGAGAGGTACAGTAGCCGAGTGCTACGCTCCTGACAGTTCATCCTCAAGACGAAAGGCAGACTCCACCACACCCGATAAACGCCAAAGCTATTTTCAGAGACTGGCCGTAAACTAAAAAAAAAAAGTACCCCAGCTTAGCTTATTTTTCTCGTGCCGTGACAATGCACACATCACACACACATCTCAGGTTCTGTGTTTGTTTACGACATCACACACACATCTCAGGTTCTGTGTTTGTTTACGACAGAGCCAAGTGTCTGACGGCTCCGATTAGATATGCCATATTACATGACTACCGAGGTGGTGTCCAAATGTTGACATATTTACAACCAGCCAAAACCTGCTGGCGTCGTGATAAGCCTTGGGGGGGTTGTCTACTCTACAGCATGATTTATACTTTGTTGCATGCGGGTGTCGTGCACCGATAATAGCCGATCTGCAAGTTAAGAGCGCGTCGCAGCGCGATGCGCTGTGAGCTTGTAAATTGGCCATTATCGGTGTGCGACACCTGCCCGCAACTAAGTATAACTCGGGTTTACTGCTTGAGACAAAGTGTGGTGAATGTTGCAAAGTGTTGCATAAGCTTCGCCAGGTTCCAACCAGCTCGTGCAGGTCTCCCACCACACCAGCTCTTTTTGATCAAAGGCAGGAGGCTGAAAACAACAAAATCAGGAATTGCCAACAGCAATCTGAGGGTATACCGGGAATCTTGATCAAACATTTCAACCCCCCCCCCCCAGCCCCCCCACCACCCCTCAATGTATGTATCCAAATCTTCCCAGGGGATATTTGGATAGGAGCATAACAATAACATGGATGTGCGCTCGATAAATATAGGCTACGTTACATAAAGCACAGATTTGATTAATTCACTAAAGAGACATCCCAGGGACTGTTGGCAGCTAAAGTGACTGCACTTGGTAAACAGAGAGAGTAGGCTAATGTGCCCCGAGACACTTTTAAAAAACGGGAGGAAAAAAAGTAATTACAGTAGAGACTACAAACCAGTTCCATCTGTTATTACAAGATCAGCGTAGCACTGAGAGGCTGTATATTCAGTTTAACGTTCAGCTGGACAGTGAAAGCAGATCTGGTCCAGTTGAACTACTAATACAAATCAAGGCTGTCACATGACACCACATGTAGAGCCTACATTACACTTAACTGATAAATAACCAATTTGACAATCTGTTCTCTCTCTTTATTTATTTTTTGTTCCACAAAGCATGACTAACTTCAGTTGAGCGGTGTACCCCCAGGGCCTCTTCTGACATGGACAGTATAGGGTTCATGTGGGTAAGAAAATAATGTATAATTTGCAAACAAGTTACAAGTGCAAAACTTCCTGATAACAATGAGACACAAAGTCCCTGGCAATGACCTTTTCCACTCGTGCACACACAATAAAGAGACCGAGATAGAGGGAGGGTTGTGGGCAGCCCTGTTGTCAACTTTAGTCACAAGTTACACCACCAACTGTCAAAATGTGAGTCAGGCGCTAAATTTAGCCCGTTAGAAAGAGCCTAGCCAGATGCACAGTGTCGTCACCATGACACTGGACTGATGGACTTTATCAGCGTCGCATGCAAGCTGTCTGTCAGCCCGGCCACTCTGAAGCTCTCTCACTTATCTCCTGTCCAAACAGAACAACTTCAGTGGCCGGGGCCAGCTCAGAGTTAAGTCACGCCAGGGAGGAAACGCTGACACAAAACGAGAGAAAAGAAAAGAGCTGGAATATTTGATAATGGCGAATAACACCTCCTGGCCGACACACACGAGAAAGAGTCAACGTTAGTAGTTTGTATTGTGGACTCGAGGTCAGCATATTACTCCCTCTTCTGCTAGTGCTGAAAGGAGAGAGTGCCGCGCCCTCAGTGGAACAGTGCAAAGATAACGACATGGACGTACACACACACACACCATCCAAACCCTGCTTTCAACACCTCCTATCGAAAGCACCGGGAGTCGTCTCTCTTAAAAAAAACACGGAGATGAAACCCGACTCGGCTCCTCGCCCCGCGCAGACCGGCGCGGCCTTCCTGCCATTGTGACAGTCATTATTGCCTAGTGTCTCAAATGGCGGGCCGGCTAATGTCAGCCTCCCCTCCAGGGACCCCGGCGTCCCCCTCCAGCCCTCTCCAGACTGAGGAGCAATTTATCTGTCAGCGCCCACCGGTCCTCCCCCTCCCATTCTGTCCCCCGCTACCTAATCCGCTCTCTCGCCGGAGGCCTCGGGGCTCCCAGAGAGGGAGAACAGCGCGCTGTCGCCGCAGCAGCATCGCTCCCATGTCCACATTGACAAGACGTGCCGTCAAAGCGTCTCAAATGGCACGTTTTGGAGGACAAGTGTCTGCTCAATCGGAGCACTGACAGCCATCCACTGACAGGGGGCGATGTGAGATGAACAATAACAACATTACTGAGGGTGAGAGCGTTTTGTGTGCCAGAGTGACAGCGAGCGGTTGAGAGACGGGGGAAAGGCAGAATAACAAGTATGGGCGTTAAAAAGCATGCGTGCGTGTGTGCAACTGTGCACGTGCTGACACACACACACACGCACAAACACACACACCGAGCTGCCAAGTTATTCAGCAGTTTGAGATGCCCTACCTACATCACTGCTGAAGGCTTAATAGCACCACTACACCACAGAGAGCCCCAGATAGAACGTACTGTATACGGGGCCGAGTGGAGATCAACCACACGTCACTGTTTAGGGTTCCACTGTCCAAACATCAGTCAGGCCGACAGACACCGACCCAACCACAGACAAGCAGACAGGCCTTTGAGATTTTGCAGACATTTTGTGCATTTTAAAAGCTATTATAAGCCTATAGATACATGCCATTAATTTATTTCCAGCATTATTTCACCGGTTTATCCAATATAAACTTTTTTAATGTTAATTAATATATTTGAATGACCCAAATCCACCCTAAACTGCGGTTAACCGCGGATAAATCTGCCAACCAAAGGTCTATAATTGCTGATCCTTCTACCTACTGTTTCCCAAACAGTGGGTCGGGACCCGCATGTGGGTCGTGGACACATTTTTATGGGTCCCTTTATGTTTTATTTTGTTTCCTACATTTTGGTTTTAATTATTATTATTTCAAAACATATTCAAATAAACATTCCCAAAAAGCAAAGACTAAACAGAAATCATGAATTAACACTTATGATGACGTGTCACGTCCTATCAAATAAAACCGCCTACTGCCTTAGACGTGTGGACACGTCTTAAGGTCATTTATATCAATATAAAACGGGATCACTGAAATCGGGGGTGGGGATTTTCAGAGTAAAATCTCTCTAATTTGCATGGCACTCCAGTGCCTTTGAATTGAATTACCTTTATTATTCTGAAAAACTCTGGCTGCATCATAAGTGTCAAATGTGTTAAAAAAATCATTTTCAGTAATTTCATAAACAAATCAAAGAAAAATTAAGAGAATTCCATAAAAAAGGGGACTTTTGGGTCCAGAGCTTAAAAGAAATTGGAACCACTGATCTACAGCATGAAAGCATCTCCGTTAGCGTCCATTATCCCAAGGCCTGAAACACAAGTCCTGACCAAGACACTGAACCATCTGAACAGCCATCAGCTGGTGGAAGCTGAAACTGAATTCCCCCTCATAGGGATTAATAAAGGACTACCTGCCCAGGCGGTGGCGTAACTGTCTGGGCACCCGACTGGTAATCCAGTCGCAGTGTGCCGTGGGTTCGACTCCCGAGCCCGACACGGCCTTTACTGCATGTCTTCCCCCCATCTCTCTCCCGTTTCCTGTCAGCCTACTGTCTGTCCCTTCAAAAAACCAATAAAAGGCGTAAGCCTTAAGAAATAAATAAATAAAGGTCTACCTTTCCACGATTAAACTATCAATGATCCCATAACGACCAATAAATGGCCAGTCAGTTTGTGTAGCTACAGGTACTGTCGACTTCATCACAACAAGACCCCTTCTTTCACTCTGACTGTGACGTGTCTGCTGTTTACTCAGCCAGCGAGCCGACTCTAGCCACTTCCTCCTGGCCCTGACCCCGTGCGACCTCCCGCCATGTGTCAGTGAAACTCGGCAGCCACAGATAGCGGTACAACCTCCTGTCTGTAGCCTGGTCGCTCGGAGCGAGAGTGTCTGCATCTCTTTACACACATGAGTCACGTCGAGCTGGAGGGTATGAATATATATATACAAGGAGGTTGCGATTGTCTCGATTATATCTTATGCCCAGAATTTTTATGTGCCGGTTCATTTAAGTCCGAGTTATAATGAAAATAGCAGATCTACAAGTTCACAATGTGCCGCACTGGGACACATTGTGAGCTTGTGGATTGTGGATTTTTGGTGCACAACACCCTTCCCTCTGCCCATGCAGATAAGTGGTTTTGGGTCTGTATTCAGATCCACCCCCCCCTCCCCTACTTTTCCCCAGGGGATCGAGTGTATGTAATTATATTAAGTAAATGTGTGTCCTATACTAGCCTACATGCCATCATTAGAGGTCCTGCCCCCCCTCCTCTCGTGGCTGCGGAGCGGAGGGCTCTTATTTTGGGCGTCTCCTGTGGCTTGGTGCTCAGCTGGGGAAGGGTCTGACTGGAGACTCCCTGCCAACCACAGCTGTTCCCCTCAGGGCTCACGCGCCCAGCGTCGGGTTACAACATGTTTACCTTCTCCCACCACTTCTGCTTTTTCATTTATTTTTCCCCCACTCTCTCTCCTTTCTTTTTTTTCTAGGCATGTGCGTGCTGTGCACGCGTGCGCACGTAAAAACGAATGCGCAGTGGTGTGGTGTGGTGCGATTCACGCGAGGTGACGGCGAGGGCCTCTTGTGTTCCTCGTGTTTGTACAACACGCGACACCAAGTCTCTGGAAACTCCAAGGCTTGGGATTTGCACCGTGCAGCCGGCGTGACCTGAAACATGGTGTGCTTCGTGTCTTTTCACAGCACATCATGACCACAACGGGGGACGTAGGACGGGAACCCCTTTTGGTGTTTTAAGCATTATGTTAAACTTTAGCTTTTGAAAAATAGCAGCAGCACCGAGTGCCGCGCTACAAGCTTGTAGATTTGAAAAATCACGAAAATGTGGCACAAATCTTTGAATATATTCTTTCAGAGCGAACGTTCTTAACTCAAATCTTTGCTTCTGGGGGGGTCCCTGGAAAAACATATTTTCAGATGGGGGTTCTTGACATGAAAAAGGTTGAGTACCACTGACATAGAAACATAGGTTTTTCAGAAAACCTTTAGGATTTAGAAGACATTTGTTTTTAGAATTGGCCTTAGTCCTACTCCTAAATGGGTTAAGTCACCCTCGCCGGACGCCGTCTTGTCACCCTGACCACTGTGAAAAGGTGTGCTGCATACCCACATCCTTTCTCAACAACTCAAAGAGGAAACGCGAGGAAGACAGAGAGAGAGAGAGAGAGAGAGAGAAATAAACAGGAAGAGGAGGCAGAGGGAGGGCTTGGCAACGGCTGGGTGGGGGAGGGGGGGGGGGGGTCAGACAGAACACAGGGCTAATGCCCTGTATGCACACACACAGCGGCCCAAACAAAATGGAACGCTGATAAACACGGGGGCGGAATCCACCATCGGGTTGTGAGTAGGATCTAAAACAGTGTCAAGAATGTCCTTGGATTGAGCTAGTGTGCCAGAATGCAGACTGACTCTTTTCTTCTGTGACTTAACCAACCCAGAGTGTGTGTGCGCACGCACGCACGCACTCGCCACACACACACACACACAGTCGTTGAAATTATGTCTGAAGGCTGCATTGCCAGTCGGTGTTAAGGCCCCATGGAAGCATAATGCATGCGTGCCTGTGTGTGTGTGTGTGTGTGTGTGTGTGTGTGTGTGTGTGTGTGTGTGTGTGTGTGTGTGTGCGCGTGTGCGTGTGTGTGTGTGTACTCCTCACCAATTGTAGGTGTTGCCGGTGGAACTGGTCTCCGATCAGCTGCAGTTTCTGGCCGATGAGGGCCTCCACGCTGCGTGCCGCCGGCTGCTGCCGCAGTCGCTGCTCCATCCCGCCGCCTCCTCGCTCCTCCTCCTCCTCGCTTCCTTGCCGATGTGCCTCCTGGCCTCCAGCAAGTTCAAAGTGTGCCGGGAAGTGCAATCGAAAGCCTGCGTTGCCTGGGGAGCATCGAGACCGCGAGTTATTTATCTTCTTATTTAACTAACTATTATTATTACTGAACTGAACGCCTGATTTTCTTGGTTGCGTGTCGGCGTCGTGCACGGATAAATGGTAGATCTACAAGATCCTGATGTGTTGCGCTGCGACGCATTGTGATCTTGTAAAAATCTGCCATTTCCAACACGTGACTGACAACCAAGTATAAATGGGGCAGAGGCGTTCTGTGAGAACAGACTCCCTGCTGCTCACAGTTTGTGTAATCACCGCTTTCCTTTATTTTATAGTCAAACCAAAGTCAGCAACATGAAGTCTCGTGTGGATTGAAGTTTGTTTGTGAGATCAACCATTGCAGAGAGCTCGTTTGGAACATTGACCTAGTTTTTCCTGACGTCACCATTATATGGCTCAACCGTCAACACCAGCCAATTCTCTCTCTCTCCAGTCTCTGACTGTCGGTGCTCAGGTGAGCGCTGCTACTGTGACTGTCCCAGCATGTCCTTTTGAGCCACCCTCGCCAGCCTGGCGCCGTTTGAATGGGCAAAGCAGCTGGGTACACTCCACGCGGGCCATAAAAGCCGCTGTGTCCGGGACGATCAGGCGCCACGGGGTGAGAAAGGCACAGATACGGTGTTACTTTCTCGCACGCCGCCTCTCAACATCACGTTTCAGACTTCTTTTATAGCACTGGTTATGACACACAGGGACAATAACAGCTGTGCAAGTATGCATGCATTAGTCACCTGAATGTCCCCACAGGGATCAATAAAGGTTTATCTTTATATCTTCTATTTATTTCTCGCGATGCAAGACAATTGAAGATCTCTGCCTACTGATCATGGCAACTCCTAAATGCAAGGTAGTGGGTAGAATGGTGGCGAGTACAGCTGCTAATAAATCTACACTGCTGTATTTTTTACATGTTTTACTCTCCGTTTCCACCATATTTTAAGAATGAAATTTGGGAGATTGTCCTCGGTCTCCAGTTGAACTAAGCACTTGTGAGTCTAAGCGTGGATTGCTCTCCCTGACAAGTGTGATTTCAGTGTGTGTGTGTGTGTGTGTGTGTGTGTGTGTGTGTGTGTGTGTGTGTACATGCGTGCCGTGTGTTCATCTCACCGTAGAAGAGTGGTCTGGGCTCTTCTGCAACTCCACAGGGCAGCATGCCGTAGGGCAGTCCGAAGGCAGGGCCGGGGGTCTGTGTTCCCCGTTCTTCGTATTTTATCTCCCTGAAGGTGGTGCGCCAGCAGTAGGGGTCCGGCTCAAACACATCATCCTCCTCATCGTCCATACGGGGGGCGTTGCAAGACCTGCCTTTACCGCGGAAAGAGAGAGAGAGAGAGAGAGAGATAGAGAGAGGAGGGGGGGGGGGGGAGAACGTTATCAACGCCCAAAAAATTCAAACTGTGCAAAGATAACTGATCTATAATCTCCCAACATTTCGCATCACAATGTGTTTTGGAAGCTTTGAGGCTGTAGATACTGTATATTTCCGGTATTCATCATACAACAAAGTGTATACGGTATAGGCCTATAGGGGTTGAGATGCGAGTGTCTTACTCCATGTTCCGGTCTTCCCAGGAGCACAGAAGTCCAAGAAATAATACACACTCGTCCACAACCCCCAGACTCCAATGGAGACATCTAGGGATGTATGGGCGTGTATACTATACCACATGAGATGACCTCACACGGTACAACCTACACCTCTAAACACCAGTTTACTATCAGCGTTTCTGGCTAGTTACAGTAAAACCGAGCTGCGGGAGCGAGAATGAGCGAAAGGTTGGCCTCCATTTGTGGCCGAGGAGCTCAGTGCTGATTTAGACAAATGGCCCAGTTCATCTCAGTGATGAAACCACACAATTGGCTGTGGTCGGGAAGACTCGGGTTGAGCTAAATTTACCTAAATGGGGGTTTGGCGGACGAGACTGAATGAGAGGTGGTATCCATCCTCTGCACTAGCCAGCCCTGTGGCTAAAAGCCTGGCTTCTTAGCATGCCCCCCAAGATACCATTACTTATGAACGTTGACAGAATAGCATTTTTTTTGTGCACAACATAAACACTCTTGCAGGCAATGCATGTCTACATGCCAACAATTTGAACAAAAATAGCTCAAATGTGTAATGGAAAACGCACTTGTTTTCCAAAGCACTTTCCACCACATATGCAGCACGGGATCAACAGAAGCAGGCCAGCGTCTCTCTCCAGGGTCAACCCGTGCACATCAAGGGTCAAAGAGGTATCCAAATACTGCTGAAACTCAAGTAGCCTCACCAGCTCACTCTCAATTCACCATTGAGTTGTAATGCGGGGTTAGGCTGCTACCACACGTCCAAATGAGGGTCTACAGCAAAACGGTAATGACAGCCTTTGAGGATAAAGCATGAAGCCATTCTCTCCCTCCACTGCCTCTGTCAGTCTGCCAGCCACGGAGAAGGAGTTTTCATTTCTTTACCCAACATAAGCAGATTGGCCCGTCTCTAGTGTGTTCAGAGTTGCAGACCTCACGCCATCCTGTGTGCATTCACAATAAGCCCTGTGTGTAAAACCACATAATGCTTTGTTTTGACAAACACAAGGCAAGAACATGTAGAGAGAAAGAAAGAAAGGGAAAAAAAGAAAAGAAAAAAAAGGAGGCACAACTCTGGGATATTCTTCTTGGTTGGATTCTGTTACTAATGTTCATTGCTCCAGGGTTTGTGCCCTGGGCCACGGGCTGCTCTTTGTGTGTAGCTTCCAGACAGCGGCGCCCCCTGCCGGCCGCACGTACACTCACGGTAACAAGAGAGACAGACGAAGAGAGTGTAGAGGCAGAAAGAGAGAGCAGTGTCACTACTCATTACTGTTTCTGTCTAGGCAGTTGCCAGTTAGCATGATGGTTTTCATACATACCAGACTTCCACATGAAATGAATACTTAAAACCATTAAAGCAAATAACCAAAATTCAAATGACCTACATTTTAGGTAGTACTAAAACGACTATTTATTGTTGCCCAGCACAAGCTCTGCAGTGCAGTGCACCCTCCCTTATTATTAGCATAAGCAAATCAAATGATTTCACTTAAATATTTAACTGCCTCAATTGGATGATCTACTGTACTTAATTATCGTATCAGTCAATTATTAATCCACCGAACAGATAACGAAATACTTTTTTTATTTTTTGGGGGGAAATCTACATTAATTGTTTGACATAGTAATTACAAAGAAAAAATAACTAAATTCTATTTAGGCCTACGATTAAAAATAAATAAAAAATAAAGAATGCGGTAGGACATACAGAATGCAAACATACGCAGCCAGATTGCTAATAGTAGCCTATATAATAATAATCCTTTGCCTTTTGTTATTAATACACGTGATATAAAGTCACTTCTCGCACCGCGACGCGTTGTTATAACTTAGATCTGTTGTTGTCGGCAAGCGGCGCCCCTGAATGTCATGAGGCACCACCTCAAACCTGAGTCTGCTCTGCTCTGGAGAGACATGAGCTGCACTGAACCGGCAAAAACACCGGCAAGCATCTGCTCCATGAATGATGACACACACACACACACACACACATACGCGCGCGCGCGCACACGCACGCACGCACGCACCCCGGCCGGTGCATTGTTGTTTATGTTTACACAGCTTACAGCTCAGTGGGTAGAGTAGATTACATACAGCGGTGCAACTTTTGTATCAGCCCGCTAGCGACGACAACAACAACAACAACAGGTTGTTGCTGTCCGTTTCACAACAATAGGACTGATATGTATTATTTCCCAGTGCCCGGCTTTACTGTCATTTATTATAAGAAACTATTATAAGAAAACAGCATTTTTTTAAACTCACCACAAATATGTCCTTTGATTGTTGTGTCTTATAGAAGAAAAATATTTATACACGCAGATGTCTCGAAATCCCGGCAGATCAAGCCAATTTAAGTCCGTGTATCACCTCCTCCGCGACAAGTTGGATTCTCTGTGTGAAACAAATGGCAACAAGCTCATTTCATTTCGCAAACGTCGGCAGGAAAAGTGACTCCGCCTCCGGGGCGGGGCGCGGGCACGGGTACATAAGTGGCTCTTAAAGACACAGGCACATGTGCCGGTCAACGCTGTTGTGTTTACACGCGCGGGGACCGCGTCCCTTTAAACATGCTTCACCATGTCGTCGACGCGGCCAATCGGCTGCTTTGTTTTCATCCAGACTCCGCAATCGCGTATTCAGACACGTGGCCGGGAAATTCCCAGTAGCACGGGACTGCGTTTACGGTAGGGTAGGCTGATGGGCTGAACTTGCTACTACTGTACTTAGTGTACTTAGAATTAGATCAGCATGTTTCTGTAAATCTCCAGGAAATCTCATTTGCAGTGGTGAGTGGTGACACAATGCAGAATTATTATAGCTTTGGCCTGCATTTGAAGTGCACTGTTTAGCATACCAGTGGTTTGCAAGCTTTTTAATTCCATGGACACACAACTCTGAGTTAGGGTCCCTTTGGAAGCTATCCAAAGGGACCAGAAACATATGGGTGTCCTTGGAATTAAAAAGCTTGTAAACCACTGGTATGCTCAAGGACCCCTGGGGGTCCCTCCCTGAGTCCCTGGACCCCACTCTGAGAACATACTATCTGGTGATGGGTGGAATATCAAATCTGAAATAATAAGCCAAGAGCTGAAATGGAGACATGGCATTGTTGTTTCTTCCAAGTTGTAAAAAAATCTCTACAAACTGCATTCTATGAGAGTCAATCACATTGGCGGTCATCAGTGCAGGCAGGCTGCAGGTGTCTGCACACTAGTAGACAAGATTAAGTTTCAATCGCCTTCATCAGGATGTTTTTTTTTTCATGGCATTTCTTATAATTAGTTGTTTGGTTTAAAATCTATCTTTTGAAATATTTGAATGTAGAACTTTTTTTTTACTCGAATCGTGACCCATAAAAAGTGGCCCATGCCCCACAAATGGGTCCCGAACCTCTGTTTGGGAAACAGTGCACTAATGCATATCAAACTGGGGGTCCATCATCCATCATGACATTAAAAAGGTTGAGAATCACTGATCTATAATTGCGTGCTGGACTGCTCTAGTTATGGAGGGCAGGGTAGGTGCTGGTGCTGGTTGTAATGAAGCCCACCCTGCCCCAGGGGTCTCGCTGATCAATAAACACTGGGACAGCTGGGGGTGGAGGGTGATACTCTGCTGCATTCTCTCACAGAACGCTAGTGTCACCCTGCCCCCAACTGACTCCTCTCTCTCTGTCCCAGTTAGGGCTGGGCGACGTGACTTCAAAACAATATCACCGTTATTTCTAACTTTGACCTCGATTACAATTAACGCACAATTATTTTTAATACAGTGAAAACAGCAGATCTGCAAGCTCACAATGCATCACAATGCGACAAGTTGTGAGCTTGTAGATCGTCTTTTTTCCACTGTTTTTGTACGCAATTATTTTACAGCTAAATATAATAGGCTATATATATTAAGTGGTTAATCAGACTAATCAATTTGATCCAAAAATCTGTTAGCATTAATTTTGTTTGTGTCGATTCGTTGATGTAAAATAAATAAGAAAGAAATTATATATATATAACCTGCTTTTCAGTTATTTGATGAATGAATTCGATGAGCGAGATCGGTTTCGATATATTTTCCGTTATTTGCCAAATTGCCCTAGCCTACTCCCGGTCGTTCATACTGATCAACATGGCTTGGTCACTTGGTCCTCATGTTATGTTTCTTATTGTTTTCCTGACCACAAATTGTTAACAATGTGATTTATGTTATTTAGACAGATGCTAGGTTCATGGTTTATTTATCCTAGTCTCTTGAGGTACTACCCTGTCTCTCTTCATTATATGAATATATGATTATTTACCTTGCCTAAATTGTAAGTGTTATCTCACACCACTGAGCTGTGTGAGAACTGAAGTCACGGATCCCTGGTTCCTGTGTCCACTCTGAATGGGCTGGACATGTGGGTCTGACCACCACCTGTAGCCTGTCCAAGGAGGTGGAGATGCACTGTGGAAGAGGGGATTGGCTTTCTCTCTCAGTATGATATTGGAAACCTGATTCCTCTCTCACGAGTGACTGCTGGGGGGAAAAGGAAAAAAAAGAGATGCTGAGAAGTGGAAGCATTGATACTTACTTCCTTTTGTTCACAAGTGAAACAAAGGACCCCCTTCCCATGCACGTACACACACACACACACACACACACACACACACACACACACACACACACACACACACACACACACACACACACACACACACACACACACACACACACACACACACACACACACACACACACACACACACACACACACACACACACACACACACACACACACACACACACACGTTATTGTGGAGAAGAGAAAAGCCAAGATGTAATTACTAAAGGACAGGCCAGAATCCATCATGGAACAGGCCATTTGGATGACAGGACAGACAGCAATTCTTCCAGTGCTTTGCATTTTCATTATGAGGAAATTAAAACTCTTGAAGTGTGCAGGCGATATAGCTACTTTATTAACAGTTTGCAAATAGTACAGTGGTACAATTATACGACGAGGCTAAAAGGATAACACAAAAAGCCCTAAGGGCTTGTTTCCAAAGTGGTCCTGCAAGTATTAAATTAATTGAGTTCACCAAGTTCTTTGTTTAGTCTGATCAGTGTTCATACTAATGTGTCATATAAGCTCAAGAGTAATTGTCTTTTGTTGGCCATATTGCATCTACACAGAGAACCTCAACAATGTTCTAAACCCGTTATTGTCCTGACATGTTCAGATAATTATGTAAATTATGTTCATTTTCTGAATAAACTTACTGTCATCCCTCCATCTTTGGTCTCAAATATGTTACAACACTGTTTCCCAAAGAGTAGGTCGGTAGGTTTGGGTCACGAGTAAATTTCAGATTAAAAAAAGGTTGAAACCAAAAAAGAATATCACAACGTTTCATCAATTAAAAACAACTATTAAAACCAACCATTTCCTCAATTAAACATACATTTTTTTTAAAGCATTTCATGAATAGTAGTGAAAATAGCAGATCTACAACTTTCTTCTTTCACTGGTTTGGTTCCCAGGCAAACGTCTCATTTCTCTTTAGGGTCTTGAGCTAAAAGGTTTGGGAACCACTGAGTTACAACACTCGTTCTCCTAATTCCATTAGAAATATGAGCCTTTAGGTAAAATCAGCTGTCATCTTGAACTCCAAGGTGGGGACAAGAGTTCATGCTGGGTTTGCTGGCTCGTAGCCAAATCAACAGGCTCGTAGCCCTGGCCACAACCGCCTGACCATTAATATTTATCTCTTCAGTCTGAGGTGGTGGAAAAATACACAGCCCAAAAATATCTGTCTTTACATCTGTGGTTTGAATCAAGGTTTCAGAGTCACCTACTTTGATTTTCAGTTTAGTGGAGACACACTGTAGGGATACACTAACAACAGATGGTAATCAATTGCACACTGATAAGATTCAAGAGATTGTACTTGTCACATGCTCATACAAGTATGTACAGTGACATGTAGCTGTGGCAGACACAGTCAGTGGCCAAAGACATATCGCAAGTGCCCACACAACCTGCCCAGCACGGACAAAACACGGTCAGTGGCCAAAGACACATCGCTGTCTGCATGCCTTCGTTCAAAATGTACACTTTGTGTCTCTCAATATTCACTGTGACACACACTGTGACACACACCCCTGAGCGCGACATAGGCGCGCAAGGTCTAATAATATACAATTGATCATTTGGAATTGCATCTGTTTCTGTGGCAAGATATGTAATGTTGCAGCCAAAAAGGACCATCCCACTAAAGCTCAGATTTACGGAGGCACCCCCCATCTCAGTTGTTGTGGCAGAAAGAAGACTCCGCTTTGCTGGACACTGCCACAGAGCAAAAGACCAGGTCATTTCGGATATTCTTCTGTGGAGACTACCCTGCCCATCAAGAGGAACACGACCTCTCACATTTCCAGATGTTCTGAGTAGGGACACAGGACTGACTGTGAATGAACTTGGTGTGGCAATGAGCAACAGAGACCAGTGGAAGCAGCTTGTGTCGCAGATCTCAAGGGCACTCGAAGGATGATGATGAGCCAAAAAGAAAATATACAGTATGTACAGTACAGTATATGAATGGATGAATACATTGGCAGGTATAATATGGATTCACGCAACAGAAGGTCCTCACGAGTCACAACTCACAAGGAGAATGTGGTCAGTGCACATTTTATGTCCGATTTTCACGTGCCCTCATCATACACTAATAGAATTCAGGTAAAAAATTATGTAACGTCCTTTAACTAAACAAACAAGAGCTGCTCTTTAAAATGCATTAGTGCATGATTATCAGGGATCTGCAAGAGCTTTTAACCACTTAGTGTAAACCCTGTATACTTAGTTGACCGGAGTCTCCCAGGGGTCTATACCAGGCCTCCTCCATTTTCCCCCTCTACATCAAATATAGCCAGAAATTGCATGTGTACAAGCTTGTAGATCTTCTACTTTCACCGACTGTTCATCGCAGAACCTGAACACTATAGGGTTCAAGTAGTCACGGCAATGAGGACGGACACAGCCCCATATAAACATTGAAGGTAACCATAATCACAAAGAACGGTATTGCAACGTTACGTTTTTCATCTAACCTCCAGGAGTTATTAGCTTGCCTTGCATCACAACAACGATGAGAAAAGGTGTGTGTGACAACAACAGACAGCAACCATTATCCTGTAGTAGCTCCGATGGCAACAGCATTGTCATTGGCTTGTGCTTGCATTGCAGAATGCTGGTGATCAAACAAACAAGCTCTCACACAGACGCCCGGGATTCCAGGAACCCTCTGGGATGAGCAGAGGAGAGGCATATATACATCAGTTTCTGTTGCATCAGAAAACTGTTTCCAAGAGCTCAGAGTGATGTGTATACGCATGCACGCGCGCCTACGCACACACACACGCATGTGCACGCACACGCACGCGTGCACACACACACACACACACACACACACACACACACACACACACAGTCACATGTGTACACACACACGCACTCACACATATTATGGTGGCACAATCACGTGCTCCGAGTGATGTGCACGACTGCACGCACACACATACGTGTGCACGTGCACACACATGGCGGCACAATCACATGCTCCACTTCCTCAGTAACTGATCTTCCCTCTTGATATCTCATTCTCTCAGTCATACAGTAGATGTACACGCACACACACACACACACACACACACACACACACACACACACACATGCAGCTTCTCTCAAACAATCATGCGTGTGTGAATCCTGCCTGGAAACTGGAAAGGCTTTTTTCTTTTTTAATTTCCATCGTGTGTTTCAGTAGAACACATATGTAGCATGGCAACAACTGCGTCCGGGCGGCTGGCCAGTCAGAGGAGACATGTGTGGCACACTGACCCAATGGAGAAGCCCTGTGACCTGGCAACAAAAGGGGGCTTGATGACCTGCCCTGAGGGACTCCCCTTGTCGCCTTGACTCCGTGTCACACGCAGCAAAATCCTCAGCGTTTGTTTGACCCCGAGATGGTACAAATGTGACCAAACGGACCCTTCTGGGTGCATTAGGGTTACATTTGTACTCTCTCTCTCTCTCTTTCTCGAGACAGCTACCGGTACTTACAAATGTATAAAATAAACACTAAGGTTGTTACTGTGTGGGATCCGAGGAAACAGCCATGGGATACTAAAGACGCAGACATCTCTGACACTGTGAATCACATTACTAATTCACTTTGCTGTGCATTTTATAATGCATTTATTCGTGTACTGTTTGGGAGAAATTTCTCCAAGTCCCACGTGACGCAAACTCAAAGAAATAGCCGTTTGCTCTAAACAGGCATCTGTGCGGTTGACACAGTTAAGCAAACAAACTGTCAACAACATTAGATCAGCCTTGGAGAAGAATGGGACCTGACAACATCTGAAGCTATGAGGCTATAAGTGTGCGTGTATGCGAACGCAAGCATGCACACGCACACACACACACACACACACACACACACACACATACATACTGTATTTACACAGGCTGTCTGTGTAAGCCATCCACAGGATTAGCCTCAGGTCAGTTATCATGTCATCAAATGTATGCTTGTTTTCTTTTCTAAGTCAGATGACCTGGAGTCTGAAGATCTGAAGATGTTGCTTTTATTGTTTTACTTCAGATTTCTTCACATTTTCGAGCAATAACCAATAGTTTCTACAAACAGTATGATTTGCCTTAGTATTGAGAGAATTTAACTTGAGTGTACTGGGTATGAAAATGATAACAATAGATGATAAACACATCACCACTGAAAGGGCGAGAAGCAACCGTGCAACGGATCCGCCTGGGTGACAGCAGACTGCTGGGCGAGCGCTGGCGCTTTGGCAAGGGGGGTCAGATCAACATATGGAATGAATTCTGTACTGGCCATATATGGAGCGTGTCTTGAGTGTACAGGGTTTGATGAGGTCAGATCAACATATGGAATGTCAGAACAGGTCAGCTCCATATATGGAGATCTAAGGGTGGCAGCGGGGGCAGTGTCTTTACTCAGTGTACAGGGTTTGATGAGGTCTCGCCATATGGTTGTGATGTGACGTGTCATAAGGAGTGAGGGACTGACGGCCAAATATGGTAGCATGACTAACGGAGTGACGACATTGCAGGTTTTCATAGTAATGTCAAATCTCAAAATCATATCAAGTACAGTAAAACAAAATACAATGCAATCCAAAAGGGGGCCATTCTACTAGAAGACTAATGTATGTAATGTTTGGTATATCATTAAGGAAATCATTCACTTTCAGAAAGCATGAGCACTGCTGTGGTTTGTTTGTTTTTCACTGATTTGCTGTCACTATACCTTAAGTCACCCAGTGTTGTTTTCAAGACAAGGAGACAGTTTGTCAGTTTTCCTCTCAGTCTGTCTGTCGACCCCCTTATGCAGGTCCTCTCAGGTGAAAGCCAGTGAATAATGCATCATGATGGGTGGAGAGATGGACGGTGATTTGTGTCTGACGGTGACCTCCAGACTCTTTCAGAAATGGGAAATGGAGCTAAGGGCACCATAGTTATTATTAAGCAACGACACCTGATCTGGTTCTGGTAACTGAGAGCGTGGACGCAAAGGGCCACCTTTTCACTTCTGTCTGGTAAACATACATCACTGATCTGGGTGCACATTACTCTGGTATAATTGACCTCTCAATACAAAGGCTTTTGTTGCATGTCTTCAGTCAATGTTCATAGTTTGAACCCAGTATTCACAAGAGTAAATTAGTAAATTATTCCAATGACCCACACAAAATCCCTCTCTGGAGATGGATTTATATAGCAAAAGCCAACCATTTACTTTACACATGATGGCAAAGATTTCCAACATCAGAGATGCATTGTAATTGTCCTTTTAAATTTATAAACCCAGATTTAGTGTTCTGGGATTACCGCAATTTAGCCAGTGAGCTCATCGTCTCAGACGCTTACCCAAAGGAACAACCCCCTTCCTACTGTATGTGTTCACTATTATCTGATGATGACTGAAGCATCAGAGGCTGCAATGTTACCGTAAATCATTTCCCCAATGTATGTCAGTCATGCAAATGATCTGAGTGACTTTAAGCTGTGTGACAATCCAATTGTTTAGGGCCGATGGCAGAATGCGTGCATCAGTGCCGTTTAATGAAGACTTTAAGGATTTATTCATGTTTGTTATGGGTGTTTTAATTGAGATAGTGTTTGCATCCGGCTTGTCGTCATCTATTCATTCCTTGAAATCCAGTTAGGTGACCGTTGCAATCAGACGTGGCTTTAAGCAAGGCACAGCAATGACAGCATGCCAATTTTATGTAGCCTACTGTAGTAGCACATTTCAACAAGGCTATCCAAGTGCTTTAGACAAAACAGAGCATTAAGACATATTATAAAAGGATATAAGAGTCTAGAGAACAGAAAAGAATAAGCTCAAATAAATCAGTTAAAAATAAGAATAAATACAGTGCAGCACAATAAATTAGCCAAAAGCCTCAATGGCAAACATAAAGGTCTTCATGTGGCAGACCTGATGCTGTTTTCTGAGAGTTTGTTTCATGTTTAGTTTTTACTCTGGGTTCAGAAACCAGACCTGTCCCAGATGACATGAGAGGTCTGGATGGTTCATAAGATTAGATAGCAGAAGATCAGAAATGTATTTTGGCCATATAAACCCTTCAATGCTTTCTAAGTATTTTTGAAGTAATCTATTTGACAGACAGGGAGACAGTGTTAACATTTTAGAACTGGTGTGAAATGATCCACTTTCTCCGTCTTAGTGTGGACTCAAGCTGCAGCATTATGAACAGAGCTGAAAGCGCCACATGAGCCGCCATGTTTGAACACATCGCTTGGTTGCTTATTTCAGATGTTGTTATGGAACACTTCAACGGTGGGCAAAGAGAAACAACACGATCTGACATCTTGTGGCATGTCTCACCGTTCCACACATGCACACTGACCTCTCACTCACACACACACACACACACACACACACACACACACACACACAAACACACACACCGGCTGAACTGTACTGCGGGCGGCGGCTGCATGAAATCTCTGCATGACACACTGAAACTAGGACAGCAGCAAGTCCAGCAACACTCAGAATTCAGGTGGTGCTTTCATGCGAAGTGAGCAGAATCAATTGAAGCAGCGTGGCGATGCAGACAGTTCAATGAGGGGCTACTTGATCATTTGGGCCAACCGGCTACCTGCCGGGCGGAGTGCTCTTAAAGGACTGCAGGCATCATTTAATGAGATCGACTCGTGGGGTGTGGAGATGTTTTTTGCCCTTTTGCTTCTGAGGGCTTTAGCATGCGAGTGTGGCAAAGGCAATAATACACACACACACACACACACACACACACACACACACACACACACACACACACACACACACACACACACACACACACACACACACACACACACACACACACACACACACACACACACACACACACACACACAGTGGACGACAGTGGATAACTGTGTGGGAGAGCTGACCAGTCACCCAGCCTTCACAAAGACACCCTATTTGATCTACCGCACACATTAAAGAGACGGCACCTCAAAGAGGGCATGTCCAAACAGCTGTGGACATGACTCTCTCTCTCTCTCTCTCTCTCTCTCTCTCTCTCTCTCTCTCTCTCTCTTTTCTCCTCTCTCTCTCTCTCTCACTCTCTCTGAAGTGAGAGAAGACAGCGCAGCAGCGGAGGAGAGGATGAGCAGCATGGAGGCCTCTCTCTGTGAATGAGTCAATCTCACACCGGGGTTATGACAATACAAAGAGGCCTCAAACCCAAACACAGAGCTTCCAGCACACATAAAGGGCTTTTCCCCACCATTAAAAGCATTCACACTGGCCCTCCAATGCTTTGAAACACTGATATTGTCTTCACCAAACTTTCAGCATGAAAATCCCCCCCAGAGGAGTGTTGTGGAAATAAAGATCAAATAAGTGTAACAAAGGCCTTAATATTTAATCACTGCTGGCCGCAAAGCAGAAAGTTAGATATGGTCGCTTGCAATCAACTGTGCAGCTTTAAGATAGAACAGCAGCAGACTGCATAATCGTATCAGGGTTTGTTTATTTGGGACTTAATTAACTGTGGTCGGCTTAAAGGAGGTCTGTTGCATGGAGGTCCAGCTGAGAGGCCTGGCGGCGCTGGGTGGAAAAGCACCATTGATGGCATCTCTCATCAGCTACTAATTATGCCGCCTGTGGGCTCCACTGGATCCGGTTTCAGCTTTGGGCCTCAGCCACCAAACACTTAGCATTCATATTTAATCACACCTTATTATCCGCCAAACAATGTAGGAAGCAGACAGGGACCTTACCTGATACGCCAGACAGACACGGTCAACACACGCACAAAAGAGAAATCACGCACGCAGCATCACCTGCAAACTCGAAGCGGCATCGACACCATAAGCCCGGCCAGCGACGGGTGTCAGAGAGAGAGAGACAAAGACAGACAGAGAGAGAGTGAGACAGACAGAGAGAGAGAGAATTTCACAAGTCTCGCCTGAAGTGACTCAACTCTTTGATGTGAGGAGGTGGCCCCAAAGTTTTGTGCCTTCTCAGCAAGTTGGTTCTTTCAAGCCCCAATCCTTTGGTTTGAGCATTTTCTGGTTCAAAGAGCAGCACAAGCAAAGGGATGTTAATCCTTTATCCACACAACAACTGCAGGTTTGTTGCCGGGTTATCAGCTTAGAGTCATCATGATGTCACAGTCCCTCCAGTCTAAGTAGTTTGATGTTGGACATCAAATATGACTTTGGTCTGTCCATGCAGGCCACCTGTCCTTGTTATTGCCATGCTGGACTATAAGAGAATACACTTGGACATGCACTTTACTACAGCTGGAACCGGTTCTTATAACCCACTGATTAAGTCACAGCGGGACTGTGTGCACGCAGCATGCCAATAAGGATGAAATGTTAGAATTATTCCAAGGACATCAAAGGCATCACCAATTTACAATTTCAATTAAGGGTTTTTGGCTCTTATCCTGAGTAAATGTCGTGAACCCGAGTAAACAAACAACAGGGTAAATAAGTAATAAGTAGAGTGCAAAGAAAACAAGGTGGTGCTTCAAAGAAAGCAGGTTACCACTTACCAGCATGTAAGTAACCAACCATAACCAACCATGTTTTAGATATCTATTTGATTTAATACATGTTAAAGTCCAGGTGACACACCATTTCGAGGGTATCTAATTTCTGTATTGTGATGTATCTCTGAGTGATAAGCAGGTACGTGGGGCATGATGTTGAGAGGTATTTGATTTGAATGTTAAAAAGTGTGTCTCATAAGTTACAAAAATGGAGAATTACAGTTAAAAGTTGAAGACTGATTGATGGTCTTATTATTGGTTGAAATTAGCACATACTGTATATTTAGTTTTACAATATAAGAATTAATTCAAATTTTTGTGGGGACTAAAATATAGTAAGTATATATTAGGGACGCACTGAAACTTCGGCCACCGAAAATATTCGGCCGAAAATGGCTAAAAATTTATTTTTGGCCTATTCGGTTTCGGCTCAAATAGGCCGAAAAAATATCACCGAATAGTAGTGAGATATAATTCAACTAAACTGCAGGAAAAACATTGCGACGGGTAGATAACTTGTAGATCTGCTACTTCCAGCGCAGGAAGGGCGCATGCTTATGACGCTCTTTAACTATGCATCAGCAGCCAGCGACGCTGCGACAGTCACTCACAACACGCGAGCAGCAGACGGAATGCACAGGCAGATCCGACACAACTTTATTGCACACATCTGTGCTTTCATCCACGCTTCCATAGCCTTTTAAATCTTATTTCCCATCCACGGGCACAAGCAACGTGATATCCAGCAGCTTCCACCCGATCTGTGGTGGTGTTCTGTTGACGAGGGAAGCTACTAGCTAGTAGCTAGCAAGGGAGCTAACGTTAGTTTTAACACTATGTACTTTCCATCCGTTCCCCAACCCCATCACACTCGCTGCTGCGTTTACACGGGCAGACACAAAGACGAATGGGAATATCATCTGTAGCTTTAACAATGAATGATAGACTGTATCGTTGCGTCTGCCCGTGTTTAATGGTCAGGGTTTCACTGTCCACAGCAGGCAGACCTGTCAAAACGATGCACTTCCCAAAACTCAGAGATATGCCACCACCTATAAATTCAAACCAACCTCTGGAATATTGCTATCTCATTCCACTTTAATTTATTTTATTCCATAGTCTTAGTTTTTCTCAAATAAAGTTGTTTTTATTTGTTTTCTCATGTTCTCCTTGAAAAGTGTCTTTAAGTACTCAGAGAAGCTATAAATAATATTATTATCACTATTATTATTACTACTTGTTTTATTGCCTATGCTTATGTAGAAAAAAAAGCTCACTGCTCAGGTCAAATAAGCCTATTGATATGCGATTAAAATGTGATTAATTGAGATGAATTAATCACAAAGCCTCCAATTAATTAGATGTTTTTTAATGAAGTCCCAACCCTATTCCATAGATCTAGCTTCAAATAAAAAATCTAAAAAAGGTTAAATGTGTCGGATCACACCGTATCGTATCGCATCGCATCAAATTCCATGAAATTCCACATTCCACACAAGATGTATTCGGCTATTCGGTTTTCGGCCATCTGTTTCCTATATTCGGTATTCGGTTTCGGCCAAGAATTTCCCTTTCGGTGCATCCCTAGTATATATATTCTCTATAAATACTTTGTGATGATAAAAATACCTTTAGAGCATCAACCATTATTTAAAAGAGTGTTCACAGAAGCTGTACGTGTTCCAATTAGAAGCGAGGCCACATACAGGCACAGTTTGATATAGTGTATTAAAAAAGATAATAACTTCAGATTTCTTCAGAGACACCTAATGACTGAACCGTTCGTGGGGCTTGCCCAGACGTTCTGCTGTGGAACGAATTAAAACTTAATTAGCAAAATATCAGTGTTTGTACATGGGGTGGTCAACAGACTAGACTGGAGTGAGAGTTAGCGGGCCTGAGAAGAACTCTCTGCCAGAACATGGTAGACATGCTTCAGCAAGTCCTTTCAAGATCCAATCCCGGCAATTTGTAGTTACACCAGCCCGGATAATTATCCAGTGTTTGTCGGTCCGGTTCTAGGACTCCAGCCAGACTGAAACCTGAGGCGACCCTCCTGAATGATGCAGGAGCTATTAAACAAACAAAAATATCACCTTTCTTCAAGCTGTGAATCAACACTTAGGCTGATTTTGTGTCTTTGTGCTTTTATGAAACACATCATGTGGATGTAGTTTACTGTAGAGTTTTCGATTTATGCAGAAAATAAGGCCTGTGGTTAACATAAGAGTTCCAGCTTTTGTTCCATGACATAAATTATACCCCTTAATATCTCAACCGTGAATTTAAACATATCCATTTCCTGTGTGGTTCCAAAATCATAAAAAGTGCCCAGATGTATGAAGATTAACGTGAGTTATGTAGGTTGGAGTGTCTTATTGTCTGAAGCAGCTGGGCAACCATCTCTTTTACTGTACAATAACTAGACCCCTGGCAGATGGATTGCTGAGGTGAAGCACCACACCTATACCAGATCACAGGACTTACCGCACAACTTAGTATATTCTATTACATACACTGAGTTGGTGGTGCCTGGCTGGGATCGGAACCCAGAACCATGCAATTGTCTACTGTAAACCTGGGCACTATACACTCCCTCTGCCAACACGGGGAGAGCAACGTACGGACCTCATGCTTCCTTCATTGCACGAGGAGTCCAAGCCGCTTCTTTTCCACAACCAGGGGGAGATTCAACCAGGGGGGAGATTCCCTGGTTGGACATAGCGCATGGAAGGAACACGTTATTCCAAGTAGTTCCTTTCCCCTCAATCAGGCACCCCGGCTGGCCAGGGGGAGGCAGTATAGAAACCAGGATTACTGCCTGTTTTTTTGTGAGGGTAACTAAACTACACTGATGACGCGGAGGAGAGAACACGCCCACAGCGTCCCCAGCGGGAATCGAACCCAGGACCTTCTAGCTGTGAGGCGACAGCAATACCGACTGCGTCACTGTGTCCAATGACATGGACCAAATCTGACATTAAAGGTATATTCAGTGACACTTAATTCAAATATCACTTATGTTTTCTTATTTTTTGGATAATCCTCCCTACTATAAAGTGTGCTGATCATAAGAAGTTCCTCCCTGTCCCCAGTGAGCCCCTGGGGTCAAAAAACCCTAGTTTCGGTTTGGGCTTTGGGTGGCAAAGCCTTCATCCAATCAGGATGAGAGGAGCCTTCCTCCAATCAGGATCGAGCGGGGCGGGCCTTGGTGCGCGTGCTGTTGGCCTGTCGCATGTCCCCCCACTGTAGAGCGTGCATGTGCACATCTTGTTACCGGGGAGGACCAGGTTTTTTTTCCAAATCACCCAAATCACTGAATGCTCCTTTAAACTTGTACAGTGTAGCCACCTAAACTACTAAACTAATTGGTACTAACTAATTGACAAGGACAAGGATGCCAATCGAGACAAGCATTGTCTCGATTGGCAGAATGTTGGTGTGGAAAGTTCCTCTGGTCACACATGTGATTGATGCACTGATCACATAGTCCGGGAATCCAATGACCACAACTTTGTGCAATCCGTACGGGGGTTCACCCTAGTTGGTTGTGAGCCCAAACCGAGTAGCAGAAGTGTAAACAAAACATTTAAGAGTCATTTGACCCGGTGAGGGGACAAGTAATCAGAGAGTGACCTCAGACACCGCCATCTCCTATTTCTCGTCACAGACAGGAGGCCAACAGAGAAAGTCATCAACACTTGCGTGCGCCCTACCCATCAACACGCACATAGTACTCCTCAACACGCACATACACCTAACTATAAAGGTGAAACACGCAAGTACACCTCCTATACCCATTAACATGCATGTAAACCTACCCAATAACACCTCGGCAAGGCACGTTTATTTGTATATAACATTTCAACAATGTGCTATACATAAAACATTAACCGAAGGAAACACGTTATAAAAGGACAAAGGACATATGCATCAACACACAAGCATTGTACACCTACATACCTACATGTATACCCATCATCAACAGGCATAAAAACCCTCTCATAGTCACCGATTAGGGCTGGGGTATTGCCTACAAACTCACGATCGGTACGTCACCATACAGAGGCCTGGAGCAACGATTGCCGATGTATTGACAAATATATTGTGTTTAAAGTGCGCAGTGCGCATGCACATACACACACACACACACACACACACACACACACACACAGTAGGTGAGCATTGAAACTATCCTCTTTCATCCTATTTCAGTGAGTTTTTATACCCATTTATTTTCATTAGAAAATAAGAATGACATTATCATTACTATTATTATTAGTATTATTACAGTATAATAATAATAATAATAAAACTTTATTTGTATAGCACCTTTCATGACATGAAATGCAGCTCAAAGTGCTTTACAGAACAATGGAGAATAAAAGAAAAGCAAGGCAACGACATTAAAAAACAAGCAGTAATGCAATACAGTGAGGACATGAATAACAAAAAATAAAAAATAAAAGATCAATTAAAAGCAATGTTGTAGAAGTGGGTCTTGAGCTGAGCTTTAAAAATGTCTACAGAGGCTGCCTGACGAAGGTACAGTGGGAGCTTGTTCCATGCCGACGGCCCGTAGAAGCAAAAAGCTGTTTCCCGTATTTTTTAGTTGCCATTTTTTTAGGCAAAGCGAGCAGGCCAGCAGTGGAAGACCTTAGGGGGCAGTTTGGGACATATTTAGGCAGGCAGTCATGTAGGTAGGAAGGTGCGAGACCATTGAGAGCTTTATAGACAAGTAAAATAATTTTAAAATCAATCCTAAAAACAACCGGAAGCCAGTGCAGTGATGCCAAAACTGGAGTAATGTGGTTACTTTGCGCCAAAAACCGTCCCAGCCGGCCCGCCGCGTTTGATGCGTGTGCAGGTGGGGCAGCGGGTTGTGCCTGGTTTGCTGGGACCAGATTGCATACATGGCCGTGTTTCTTGCGTCATCGTTGAGGGCTGGTCATGCATGTACTGTATATATGTAATTTGTAAGTTGATTAGCGGTATACTTTGCGCCAAAAACCGTCCCAGCCAACCCGCCACTTTTGATGCGTATGAAAATGGGACAGCGGGTTGTGCCTGGTTTGCTGGGACCAGGTTGCATACATGTATACACAGGAACATTACCTTTAATCCTCCCAACACTAAAACATATCGTCATTACGTCACAATTGAAGACCAATTACACTCTGGCATTGGGTCCTTTAATCAACATATTTCTTGCGTCGTCGTTGGGAGCTAGTTATACATATACACACCATATGCGCTGGTCCCAGCAAATCAGGCACAATTTGCTATTTTATTTGACAGGTTGCATGTATGTGGTATGTGTGTGACTGGCGCTCGGTGGTGGCGTGGGAGGTGTGGTCGTGTGTGTGGTCTGGTCCCAGCGGGTCGGGCGCGGTTTGCTGTTTTGTTTGCGTGCGCATCGGGGGTGGCGGGTTGGCTGGGACGGTGCATACGGACCAGGCGAAACTATTACTTGCGCGCTCTGCTTGCACAAGTAATAAAGAACGGGCCCCCATGAGGATTATGAAAACTATTCGTCCCTCGTGTCCAATGGATTCCCTAAACTTCTGGTTGTCCCTTTTCAATAGAAGTATGTGTAGAAGAGACTGGCCCCATGAAGTGAACGGAGTTGTAACACTGTCTAAAGCGGTATTCATAGTCTGATTTATCGGTGAGGTGACCACCGCAACTACAACATGATGTCACGGAGCCGCGGTGAAGAGCAAACCACCACTCTCCCCAGCCCTTCTCTCTGTTTTTACTCATCACCGCTCAACGTTAAGCTCCGGTGGTCACCTCACCACTGGAGCGGTGGTCACCTCACCACAGAAAATCCAGACTATGAATAGGCCTTTACTCTATGGCTCTGCTATGCAACAACCTTTATTTAATACATATGTACTATACGTATGTATTATGGAGTTCTATAGTTGTTGTTTTTCCTTTTTTTTAACACAAACAACAAAGTTATTAATACAACATCAGAGCCAGGGGGGATTACTAATAGAAAACATTAAAGAGCGAACACAAAGCAACAGTTATTGCAGCATTTTTAAATAGTTAAAATTTGTTTTAATGTACTGCTTGGTCTCAATCAAATACAATGAATGAAGGTATGGAATGACTAAATTTAAATTTATGTATATGAAATTTAGCTAGAATAATGATCAAATTAATTATGTATACTTTTTCTTATTACTATTATTACCTAAGTCAGAGTCAATATTATCAACAATATACCCAGATACATCCAAAACTTGTTAATGTGGGTGTTGTCCATGGTGTTGTCACGGAAACGGTCGACAACCTGACGTCAGGTCATGACGTCACCTTACCCTATTAAAGTATGGCACTGGGTCAGTAAGTCAGAAGAAGCCGAAGAAGATCAATAACATAACATATGTTACATACAAGTAAATATATTATACACGTGGAGACGGAAGGAGCGTCCAGCCAAAATGAGTAAGGTCTCAAGAGACACGTTGTACGAATGTGTGAGGGAGGTCCAGCAGGGAGCAAGGACAAAGCATAGGAAGTTTGTGGAGACTGTGGAGCTGCAGATCAGCTTGAAGAACTATGATCCACAGAAGGACAAGCGTTTCTCTGGCACCGTCAGGCTGAAGTCCCTCCCCAGGCCCAAGTTCTCTGTGTGCGTCCTGGGAGACCAGCAGCACTGTGACGAGGCCAAAGTTGCTGAACTGCCCCACATGGACATTGAGGCCCTCAAGAAGCTCAACAAGAACAAGAAGATGGTCAAGAAGCTCGCCAAGAAGTATGACGCCTTCCTTGCTTCGGAGTCTCTGATCAAGCAGATCCCTCGTATCTTGGGTCCTGGTCTGAACAAGGCTGGCAAGTTCCCCTCCCTGCTCACCCACAACGAGAACCTAAACACCAAGGTGGATGAGGTCAAGTCCACCATCAAATTCCAGATGAAGAAGGTGCTTTGTCTGGCTGTTGCTGTGGGCCATGTGAAGATGGCAGAGGATGAGTTGGTCTACAACGTTCACCTGGCTGTCAACTTCCTGGTGTCTCTGTTGAAGAAGAACTGGCAGAACGTGCGTGCCCTGTACATCAAGAGCACCATGGGCAAACCCCAGCGCCTCTACTAGATGGTCAAATTCTTTTCTATAAATAAAAATGTGGAGACCCTCCAAAAAAAAATAAAAAAAATAAAAAAAAACTGGAGTAATATGTTCTCTCATCTTAGTTCTAGTTAAAACTCTGGCTGCTGCATTTTGGACAAGTTGTAATCTGTCAGTAGTTTTCTTAGGCAGTCCTGAAAAAAGTGCAAGCCGAGAAAAAACAAAGGCGTGGATTAACGTTTTTGCATCGTCCAAGGACAAAGGTGAAAAAAGGCAATCTTGGTAACATGATTAATGTGTGAATTAAAATTCAATTCAGAATCAATAATAACCCCCAGGTTCTTTACTGTACTGCTACTTTCTACAGTCAGGTTGCCAAGTCTGCTTATTATTGATTCTTTCTGCTCACTAGAACCGATTATGAGAACTTCTGTCTTATCCTCATTTAGCTTGAGAAAGTTCTCACTCATCCAACATTTGATGCTAGACAGACAGGTCAACAGCGGGTCTAAAGCATCTGGAGCCACAGAGAGATATAGCTGGGTATCATCAGCATAGAAATGAAAATTGACTCCGTGATTGGTAATGAGTTCGCCCAATGGCAGTATGTACAAGGAGAAAAGCAGAGGGCCAAGAATCGAGCCCTGTGGAATACCAGAACTGATGTCGTGTTTGTCTGAGTCAAACTCGGCTAGATTGACAAAGTAACTTCTGTTTGATAGGTAGGAGGAAAACCAGGACAGGGCCGTACCAGACAGGCCTGTCCAGTGCTCCAGACGCTGTATTAAAATTGAATGATCAATAGTGTCAAATGCAGCCGTTAGATCTAGAAGTAAGAGAACGGATACATGTTTCTTGTCAGCAGACACCCTAAAATCATTCATTACTTTTACAAGTGCTGTTTCTGTGCTGTGACCTTTCCTAAAGCCAGATTGGAATTTGTTGTGGACATTATTGTTCTGTAGAAACACATCCAATTGATGGAAGATGCATTTTTTTCTAAAACCTTGCCCAGAAAGGGTAGATTTGAAATGGGTCGATAGTTACCCAAAACAGCGGGATCAAGATTGTGTTTCTTGAGTAGGGGCCTAACTACAGCAGTCTTCAGTGAGTCTGGGAAGACGCCTGATTGTAGAGAGCTGTTTACAATTTTTAGGATATCTCCAATCACACTGTCTAAGACCTCTTTGAGAAAGGTGGTGGGAATTGTATCCAATGAACAGGAGGATGATGTCATCTGTGATATGGTTTTGCGGAGTTCGTCTTCATTCATAGCTGCTGTTTGAAGGTTTGCGCTAGCAGCAGCACCATTCATAATATCAGCTCTAATGTTAAAAAATGTGTTGTCAAAAAAGCATGCAAACTCATTACACTTAGCTTTAGAGGCCGGGAATGACTGCTTGTAGGACTGGGGGGGTTTAAAAGTCGTTCAATGGTAGAGAATAGGACTCTGGCATTTTTCTTGTTCTCATTAATAATGCCAGAGAAATATGCCTGCCTTGCTAGACGCAAGGCTTTGTTATAGGCGACTGTTGACTTTTTAAGAATCTCTAGGTGGATGGTGAGTTTGTTTTTTCTCCAAGCTCGCTCAGCTCTACGACATTCTTGCTTCAGTGAGCGTGTATGCTCATTTATCCAGGGTGTTACTCTGGTGTTATGTTTCTTTTTTGTTTTCAAAGGAGCCACTATATCAAGAGCTGACTCTAGTTTAAGATTAAAAATATTAAACCATATCATTCACTGGGGGAGTATCGGGCAGGGGGGGGGCCCAGATGACGAGAGAACTCGTCGGCTGCAGAAGAGCTAAAGAAAACGCTTTTTTATGGTATATTCAGTGATGTTTTTTTCTAGATCAGAGACAGTCATATTAAAACACAGCAAATAGTGGTCTGATAGCTCAGGCCTTTCAATAGTCCTTTCCACAGTGATGTTCAGCCCTCTAGAAATCACCAGGTCCAGAGTGTGCCCATGTTTATGTGTAGGCCCAACATGTTGGATAAACTCAAAGGAGTGCAATAAAAGAAACCCATAGCCACAGCATCTGTAGCATCATCCAGGTGAAGATTAAGATCACCTGAGATAAGAGTTCTGTCATAGTTAGTGGAGCAGATAGATAAAAGTTCTGATATTTCTGTTAGAAATATTGCTTTACTGCATTTTGGTGGGCGATAAATGCTAATCATTGGCATAGAGGATTGACCATGTAGTATAATGGCCTGGTATTCAAAGGATGTAAAGCTGCCAAGGAGCCTTGAATTTTAACGTGTCACCAGTCCACCTCCTTTCTTAGCTTCGCGAACAGAGTGAATGAAACTGTAGTTTGCGGGACAGGCTGGCGCTAGGAGAACAGCTCCATCCGAGCCAAGCCATGTCTCTGTTAGAAAGATTATATCTAGCTTCTCTTTACAGATTATATCATTTACAGAGGAGGACTTATTTGTTAGTGACCTGATGTTAAACAAGGCAAGGTTAAGCTTGTTATCACATTTTTGGGGGCTGTGATGCCTGTGAGGTACAGTAACCAAACAGCATTCTCTCTGCAGACCAGTCCTTGTTTTGGACACTCTATTTGAAATAACAGTAGAAATGTTGTGAACCTCAACCTGTGCAGTGATTGAAACACCAGGCTTTCTAGAAGCATGGGGTCCATACATGTTTGTTGCTGCGCATAATGGACCCTGTTCATATCAGTTATCAAATGTATTTTCTAGGCTATCTGGAGCTGGGCTTGACATATGGGACGCCGTCAGTCGGTGACATCGTCTGGTAAGGGGGGTCGACTTTATTCCAATGTTTATCAGGTCCACCATGCCCGGGGTGAATGAGAGGAGATGTATTGGTGAGGGAGTTGGAAATTCTTCCACTCGACTGTCATTGAAGGACCTCTCGGCGGCCTCAGTATCTTCTCCACCAGGGGACGCTGTGACTTCATGCTCTGTGATTTCTTCTCCACCAGGGGACGCTGTGACTTCATGCTCTGTGATTTCTTCTCCACCAGGGGACGCTGTGACTTCATGCTCTGTGATTTCTTCTCCACCAGTGGACGCTGTGGGTTCATGCTCTGTGGTTTTTTCTCCACCGGGGGACGCTGTGACATCATGCTCTGAGATTTCTTCTCCACCATGGGACGCTGTGACTTCATGCTCTGTGGTTTTTTTCTCCACCAGGGGGCGCTGTGACTTCGCACTCTGTGAGTTTTTCTCCACCGGGGGGCGCTGTGACTCCACGCTCTGTGCGTTTTCCTCCACCAGGGGGCGCTGTGACTTCACACTCTGTGAGTTTTTCTCCACCAGGGGGCGCTGTGACTGTATGTATGTATGCTCAATATACAAATGACCCGGTAGCTACTGTAATCGAATATGCCGAAGAGGTGTCACACAAGGTATAACTCCTGAATTATTCACTCAAGAGAAGCAGCCTGATAGAAAATCAATCATTGAATCTTGATCTGTTACACAGCCCGCTGAAATATTAGCTGTGGAGAAACATCATATATCAGCCCATGAATGCATCGTCTTAATGTACATTCCATTAAACATTTACACTCCAGTCAGGAGTATCCGAAAGTGTGTCAACTTGCGACATAATGTGTGTGTGTGTGTGTGTGTGTGTGTGTGTGTGTGTGTGTGTGTGTGTGTGTGTGTGTGTGTGTGTGTGTGTGTGTGTGTGTGTGTGTGTGAGAGAGAGTGAGAGAGAGAGAGACACAGACAGACAGAGAGAGAGAGAGAGAGAGGGAGAGAGGGAGAGAGAGATAGAGAGATAGAGGAAGGGTCAAGTCCGTCCACTGTCTGTCCTGGGTCTGGAGGTTGGAAGTCCTGTCATCATCGGAGCGGTCAGCAGACAGGAATGGAATGACCTCCGGGCGGGCAGAGTTACGTGAACCCCCTCATGGACCTTGATGAAGTCAGATTCCCTAATCCATGGAAAAGTTAAGTGCCTGTCAGTCAGTCAGTCAGTCAGTCAGTCAGTCTGCATAAGTCATCAACAACAGCAGCGAGGGACAGCAGTGGGGGGAAAAAGTACTCAAATGTTTGACTAAAAGTGTCAATATTGCAATGTAGAAATACTCTGTTACAAGTAAAAGTCCGGAATTCAAATTTGACCTGAGTTAAAGTACAAATTGGTATCAAAATCCAACAGTAGAAAGCAGTCATTAGGCAGAATGTCCCGTTTCAAGTTTTCAAATGTATACAAATCTTTTGAAAATAGCCGATCTACAAGCTCACAATGTGTTGTGATGCATTTCAAAAGATTTTCATCTTGAAATGTACGCCTATAGGGCTTAAGTGGTTTAGTAACTAAAGTTCGGAGTAAAGTAAGTAAGTAAGTAAAAGTACTGAAATATTCCAGTAAAGTAAAACTAACCTTACAATTGTGCTTAAGCAAAGTACTTGAGTAAATGTACTTATAGCTACGTTACACCACTGGCAAGGGAGAATTCCACCAGGCCGCGGCCCACAATGTACGTACAGTGACCCACTTATGGGATATTGATGATGGAAACGATGCTGGGCTTTTTGCATTACTGCTAATGGCCCCCCTAAGTGTCGGCAGCAGAAAGTGGACTATGTATGTGGCTACGCGGATATCATTATGTTTTCAGATATAGTAAATAGGTCATGCTCATTAAGACAGCTCTTTGTTTCGCTTTGTTCTAAGTGCTTCTGATGATTGGTGCGCGAGTGTCAAATTACAATCAATGCCTCTGACCCTCAAGTCAACAACTGCCCAAGAGGGTTTATGGTGTATAAGGGGGGGTGTCCGCCGGTAGAATAAGCTGTGCTTGCCAGTGCCGATGAGATTATGTTAATCTCCTGAAATTAATAACTTTCTCACGTGTTGGGGGGTGCACTCAAACTTGTGTTTGCTCAACTTTAATCCGACTGCTCACGTGTGTCACCGTACGATACGTCTGGCTGTCTGGGTGTCGTTAGTGAGTTGTGTGTTGTGCTATGATTACAGTGAATGACATAACAATATCCTCTGTGCACGGTCCTCACTGTTTCAAACCACTGGCGCTGGTCAAACAGGAAAAACGACATTAACCTCCCTTTAACATCCAGTAATCCACACTGTTTACATTCCGTACTGTACGTTGCTGTTTGTCAGTCTGACGATAAGCATCTCCAGTGGACCATAATGAGTGCTATGAATGAGATCATCGTCCGCCGTGATGCGCAGTGGGAGCATGTGACCCGACAGATGATGGAGGAGAGACATGCGATGTCCGCCCACGGAAATGCATGACAGTATAATGGCTTATTTTTGGTGAATCCCCTCACCCGCCCACGCCTTTGGCAAGATGCCTTCCGGTTGAACTCCCCCCTCTCCCCCTGTTTTCATATTATGTCATTTCCTCGGGCCCCTTTTGTTTTTCTTCGCACCATTTTAACCCAGATAAGCAGCACTGGAGCGCAGCATGCAGACATGCAGACACGCAGCATGCAGACACCAAAGAAGGGACGGGGGGGATTTGAAGGAGACGGACAGACAGGGCAGAATCTGCTCAACCACATTCCTAGAGGATGAGGTGGCCGGCCGCTGACCGCCCCTGGAGGAATGCCTTTGATAGTGCTCACTATATCTCCTCGCCGATCAATACGCATAACGCCATGATGCTGATAAAAGAATGCTTCTCACTTCAAAGCGCAATGCCAGCCGCGATGAGGGGCCTCGTTAATAAAATGTCAATTATTAATCACGAGAGGGCAAGGGGTCCCCTTTGAAGTGGGAGAGAAATTAGATAAAGAAAATTAAACACAGTCTGTTATCTACAAAACAATTACATCTTGGAGGTATTAAAAAAACAAAAAAAACAGGATTATTTATTTTAATATTCTTTCTAAAATAAACAATAAGGAACTGTCTCGTTCAAACATAATTATGTGAAGACCCCCAGTATGCCAAACTATATACACTGTAAAATCATCAGTGTTAATTTGAACCGTTCGTAACTCTGAGAGTGTACAAATGGATCTGAATGGACCCTTATGGGTCCATTAGTTTCCACTCGTAAACTCTGAGTTAAATGAACTGTGAGGCTGTTACTGTGTAGGATGCTCTCTCTATAGGCTGTTTTGAATGGATGCATTCATGCATCAACAATAACCCAGTGAAAAGGTCATGCGCACGGCGCTGCTGCAACCTTCATGCAACATTGTTACACAGCTGCTTTGGGGGGGTGCTGATCCCGTGACCCTCACCCCTGCATAACCCCGACATCTGTCCCAGGATCCATAAGCCACACGTCTTCCCATGCTATACCTGAACTGACACCCCACCTCTCTCTGCGTGGTTTTTCAATCAATATACTTTCACCTCAGAAAGCCGTGGATTCATTCTTTGATGTTTTCACCTTGTGTTGAGTCAGGTGCAGGCCAACAAAGTTGTTTGGTTTACAGCTGGGCTCAGTTTTTTTAAATGCATGTTTTTTCGATTGATCTCGTCAAATCCTATGATTTATTGATCAGACTAGTGCCTGTGATAATCAAGCAGAAAGAAGAGAAGGTCAGGCGGAGTGGATTTATATGGGACCTTTCCAAGTGCACTCCTTCTCTCTGTGGAAAGGTATAGCTTCCTTAAATATTCATGGATAAAGACTTCTTGCAACATATGGACGGACATGCATATTTGATGTCGGCATGCAGTCCCATTAGAGAGACCACGGTATATTGTGCCAACAGGCTTTCACAGCCAAAACATATTCTGAATCCACCGTCCTCTCTTGCCCTTTGGTTTTGCCCATAGGCAGCTTGCCTCCCTGCTGTAGTGAGGAACAACAGGCGAAGCGGACCTGCTAATGAACCCGTGTGAGTGTTTCTGGGTAATTGTGAAACCACAGAGTTTCACATGAAAGCAGCTTTATCGATTCTGTCTCCCCATACCCTCCTCCGGCTCTTTACCCCCTGCCTTGCTCTGCGCGAGGAAGATGAAGGTCCACATTTTGTTTAGTTTCATTCCAACTTTCCAGAGAGATATGAGTCTCACACACGTTCTTGTTTTGCTCGCTCCTTTGTCACTTTGATGAAGATTGCCTAACTACACAGTACTTATATACTGTATACATGTAGAGCTATATGGTTTCAAGAATACATAGATTTATAGCTGATAATCTCCGACAGAGTCAGAATGTATTCACAAACCTAATGGAATAAAGCCAGGAGGCATACATTCTCATTCATAATTGTTAAACATTTTGAATTGTTTTGCCGATAATGACGTGTCCAAAATAGGGACGCTCAGGGTTAATGTGTGTAATTATCCGGGTTTCACAGGAAAGTGTGTCTGATTTGAAACAATACGTTTGGGAATGTCCAGAACGGTATACATGGTGAGAACGGTAAAGTGGTGGCAGCGGGGGGTCCTTGCTCTCAGCAGGAGGGTGGGGAGGTGGTACGGGACATTTTTCTTCTGAGTGGTTGTTTAATCTGTCCCTTTCACAGGCTAATGTGCTGACTCTGGGATTGTCCGGGGCCCGGCGGGAGGCCCCTGGCCACCTGCAGCGGAGCCACAGCCCAGGAATGATGACAGTCCCTCTGGACAAAGGGGACCTCTTTAAAGTCCAGCTGTGAGGCTTTATTGACGTCCCTGTCACCCTGACAGGCCTGTTGTAGTGATCCCTTCCACCCTGACCCCCAGTAATGGTCACCGGTGACCTCCACACCACAGGTGCAAAGAAGAAGCCGTGAAGAGGAACACTTTTAGATTTAGCTCCAATGACCGCAGACTTTCTCTCGTCTCGTCCTCAGTCCAGAAAACATGTTGAAAAGACAAAATGACAATCAACACAAACTGTGTTGTCTTGTGGCCTTCATTAGCATTTTCTATAGCAGACCTCTGCACTTAGAGATAGACAGATAGATAGACCATAATTTATCCTTTCAGGTGTCATAGCAGCACCCAAGTATAGGCATGAAACACAGCACAGATACAGGCAAGAGCAGAAAGGTGCGTGAATAAAGAAAATAAGAATAAACAAGTGATATGATAAATTGAGTAAAAAGCAGGCTATAACCTCTTCACGGTTGAACCTCTGCCAACCAGGGGCAGTTTATACCCGTGTCTGTCCAGACTCATGTATGTAGTGAAGACTTTGAAGGGGCACTTATGGGTCTTGCAAGGGAAAAGTATCTGTCCACCACCATAAAGTGTAGGCGGGGTTCTAAGTATCTATAGATACGGACACATTTGGCTGTGTTTGGGGGGCACCCATGCAGAAAGGGGGATCTTGTGTCAGTGACTCCTACGGTCTGGAATGATGCCTGTCAGCAGGGGGTGTTGAACAGGACGAGGAGCCCCCCTGGCAGGTGAGTAGGGTACAACAGACAGAGTAGGGTACAACAGACAGAGTAGGGTACAACAGACAGAGTAGGGTACAACAGACAGAGTAGGGTACAACAGACAGAGTAGGGTACAACAGACAGAGTAGGGTACAACAGACAGAGTAGGGTACAACAGACAGAGTAGGGTACAACAGACAGAGTAGGGTACAACAGAAGTGGCAACACAGAAATGTGCATGTGAGAAGGTTTAATTGGCATAACAACTAAATAGGGGGGACAATAAGGGATAAGGGATGGGAATATTTATAATTAACCTAATTAATAAGGCTAATTAGAAAGGACTGTATATTTGAACTTCGATAGCAGCAGAAAAACCCTGAATGTAAAAATACCACTGAAAGTAATCAAAGTAATCAAGTACAAAAAAGTACTCAGTAACAAAAACCCAGGCAGGGAGCCTTTAACATGCAATTTACCCAAAATGGTTATAAACCTTTAAATTATTAAGTTAAGAATTAGCTTTAACAGGAATACTTTTTAGGAGAATGATCAATATCTAAATAATATTGTCCACAAGAAAGAATAGAATGTCCAGTCAGGATCGTCAATATTTTAGCCAGTTAATTTTGATTGAGAGAATGGATCCACATACAGCCAAATTACAAAAAGTCTCTCTCCGTGTCACAAAATGGACACGGTTAATATAGCATTTTAATCAAGATAGGGAAAGCTACACAGAGCTACGTGTCATACAGCCAAGTCACATCCTGTCAAAACCAGGAAGCAGTCAGTGAAGACGAATTTGACGAAAGTAATGTTACGGGGGAGACTAGAAGTCTGCCTCGCTACAAGGTCAAACAACAGTTCTCACAGATAAACTGGGTATTCTGTGGCAAACGGGAGAAAACTATCCTTTATCTAAATGCTGGCTCCATAGACAGACCAGACCAGAGACCAGACCAGACCAGAGATCAGAGACCAGACCAGACAAGACCAGACCAGACCAGACCAGAGACACAGTGGATAGGAAGAAAATAATTAGGTGGGACATAGGACATGAAGAATACAGGTCATAGGGCACATGATGCAACATCCACAAACAACAAAAGTCTGAAAATCAAATACCCATCAATAAGGGGCACAAATTAAAATGAATTGGCTACTCAATTCTTCTTTTATAAAGAACTTGTTTTGTGAGGTTTTGGTATCCTTGACCTTTGACCAGCTACTTCTATTCAGTTCATCCTTGAAGAGGATGTTTGTGACAAATATCAAAGTGTTCTTGAGATATAACATTCACATGGTTGGGAAAGACACAAGGACACAAGGACAGGACAAGAGGACAAGACGGATAGACGGGCGGATGGTAACTATGGTAGGACAACTCCAAAACATAATCAGCCCACAGACTCGAAAACATATAGCCAGACCACGGAATAAAGACAAAATAATGCATCACCAATAAAGTATTTTCAATTCAATTTAATTCACCTAATGCTTTCCCTAGTTCTTTCTCGGAAATAATTCATCAGTGCTACTACTAAATGTTGAATTTGTCATAGCATCTGTGTTACTCGGAGGTACAAGCATCATTCTTCTACTCCTGGTCCACACTGAGACTGTGCCAGGTAGGGATACCCATGCGAGCGCCAGACTGTCACACAAATCAAGCCGCTGGCACCGTCTGAGACAGGTAGCAGACAGTCAGCCAAGCCAATACCTCAACACAGGGGAATGATGTCACACCAACTGCTGCCTGACAGTGGTGGCACTTCCCTGTCAATGTAGGGGCCGCTATTAACGGAACCCTCTGAAAGAATCGGTCCGTTTGAAAGACTGCAACAAACCACAAAGTGCTCATATTCTAGGGTTTATGAAAAAAAAGCACCACACCGCAGAAAAGTGTATCATTTCAATCAAATAGCTTTGAAGTATTTAGTCTGCCACGCATTTGTAACTGAACCCGTGACTGATGCTCAAACGATGAAACTCTCACTGTACGATGAAAGTGGATCCTTAGGCGTCGTCCAAAGTGAGATCATTCCTTTCATTTTGCCCCTCTGACTCACCCAGCGGTTATGTTAAAGACGGAGGGGTAGGGGGGTGGTATGTTAAAGACGGAGGGGTAGGGGGGTGGTATGTTAAAGACGGAGGGGTAGGGGGGTGGTATGCGGTCATGTGCAAGTTGTAGAACAATATCATCGCCGGTGAAATTTGGGGAAAATATAATAGCCTGTACTAATGTCGCATGGCATGCCAACACAGACTGATTTCCTCGTACGACAAATAGCTGCTTTTAGTTTTTTGCTAAAAGCAATTTAGCTATTTTCAAAAAATGCGTTAAACTTTTTAACCTTTTCACCTGTGTTCCTGCTCATGGCCAAAACACAGACACCAGGGTTAATGTGGTTAAACCACTACATTTTCACCCATACAGTAAGTGCACAAGCGCATTAACCTAATGACCCGCCCAGGGATCACCTTGTCATTAACTTATTATACACACGATCTGTTGGTCCTAAAAAACCACCACACTCTCAGCAGGCCTCCTCATGATGACCCATCATCAGCGGGTCGTCACCTCCACCGTCCACATTCCGTTCTCTTTATACCTCGGTCCTTCTCACCCGCCTGTGACTCGGCCCTCGGTTCACACCTCTATTGTGATCCAGCCTAGAGGTCTGTAATCTGGTTCCTCCGTCGCTACCTCCCAGGCTTTCACACGTCGGTGTGACCTCCATCGGCCAGCACCCGAGTGGGGATTAACTGACCGGCAAGACCCCCCCGCCCCCCCAACACACACACACACACACACACACACACACACACACACACACACACACACACACACACACACACACACACACACACACACACACACACACACACACACACACATGCACACACTTTGCTGCTGCTTCTGCCGCGGGTTTATCAACTCCACACACTACTCCTCCACACCGCTCTGATGTCATCACCTCACTCCCCCCACCCTCCTTTAGCCCAGTCTGCCTTTTCTTTGTCCTGCAGTCTGAGGTCCGTGGTTAGGTTTACTGAATCGGAGCCGCCGGCCTGCGAGACAGTACGCGTGTCACGTGGACCCCCCCCCCCCCCCCCCCCCCCCCCCGGGCTTCAGACATTGATGTCATGGCGAGACGCCCCAGGGATGATGGGCTATATAGACCCGGTGATGTCATAGTATGGCGGACTGTCTGGCAAAGGGTTTGCGTGTGTGCGCGTGGCGAGGGGTTTCTGGTGTACAGTGTTTAATAGGGATTAGGAATTAGGAAGATGACGATGTGGGTTGTGCAGTGTGCTCTCGCTCGCATCTAGACGCTGTCGTCCCCATGCATCTTCCATGCGGTCGCACGGCTATCGCCGCATCAGTCACGGCAGAGCGGCATTGGATTTCCTACAGGTGGCATTTCTCTGGCAAAACAGTTGGCAAATATTTAGACACGTCGGTGTCGAAAAGCCGGGAGTTGGCGTTTTCGTTGGAACATTGAAGGCTGTGAATTGATGGCTGCAGCCCTCTCTCTCTCTTTCTCATTTTACGGCCCTATAGGCCAGATACGCACCTGATCCAGCCACACGCGCGGTGAACTCGCATTCCGACACAGCCGTCTTTATTCGGCGTAACATCAGTCACGAGAATGGCATTGGATTTCGTACAGGTGCCATTTTATCTGTGATCTAAAACCTTTTAGATCACAGATCTAAAAGGCCATGTAGTATATAGCTGTGATATAAGACATGTCATAAGTTCATGTGCACCATGCATGCACACTTCACACATCCTGAGGCGTAGTGTCATAATCAAGGTGATGCAAACGTCTCTCTCTGCAGGCAGGGTCACCTTGGAAGATGGTGAATGTAACTCTAGCACGGATAATGAATGCATTTCTTTCAACCACAAGGACTTTCCACAGCAGCTTGTTGTTCTGCCCTCCTGTTTATGTTTTGTCTGTCTGTTATGTGGAGGTCTGGGAGACGGACAGCTGACCAGTGTAGGTTGCCACCCTGTGACCTTGTAAAAGAGAAGCAATGAAACATTAATGTGAGAAATTTGACCGTCTGTCATTCGAAGCTCCCCAGACCATGAATTATATTTACTATAAATATTTTGTCCCTCTTCACACCTCTTTTTTTTTCTTTTTCTTTCGTCCTCTCTCTCTTCGCAGACCTGAGATGATTGCACATAGAAGCAGTTGTGGTTGTAGAAAACCCATTATGTTGCAACATAATTTGGCTACGTTTACATGAGCAGTTAAATCCCCTTTTCATTCCGAATATAAGTTCAATCCTATTAAACGTTGTTATGTAAACACCTACAAAAACGTACATCCGAATGAAAACGCTCGATGCAATCTAAAAACCATTCCGATGTCACTGGCCGGATTACTCCGATGTTCAATGCGATTGAAAGAAAATTGGACTCATGTATACACTGCTTCGGATGTAAATTCATTCTGGTCTTTCTGAGCATGCTCATTTCCATTGCGCTCCAACTCCAAGGCGCTCATAAGCCTCATATCCAAGGCGCGCCGAGGAGTTTGCACATAGAGCGCGTTATTTCGTGCATTTTGTGTGTGTGTGTGTGTGTGTGTGTTCAACGGTCTCTCTCTCACACTCTCTCTCTCTCTCTCTCAAAAATAACGAGCGACCCGATACAATAATAATCAGTGTGTTGCGTGCCCTGGCCGTGCTGTAGATAATAAAGTAGGCTACCCATAAAAACGAGATGATCACCTTCCCAGCGGAGAAGGGGAGCCGCAGCAGGAGGGGAAAAAAAGACGGTAAACATAATATGTCCGTCCCTATCCAAGCAGCAGCCTCAAAACTACTGCGGAATGAAATTATGGGATTTCAAAGTGTCGTCTTTCGTCTGAAAGTCACAATGAATGAACTGCCTATATTTTATGTGTCCAACAGATGGCGTAGTTTCACGTGAATTAACATGTATCATGTCTTCTATCACTTCTCCATATAAACACTCATTCGGAATGACCATTTCCCATGTAAACTTGCGGCAAAAAACATTACATCGGATGTATTTTATTCGGAAGTATTTATTCGGAATGATCACCCTTCATGTAAACGTAGCCAGTGATTTAAATCTCCAATTATATCGCATGCTAATGCTATACATAACAGTACATGCTGATCCGGTGTTACAGTGAGACGGGAGAGCATTAAGAGAACTCACTGTCCAACGACATACTGTATGACTCGCTGTCCAACCACATAAATAGCAGATATATAAGCGAGTGCCGCGCTACGAACTTGTATATCTGCTATTTATCGGTTATGAGGACTGAGAGACCTAGAGGAGCCCAGGTGATCTGATGGATTGATTGAGGTTATTCACAGTTTGTAGAATGGGTACATTTCAAATGAAAGCACACGTCAATACAAAAACTGCTACGAGGATGAAACCAGGAAAAGACTTGTTTACATTACATCAGATCAGGGTCCTCCATTTTCAATTAATCAGAACATTTAAAGACGTACAGATATAGGCCTACACTTATATGAAAAAAGGAAATCATCATATACAGTTAAAGGACCACTTCAAGACTTTTCAACCTATCTTCATACAGTAGATCCTCACTAATAATCATGAGTTTTATTTCCCCATCGATGATGTCACTGGTGGATGGGTTTCTGAGCTGCCCACAGCCCTCCTATGAGACACAGACTGAGTAGAGAAAAAGCGTGCCATTTTATCATGATTATTAGTGAGGACCTATTATATGAAGACAGGTTGAAAAGTGGTCCTTTAAAGTAAAAAGGGAAAACATGTTTTACAGGGGCCAGTTTGGAATTGCAGCCGTCCGTAGGTGCTCTCCCATAAGAATCCCTGTTATCATCTCTGCCAGGTGGAGATCTTGCTTTCTATTTAATTTATTTATTTATTTATAATTGTCCCTCCAGGCTATGTACCCAAACTAGCCAATCACAAAAGGGTATGGCATAAGCATCCCGCTCCAAGCTATGGACCGGCACTGGCCAATCGCAGACATGCATGATGGCTGCTGTTGCTGCTATAGACCGATTCCGTAGCGGTTTCATGGTCGCAGCCTACGTATTTCCTGTAGGCGGACTCGACGTAGCTGCGGCGTTTAAACCCTCACCAGGCGCACCTCTTCCACTACAGTGAACGGCAGAGTGACTGATGTTAGTTTGCCTCAAACTTTACTCCTTTACCTGCTTTTTTACTAACACTAACATTACAAAGATGTCCAGAACATAGAGATGAACCTGTGTAGTTTATGGCTGCTCCAACAGTAGTGGCAACATAAAAAATAAATAAATACGGAATGTCAAAATATCCACCGTGGTGGCTGAGACCAGAGCCATTGAGTAATGGTTGAGACAAAGCAGTGAAACGTCCTGAAAGATACATAATTTCAGTCTTACCCAATACCCAATCTTTCTGTTTTATGAACACAAGGCTGCTGTATTTTATACCTCATACTAAGCATTTAAAGTATGAGGTATAAAGTACAGCAGCCTTGTGTTAATAAAACAGAAATATTTGGTATTGGGTAAGACTGGTGTTATGTATCTTTCACTGCTTCGTCTCAACCATTACTCAATGGCTCTGGTCTCCGCCACCGCAATGGATATTAGACATTCCGTTTTTATTTTATTTTTTATGTTGCCACTACTGTTGGAGCAGCCATAAACTACACAGGTTCATCTCGATGTTCTGGACATCTTTGTAATGTTAGTGTTAGTAAAAAAGCAGGTAAAGGAGTAAAGTTTGAGGCAAACTAACATCAGTCACTCTGCCGTTCACTGTAGTGGAAGAGGTGCGCCTGGTGAGGGTTTAAACCCTGCAGCTACGTCGAGTCCGCCTACTGGAAATACGTAGGCTGCGACCATGAGACCCGCTACGGAATCGGTCTATAGGTTAAAGTAGCACTTCCTGGTGGGAAACACCAACTCACGCAGCACTGTTAAACTACGTTTTACAACTTGTCCTAGAGACAGACAGACAAGAGACCAAGAGAGAGAAATTACTATTATTAGTAGTATAGTATTATTGTCTCCACCAGGCCGAAGGCATGTGGGGAGAGTATGTTTTGCACTCCGTCCGTCCGTGTGTCCGTCCGTCCGTGTGTGTGTCCGTCCGTCCGTCCGTGTGTCCGTGAGCAGCTAATCTCGGCCACCGTTAACCCGGTCGATGCCAAATTTTGCACACACACTCCCTGGATGCCAACGATGAACCTCTGCCCCAAACTTTCCAGAACGGCCTGTTATAGCGCCACCAGGAGGCTGCTTTGTGCAAAACAAGTTTTTGCACAGTACACCTACAGATTTTGTCCAAACATCACGCAAATTGTACACAGTCTCTCTAGAGCCATTCAACGAAACCGGTCTTTCAGATTTCTCACACTCCATCCTGATTGGTTAAGATTGGCTTCCAAAGTTCACAGGAGTGCTCAGTTTCAAACAAAATGCTGCAAATCATGAACACATCGCGTGATTTCCCTGAAATTGTGCACCCACATTCCCACTAGGCCCAGGACGAAATGCCACATGAACAATTTCAACTCAGACTCAAGGTGGCGCTATAACTGGCCGAAAAGTGTTTTTACCTCTAACTGCACGGATCTGTGGATAACTTTGTATGCCAACTCCCTAGAGGCCAAGGAAAAACCTTTGCCTGGAATTTTTCACATCTGCTCTTTATAGCGCCACCAGGAGGCCGACATATGTAAAACACATTTTCGATTATTACTCCTTCAGATTTTATCCAAATTTCACGCAAATCGGTATACACTATCTCCATAGTCATGTGATCAACACGGAGCGCCACCATTTCCCATCTTACATCCTGATTGGCTAAGATTGGCTTCCAAAGCTCACACGATTCGTCCATTTCGAAAAAAGGCCACAAATCACAAACACAGTGTGCAATTTCCGTTAAATTATACACGCACATTTTCACTAGGCCGAGGACGACATGCCACAATTCTTTCCTCAAAATCAGCCTCACGGTGGCGCTATAACAGGCCAATTCCTGTTTTTAGCTATAACTGCATCGATCTGTATACAACTTATGTATGCACACATGGAAAAACATTGTACCTGCATCCCTCCAACACGAACCTCCGGCCCAAATCTTCCTCAACAGCCTGTTATAGCGCCACCATGAGGCCACAACCTGACCTGCCCTGGTGGAGACCTGTGCCGATTGGCACTTTGTCTAGTTATTTATATTTTATGTTTATTATTCTTATCCATACTATGCATTCAACTGTGATAGGGCAACAGTGTGTGTGTGTGTGTGTGTGTGTGTGTGTGTGTGCATGCGACCATGCATCCGTGCGTATGACAGAGAGCGATAGAGAGGAGTGACAGAGAGAGAAACAGCAACAGTGACAAACAGAATGAGTGAGTGCATAACACCTGTTTATGCAGCCTTTGCATGCCTGAGCCTGCTCTCTCTCTCTCTCACACACACACCAAGTATTTCTGATCCATGCAATTAGCCAGAGGCGCGGGGAGGCGGAAAGGTCAACAATGCAGGTTTCGATGCACTGCTCACACACACACACACACACACACACACACACACACACACACACACACACACACACACACACACACACACACACACACACACACACACACACACACACACACACACCACATTCCAGGACACGGTTCTCCTCCTCTCTCACACACACCCTCCATCGACCCGCAACACTCCCAGTCACTTTGATGAAGCACAGCATCCATTCGTGGTACTGGTACCACCGTCACACTGATGTAAGCCCCGCCCCCCCATCGGTCTGTCACATATGTATGGATTAGGCCCCGGATGAGGTCACCCAGCTGCATGATGTATGGCTGCTCTGCCTCACTGTCAACGTTCCTAATTGGACTGGCAGACGGAGCCGTGTCTGTCTTTAGTTAAGATCATAATCTCCTCAACTGGATTAGTCGGGACAAAGCTTTAGATCCAGCGTACATAATTCTGACATATGTATCCGTCTATATATATATGCATAATATGGAATGTGGAGATGGTGTGAGCCCAGCTAGCCTGTCGCCTTCCGTCCGCCTTCCTCACAGTCAGAAGCTGACATTGGTTTCCACGTGGTCTTCCTCGTTTTGGTCGTGTCATTGTCGGCGTTCCATCCTTTTTTTGGTATAAAATCGTAAATAACAAGCTCGCAATGCGCTGTGATGCGACGATGACGTACTGTGACGATGACGTACTGTATGCATTGGACTTCAGTGGTTGTTATCCCACTTACTTCACCACATCGCCAGTGGCCATTCCAACACGTTCTCCTGCACACACGCCCACCTATGGGAGGTCCATGAGCAGGGCACAGTAGCAGGCACATGTCAGGCAACAGGAGGGGTCTAGTGGTGTGGCACTACTTCAAGACTTCCACCAGTTGTCTGCCCGCCTGCCTGGCCATCTTACGGCTAAGCCTGCATTACAAAATCCCAGCAGCTGTTGTTTTGGTCGACCAAACATCCCCCCCCCCCCCCCTCGAACCAAATCCACCAGGGGAGCAATGCTGTGGATGCAGATCTGATGGGCCCCGGGCTCCGCCGGGCATCCTCTGCTCTGTGGTGGAAGACGGCGCTATATACGGCGAGAGACCAAAGGCTCCATTAGGGGCCATCAAATATTCATCTGCAATGTGGCGTCGAGTCCATGACTTTATCCCCTTGACATCGCACGTCAAACCACAGAGAAAATTCACAACATCAATAGGTTTAAATGGCCAACCTACAGTACCTACCACACTGTAAAATCAAAATCTGTGGTGTTCATTTAACCCCAAGAGTGTACACATGGAACAGAATGGACCCGCAAAGGGTCAATTAACAATGAGGATTTTATTGTGCATTGTGTTGTACTGGACTGTTCTACTGGAGTGTTACGGGACATTTTTACCATTTCAGAGTTAAATTAGCATTCCGTAGCTATTTTACAATGTACTGTGGCTGTAGCCGCAAAGACTTGAAAACACTATCTATGATGTTATTATCTTTGCCCTGATTGTAAATCATCAACCGGTACAAAACGTAATTATTGATCATATACCGGAAGTTGTGACATCTCTACTTGAAAACTATAAATCACTTGAAAGGGGCTGGTACACTTGAAATTGGAATTAATGGCATTGTCAAACTGCACCGACTACAGTCATTACTGAAAGGGGGTAATTATCCATCTTGCTCAAAGACCAATTGAATGAATGAACTTTTAATGGTGGGGGCAGTTTGCCCTTTGACCTGCCCGTATTATGCAGTGTTAATAACAAACTAATGGCCTTGTGCCCATTAATGAGGAAAACAATGACATCACCGGGCTATCCGTATGGATCAATATGTTGAGTTAACTCCAAGCCGTCAGTAAAGCCTCCATCAATGAACGCAAGCAGGCCTATCTAGACTATGATAAGGTCTTAAATGTGTTTAGTGCTGCTACTGGGGAGGTAATTGCCTTAGCAGGCTAGCAGGCTGGATGTAATGACATTAGCAACATGTTAACAACCACAGTGGAGCTTGAGTTGTCTGCTCTCTCGAGTGCCGCACTGCTGCATTTGTCAATTTACGATAAGCTGTGCTGGGTTTGACTCTGAGCTGCTCTATCATTCTCTGAACTGGCCTTGGCTATCATGATTATTCATTAAGCATTTATACCAGTGGTTCTACAACTTTTTTCATATCAAGGACCACCAAATGAATTATGTATTTGGCCCCGGAGTGGCGGACCCTCATCTGAAAATACTTTGTGCCATGGGCAGGGACCACCATACAACATTTGTGTTGCAAAATGTTTAAAAAGGATTAAAAAATCACTACTGTACTGTGCTCTGTACTGTACTTTGATTATTTTTGGAAAAACTCTTTGAGAAATGACCAGCAAGGGCAGAATCCCATTTTTCCGACCGACGCCCCGTCGCGACGGTGCGCCGCTCCGTCGCGACGCACCGTCGAAAGGTCCTATTTCGGTCCGTCGGTCGGTCGTTCCCGTCGGTCGGTCCGTCCGTCGCTCCGCCGCTCCGTCGGTCCGTTGCTCCGTCGCGACGCACCGTCGGTCGGTCCGTTTTTGCGTCGCGACGGACCGTCGGTCGCAGGGTTAGGGTGGATGGATTGATTCTGCCCTTGCTGCCCAAATGGTAACTCTGTCATTTCTCTACCGTTTTGGACGGGGGTGGTCTCTTTGGAATCGTGTGGCCCCCCTGGAGGTTTCTATGGGGGTCTCGAGGTTCGGGGACCCCTGGGGACCCCCACGGACCCCCAAATGGTAACTCTGTCATTTCTCTACCGTTTTGGAGGGGGTGGGCTCATTTGAATCGTGTCGCCCCCCTGGAGGTTTCTATGGGGGTCTCGAGGTTCGGGGACCCCTGGGGACCCCCAGGGACCCCCAAATGGTAATGTCACCTGTGGACACTAACTGTAATTGTCTCGCTGTCTCGCTGCTGCGCTGCGCCGCACAGACAGCAGCTTGTGTCAGTTGTGTGTGTAACATGTGCGTTCGTGCCGTGTTGCTGGTATATTATTATTATTATTATATTTTTTGCGCCGCCGCGTTGTCTCGCTGCTGCGCTCTTGTGTGTAACATGTGCGTTCGTGTTGCTGGTATAGATATTATTGTTATTATTATTATATATCATATCCTGCTTCCCAGCCTCCCCGTCCTGGACGGCGCAGAACAGCGTTGGATCGCCGGCCGCCTATCGTTGATCGCCCGCCGTCTCCTCGAGGACCGCCCTAGCAGATGGTTTACTGCTATATGCCATAGTGTTTATTATAGCTACTATTATTATTGGGCATTTGCTAACTTAACGGTGTGGCACGTATTATTGTAGTGTACAGTACATTGGGTACAGCGGTCATTCAGGCTTCAGAGGGCTGCTTACAGGGGTGGAATATTCTCAGGGTTGGCTTCACCTGTCTCTTAGCGCCCCTATATTGGTGAACATGCATGTTTGTATTTTACTGCTGTGATTTTCGATAGAAGTGTTATCCTATTTTGATATAGGCTTATTGCAGTGATCGTTGGTGTGCACTTGATTTGCCGTGGCATCTTTTGTGGTCGTGTGTACTAATGTGTATACGATAATATATGTGCGCTAATCTTTGGGCTGCTTAGGAGATTGGGTGGGAACAAACACTGTGCTATTATCCAGATTCCTGAGGTGGATGTACGAGGAGCTTGTGATTATTGCTTGCCTAGGATACAGTGTGTTAAGTTATGAGAAGTTCTGCAGCTTACACGTTGCATTCGGAAAAAAGATTAGATCCATTTAGCCAAGCATGGCATATTTATTATTATATTAAGGGCTCCCTGTCACGCATCATTCTCACGGTGACAGACCCAATACAATACAATCACTGAATGAAAAAACACCGGTCCGCTCCACACACAGGCAGTGGTCATGTGACCCGAGTTACCTGATCACGCCATAGCTAGACAAACATGCATCCCATACCTTGCGCCTTGGCTCCTCACAGTGGCACAAGCACAACACTGCATATCACACAGAACAGCAGTACAGAATTGCACACAATACACAAGTGAGGACATACATCCCGTCAAATCTCAACACAGTGCCTATTTATATTGCTATTTGCTACGTTTTAATAATTGCCAGTCATACAGTATAAATTGCCACATTGTTATACCTATACATTTACGTATTTTACTTGTATAGTGTTATATTTGATATCCTGCTACATGATTTTATACTTACCTGTTTTATCTCCGAGCTTATAATAAACTTTGTTACTTTTCTATATACGACCTGCCTGCTGCCCTTATCCGTTTTTCTCAAGCAATGACAATTTCACTGGAGCGCAGCGCTATATGCACGCAGACAGCACATGATACAGGCCTACATCCCGTCCCAAACACTGAGGAAAGTGAGGAGGTAAAGTAAACTTGTTTATAATGTGGCAAGAAAAATATATTCCAATTACTTTTCGGTGCGCACTCACCATGAATCCAAGCAGAGGTCCTATAGGTAAAACACCACCGCCACAGTCCCAATGGCCCGTGCGCAAAAAGTTGATATTTAACATTGGCTATAATCTGCCAAATCTCAACCGATTGGTATAATTCCAAATGGTATACACTCAATGAAATTTATATTTTCCATTTTTCATGGGCGTATAAGTCATAGAGCCAGAGAAAGGAGAGATATGGTATAGGGAAGCACTAAGCCCTGTTAGCCATGCAGCCTATTATGTTTTATGAGCTGTGGTGGCTTCACTGATATACAACATTTATTCAAATAGTTTAATAGGCCTACTGTATACAGCTACTGTGCTGCTGGATCGTCGATAAATGGACTATAGGCCTACTGGACTTTGATGTTATACTGCACGGATATAAGCGAACCAGTTTATCAATGTTGGATAGTTGGATACCTGCATGCGCTCTTTGCATGTGCACGGCAGATGGAGAGAGAGAGAGAGAGAAAGAGAGAGAGAGAGAGAGAGAGAGAGAGAGAAATGAGCTCCGTTCATTGGCTTTATAGGCAAGTGCAGAAGGTTTATAACGACAGGTGCCCACCTTAGAGTAGCCTATATATATTAACTTATTATTATTTTGCCAGCGGGTGCTTTGGCTCTTGCGCGGAGTTGACGCCGTTGTCTATAGGCCTACGTGCCAGGATGATTTTAAATAAATATGTCTCTGTCTCTGCGTCTCTAGAGCTATAAAATATATAGCACACATCATGTGTGACACATGTGTGCACATACACACACACACACACACACACACACACACACACACACACACACACACACACACACACACACGAGATTCTGACAGAATGCAGCGGCGCATTCTTAAAATAAACAGATATACAAGCTTATAGTGTACCATAGCGTACATACCAGCATACTTACCGTTCAATAATAATTAGCATGTATTATTATTAACGAAAAACAAACAGTTTTTTCAAACAGTTGTTTGAAACAACTTCTGATTAGTTACTAACTTTACTATACCAATTTAAAATAGTATTAGATGTTTTTCGTTAATAATAACTTATGCTAATTATTACTGAACCATTTTAGATGTTTATATTTCACCAACAGGCATGATATGAATTTATAGGAATAATAGGCCATCAGTGGCCACCGGTCGACTCCATTTTGCGCATTACGGCGCCTAGATTGAAATGACCACATTAATCAACAATAGACCATACTGTTCATTGAAAATAGCTGCAAAATCACTATAGTTGTGATGGGATAAAGTAGACCTTTTAAGTATAGTTATCAAGTAGGCCTACCATTAACCCCGCGATGCTGAGCGTGTGTTCCAGCTAAACCTAAGGGTAGGTCTATAGATTTTTAGGGTTAATTATTAGGACCCGATTTTTAATTTCATTCAGAGGGAGAGTCAAGGTATATATTTTATATATAGTGAAACATACATTTCATCGATATCCTTCATCGTCTTCATTTCTTTCATAGTTAAAGCAATTGCTAAGTGGTCTATTGTCTAAAAAAAACACACACAAGTATGAACAGTAGACATCTATTCATCATTATTTATTTCAAATCAAAATACAAACCACTGTCACCAACTCGTCTCGAAGTTCGCGCACACACACACACACACACACACACACACACACACACACACACACACACACACAACGAACGGTGTGGTCACGGTACCGCTGGCTGGCCTCTGTTTTAACGTTAACGTCAAAGTCCAGTAGGCCTATAGTCCATTTATCGACGATCCAGCAGCACAGTAGCTGTATACAGTAGGCCTATTAATCATAATCAATGAACATGTGTCAGCCGCTGTTGTCAAACTGCCCCCCCCCCCCCCTATCTGTCTATCTGCATGCTACGACAGACAGACAGACCTGTCAATGCGCTATGCCTATACGGTGGCCAGGGAGGTGTCATGCAGGGGCTTATCTTCTTATAACGTCAGTTATCCCCGCGGGGGTTTTTCCTTCGTTTGGTACAGTTTGCTAATGAAGAGTATACTCTGAATATATTCTTTCAAATGAGGTTTGGCCTTATATCAAACATACATGCTCAGTATTTTTATTAATACATTTGCAACTATTTGAATAAAGGTTGTATATCAGTGAAGCCACCACAGCTCATGAAACATAATCGGCTGCATGGATAACAGGGCTTAGTGCTTCCCTATACCATATCTCTCCTTTCTCTGGCTCTATGACTTATAGGCCCATGAAAAATGGAAAATATAAATTTCATTGAGTGTATACCATTTGGAATTATACCAATCGGTTGAGATTTGGCAGATTATAGCCAATGTTAAATATCAACTTTTTGCGCACGGGCCATTGGGACTGTGGCGGCGGTGTTTTACCTATAGGCCTACTTGTGAGGACCTCTGCTTGGATTCAGGATGAGTGCGCACCGAAAAGTAATTGGAATATATTTTTCATAATAAACACTATGGCATATAGCAGTAAACCATCTGCTGTGGCGGTCCTCGAGGAGACGGCGGGCGATCAACGATAGGCGGCCGGCGATCCAACGCTGTTCTGCGCCGTCCAGGACGGGGAGGCTGGGAAGCAGGATATGATATATAATAATAATAACAATAATATCTATACCAGCAACACGAACGCACATGTTACACACAAGAGCGCAGCAGCGAGACAACGCGGCGGCGCAAAAAATATAATAATAATAATATACCAGCAACACGGCACGAACGCACATGTTAGGCTACACACAACTGACACAAGCTGCTGTCTGTGCGGCGCAGCGCAGCAGCGAGACAGCGAGACAATTACAGTTAGTGTCCACAGGTGACATTACCATTTGGGGGTCCCTGGGGGTCCCCAGGGGTCCCCGAACCTCGAGACCCCCATAGAAACCTCCAGGGGGGCGACACGATTCAAATGAGCCCACCCCCTCCAAAACGGTAGAGAAATGACAGAGTTACCATTTGGGGGTCCGTGGGGGTCCCCAGGGGTCCCCGAACCTCGAGACCCCCATAGAAACCTCCAGGGGGGCCACACGATTCCAAAGAGACCACCCCCGTCCAAAACGGTAGAGAAATGACAGAGTTACCATTTGGGCAGCAAGGGCAGAATCAATCCATCCACCCTAACCCTGCGACCGACGGTCCGTCGCGACGCAAAAACGGACCGACCGACGGTGCGTCGCGACGGAGCAACGGACCGACGGAGCGACGGAGCGGCGGAGCGACGGACGGACCGACCGACGGGAACGACCGACCGACGGACCGAAATAGGACCTTTCGACGGTGCGTCGCGACGGAGCGGCGCACCGTCGCGACGGGACGTCGGTCGGAAGAATGGGATTCTGCCCTCCCTCGAAATGACAGAGTTACCGTGTGGGGGTCCCCAGAACATCCAGACCCCTAGGAACGTGTCTAGGGGGTCGGCCCAGTTCCGGCGAGCCTTCCCACGTCCGAAATGGTTGAGAAATGACAGAGTTACCGTGTTGCAGCTTTCCTTGCTCAGACTCGGACACAGGGACAGACATGTGGACACACATAGCTGCGTAATGGAGCGGGGGCACCGCTCAAAAAACTAAGGAGAAAGAAAAGCACTGCTAAGCAGCCACAGAATATCACAATATCACAAGTCAAATGAATATTATATAGCCTATACCAGTGGTTTTCAAAGTGGGGTCCGGGGACCCCCAAGGGCCCTTGAGGGGGTTCCTAGGGGGTCCCCAGAGTAATTAATATATCATCACAATAATTTTAACCACTTGTATTTATACGTTGGATATTCAAAAATAGCAGATCTACAACAAGCTTGTATATTGGCACATTGAACTTTCTTTTTTTAATATTGAAAATGTTTGGAACATTTTGAATCATATTGAGATGGGGGTCCGTCGGCCAAATATAAGTTTCGGGTCCTTGGAACGAAAAACTTTGAGAACCAGTGGCATTTAGTACAGTGATTGGAAAGTATTCACTAGGGGGCAGTGTCAGTGCACCCCCCCCCCCCCCCCCCCCCCATGTCTCCTCAGTCCTCAGGCCGCTGTCTAGTGAGGTAATTTTCATAGTGAATCAGGGACATGAGTGGCTCATTGTTACTGTGAACAGAAAAGCAGCACACAGTACACACGTCTGCATGAAACATGATACGCAGCCCCACCAGTACACAGCCCCCAGCTGAAGACACACACACACACACACACACACACACACACACACACACACACACACACACACACACACACACACACACACACACACACACACACACACACACACACACACACACACACACACACACACACACACACACACACACACACACACGAACAAATCAGCAAATTAAAATTAGTCTTAGTCTTATACGGTGTACCAAATGTATCTCTAATATAGGAAGTTAGGAACAGTACATTTTTTTATATACAATCCAGTGTTTGTACTGAATTGACTTGGATTGGTGAAATGTCCCTGACACGCAGGTCAACAACAACACGGCATGTCTACCCGTATAAAGGACCTTATGTACTGCATTTATCACTAGGCTACCCAGCCTTTATTTGCTCTGGGTGAGGGGACAGATAAAAGCACCAAGACAGGAGGGTGTTACCCAGGCTTTTTGCTCTGGGTGAGGGGACAGATAAAAGCACCAAGACAGGAGGGTGTTACCCAGGCTTTTTGCTCTGGGTGAGGGGACAGATAAAAGCACCAAGACAGGAGGCTGTTACCCAGGCTTTTTGCTCTGGGTGAGGGGACAGATAAAAGCACCAAGACAGGAGGGTGTTACCCAGGCTTTTTGCTCTGGGTGAGGGGACAGATAAAAGCACCAAGACAGGAGGCTGTTACCCAGCCTTTTTGCTCTGGGTGAGGGGACAGATAAAAGCACCAAGACAGGAGGCTGTTACCCAGGCTTTTTGCTCTGGGTGAGGGGACAGATAAAAGCACCAAGACAGGAGGGTGTTACCCAGGCTTTTTGCTCTGGGTGAGGGGACAGATAAAAGCACCAAGACAGGAGGCTGTTACCCAGGCTTCCATGTATAAATCAAAACGGGGGAGGGGTTGCCTTCCCCCCCCCCCCCTTACTGGCCAGCCCAGCTCTGATCTAAGCTCTTGTTCGTGTGTGTGTGTGTGTGTGTGTCATAAACTTATACTAAGTAAGTATACTAAGTCAGTCAGTCTGTCACGCCGAGTCGTGACACGCTCCATATATGGCCAATACAGAATTAATTCCATATGTTGATCTGCACACGACCTAGGTCGCTTCTCGGCGTTCTCGCCCTCAGGGTGTCTTACTGGTATTAGACTAACAAAATTGTAAAATAAATGTAATTGTAGTTTGTAGGATGTGCGATAAAAAAGGACAGGGGGACTAGTTCAATTTCATATGATTTGGTATTTGGCATACAAGTTACACGTATGTCAATAGATGGTGTGTTTCCTGCTGGCAGGCAGAGGCTAAAATCTGTGCTTTCAACAGCTCCAAGTAGCTGGAAGTAATGCCATGTTATAATTACATATTATATTATTGAAGGAGTGACTATTTTCAACCAATTACTCATCCTGTGAAGCCTAATACATGGATAATGTTTGTTTTTGTCACATTATTTTATGGTGAATGAATGAAGAATCCAAAACTGACTTCACGTGTGTGAAGTGAGGGGCGCTCGTATCATCATACATCACATTCCGTGCTCAGCCAATCAAATCATCACAAATGTCATTTCGGCCAATCACTTTTGGCATCTTCACTTTTCTGCCCTCACTTTTATCTTGAATAGGTACTTTGCTCAGCCAATCAAATCATCGCTATGGAGTGATCAGCCAATCACAAGCCAATGTTTGTGTTCACACAAACCCGGAAAGCTGGGCATATTAACAACAGCAAAGGGCAATAAAGTTGACCATGACCTTGAAAACTATTAAAGTTTTAGTATTGTAGAAAAAAGTCATTTTACACACGCGTTGGCGCAGGCAACCAGTGCGAATAATGAGAGAAAGGATATACCGCACACAGTCTTCACTTATATATAGCAGCAGTACTATAATGAACTGCCCAGGCGCATTCCAATTTGCACCGGAAGTGAATTAAAAAGGTTTTGCAGAAAAGCTGTTACTGAAGTAATGAGGATATGACTTCATATGAGACACTTGGCTTAATATACTCCGATAGCAATGTTGGACTTTTATATAAATAGATTTTTTCAATGTATTCAATGCTTCACAGGGTGAGTAACACAAAAAACTAATATTGTGAGTGTAACCGAGATTTCCTGTACTTGCAGGAAGCTGTCAGCTTAAGGATCTGTATCTTGCCTTAGGCGCTAGGGGGAGGCATGAGCTGTGAACTAGTCAATAGCTTGCGCCCAGTGTTAGCTAGGTACCTCCTTCTTATATGATTCCAAATACTTACTCGAAGTATGAGATACTTACCTGTAGTATTATTGTTCAATGCTTATATTGCGGCATACTATATAGGGTGACGTGACGACCGTACAGTACAGTACAGTACAGTACAGTACAGTACAGTACAGTACAGTACAGTACAGTACAGTACAGTACAGTACAGTACAGTACAGTACAGTACAGTACAGTACTCTTTTAAAATTGTTGTTTTATTTGATGGCCTTTCTTGCCTTGGCATTTGGCCTTTGTGATCTTAATTGTCAAACCAAAAGCCAAGTCAGTCAGCAGCTTGCAGATCCAAAGATCGTGGTCACTCCTCCTGACCCCAACCATGGACTGTTCCAGATGATGCCACATGGAAAGTGGTCATGTCATCCAGATATATTGGTCATGGTCCCGCTATGCATATCATTTAGGTAGTAGGCTTTGTAAGTCTGTAATATGCTTCATGCTGAGAGTGTATGCAAACTATGCATGCATGCGCACACACACACACACACACACACACACACACACACACACACACACACACACACACACACACACACACACACACACACACACACACACACACACACACACACACACACACACACACACACACACACACACACACACACACACATCAATAAAGGTTTATATTATCTATGATCCCTACCGTCATTAGAAAGCACATGGAGCTCACTTTTAGTTTTCCTAGGCAGCCGGACTGCCCTTATTTGTTTAATCTATTTGCATCGCAAAGAGGATGCTGTCGTCAACTCTTTAGACAACATTTGCAAGTGCATCTTCACAGAGGTAATGTAAACATGACCATTATGCACAGTATAGAGAGAAGAACACTTAGGTGGACAGAAAGAAAGAAAGAAAGAAAGAAAGAAATATATTTTTTTATCATTTGTTACAGTAAATGTCTAAGCACAATATTTATCTTCTGAGATAAAATCCTAAATTATTTTACACAATGCCATTTATGGAAGGAATTGTTCATAAAGTTTCATCAGTATGCACAAAAAGTAAATAGCATTCCACGAGATAAAAACAAAATAGTCTTTAGTATTTAGCCAGTTCATTGCTTAAATTCTACAGCTCAAAAAAGTGAATTCCTGTGCAGTCTAGCATTGAGGGAATAAGATACTGTTCACAGGATTGCTAAAATGGGCTCAATGAGTTACTGTACCTGTAGACTGCTGTATGAAATGTAACCATGCACCTATGCCCTATTTTAAAATCCACTAATGGGCTACAAGGGCCGGCAGGCCAGCGGGTGGACCATGGCCATGTCGCTCGGACTCAGACATAACCATAAACAAACCAGATATGGCCATATATAGGCATGTCACTATGACCCAAACCTAACCATAAACAAACCCAGATGAGTACAACTGGCACTCTGACAAAGCCCCCAACACTATATGCATAGCAGCGGCTTCTGGTTCCATCGTTCTAGACCCCATTCTTTTTTTCCCACAGAGATTTCCACAAATATTTATCATTTATCAATAATTTTAAGGCTAGAATAAAGCCATCCAGGATCATGGTGAAGTATGGCCATATAACACTTGACTCAAAGACATATTGGTCGGAACGGTTTTGGCCAACAATGACGTGCCAAAAATAGACGCCAGGGTTGTCTGTTTGCATAATTATGTTTACAAACTGGCCAATGCCTAATAATGTTACCCACCATGTTTTGCATGTTGGGACTAGATACTATATGAGAGCATTGGTGCCGTTCAGTTCAGCGCTGAACACACAGAGAAACAAAAAAACCAAAAACTATCCGGCCTGCATAAAGTTTCATTTTGAACAATCAATTGACCTACATTAGTTTGCCCCCGCTGCTGCCCAAGCTAAATCTACACTACAGACTACAAAAACAGATTGTTTTTGTTTTTGTTTTTAATGTACAAGCATTGTGTAACTGTAAGTGCCGTTTCATGGACGCTGTTGTCAACAGGCTGTCAAATGTTACATGTGTTTTCAGGCATGTAGTATGGAAGGATATTGATTATATTCTGCTGCTAAAACACTTAGAGGATAGAGGTCATTTTCAGCTTCAAATGTGTTTAAAAATGAAAACCTATTAGTGTGTACAATACATTGCGTCAAAGGCCAGCATGTATGACATGCTGCAAAATTATAAAGGTTTGTTCTATTTCACTCAAAAGTCTAGAAGGAATTGACACCGAAGGACAGTTTTCCCCATCCATCCCATGCATCATACATAGGCCTACATGATATAACTGCATAGAAATACCAGAAATGTCACAAAGGACGTTGAGTGTGATGGACTCGTCTCATTTGCAAGGCAAATCAAATCTACATCAATGTTACATTTTCCAGCACCAGGAGCTATCTGTTATGCGATTACTCTGGAGACTGACCACATATACAAAATCAACTGTCAGGTAAGAGTCTCTTCTATTATTATTATTATTATTATTACTGTAAACATTGATATTATTGAGTATTTAAAAAATCATTGTTATAATCCTATTCAATGTTGTCTTGGCTTCACAGACTGTTAAGAATGGATGAAAAGCATCATTGGACATTCATCCAGAATGCAGCAATTATTTTCATTGTCCTCAGTGGGAGCGTATGCTTGCATTGTACGGTTAAAATGCCGGTAACAAAGTTAAAAGGTGTTAGAAAGGTGCCATAAGTGATATGTTTAGGTTAAAACAAAAAGTGTATTGGTAAAGTTAAAGATATCTACTCCGATAGTAATCAATCACTGTGTTCATCTCCTCAGCCCTCCAGCGCTTTAATAAACAGAAATTACATTTTCAGGTGGGTCTAAATTTATCCAGAGAACCCCACAAAGATAATGGAACAGCTTGTGCTACAGTTTCAAGTTTATCTGCTTGTTTATCCGTTTGAATTCACCAATTTCACTCAAATATCCTGTATTCTGTGTGATTGTATGACATTTCTATCCCGACCTGAAAATGTATTTACTGTTTACTAAAGAACTGGAGAGATGAGGGGGACCCCTGTTATTAAACAAAGACTATAGAGATATTTGTCAATTGTTATTTCAACAAATAATTATCACTTACAGCACCTTTAATGTATTCATATAAAACAGGGGAACAAATGGCTAAAATACCTTGATATTCATGAGGCCTATCTTGATACATACAGTAACTTAAATCGTAAAATAAATCATTTTAAGCGTGTTTCAAACTGGCTTTTAGAATACATTTCATGAATTCAAATTTATGAATACTACTACTACTACTACTACCAAAAAAGAAAAACGTGAATGTGTTTAATTTACCATGAAGCAATTGTGTGCTATGGATAATAAAATAACATCTTTGTACAGGCACAGGAAACAATAACAGGCGTAAAAACGTTCTGATAGCCAATGGCTCAGTTCCTGGGAACTCCAGCGACCCCTGCTGCTCAGGTAAGCTTATTACACAGTAAAAATAACTGTTTATTTAGTTCAGAGAGTTATTACATTTGTACAATCTCAGAGTTAACACTCAAAATGTGTCCGTGTAGTTGAGCCGTGTGTGCGTATGTGTGTGTGTGTGTGTGTGTGTGTGTGTGTGTGTGTGTGTGTGTGTGTGTGTGTGTGTGTGTGTGTGTGTGTGTGCGTGTGCGTGTGCATGTGAGTCACTCCGTCAGCATGACTCATCAAAATCACAACTCAAGGCCATGCATGAAATTGTATATATCAGATCACTATGTCAATACAATATCTAACATATGGAGCAATTGGTGCAGGTCAAAGGTCAAGGTCAAAAGGTCAATTATTGATGGACATGTTGTTGTACATAACTTCTAAACAATCCATCATAGAATGATGAGATTGGCTGCATTTGAGAGCTTTTTCACTTCCCTGCCGGCATGACGTAAGATAGTGACATAAAGTGATATCAACGTTGGGCTTTTTACGTCTCGACTGTGCCCACCTCTGAGATGCCGTTGTTGACACTAGACTAGAGAATGACTAAAGCCTTTAATTGCAATGTCCTCAGTGAAGAATGATTTCAAAACTTCTTTTAGATGCGTGTAACTGCAGTGTGCATCTCTGTATGGTATCTGCAAACGACCAAACAGTACAGAAAGGTATACAGATATACTGCATTTAATAATACAGTCTTCTTGTTCATAAGATGTGTGTTGAAATCTATCTTTGTATTTTTTCAGATGTTTGTGATCATACATTTAACATAAGCAAACATGGAAACAACTTCAACCTAACTCTAAATCAATCAACAATTGACTTCCATTTCTTTATCGGCCAAAATACGTTGTGCAAGCCATCGATGTACGCCAACAGCTCAGGTAGGAGTGACAACATATCCTATAGCACATCCCTTATTTAACCACGAATAATAACAAATTGCTATATAGCGCTTTTCCAAGTGCTTAAACCCTATGCCTTGTTGACTGTGGCTCTACACTAGCCACCCCCCCCCCCCTCCACTTTCCCTCTACACAAAATCTCTTGGATGATTAAACATCTAAGCTCACAACGCCCCACAACGTGTTTATGTTCATAATGTTCAACTCATTAGTGCAACTCTGTTGGATTTAGACAGTGCGAAACCTTTTGGTTGGACAGAGCACATTTTGAGAGATACAGGAGATCATTTATCAGTTGTACTGTTGACTGCAGTGTCCCCTTGTCCAAACCACACTACAATGTAAACACTTAGTTTAAACACTTGCCTTAGACCTTGTTTATACTTTGCCATATGATGGCGTCACGCTGCAAAAAGATCTTCAAACGCACGATGCAAGCAAAAGATTACGATACCCAAAATAGGGACGCCAGGTAGGTTGAAAAGTGGTTAAAGAACATATTTATCATGCACAGCAGCAATGCATGCAACTCAAGGCATGGGCAGTGCACCTACTGTACATGTCTCACTCAAATGTTGCTATGGAGTGCCCTCTATTGGTGGTCTATGTTAGTGTGCCCTCTGCCTTGAATTCTGCCTCTATTCTACACAGTGATGAATGAACCATCTAGGTGGGAAAGGTACTCACATTGTTTACTTAAGTAAAAGTATCAGTACTGCAATGTAGAACTACTCTGTTACAAGTAAAAGTACATAATTCAAAATATACTTGTATTTTGGTATCAAAATGTACTTTAAGTAACAAAAGTAAAAAGTGCTCATCACGCAGAATGTATGACATCTACAAGCAATGTATTGCATCGCAACACATTGTGAGCTTGTTGATCTGATATTTCCAAATTGCACTTTATAATGTATAATAGTGCTTATGTCATGTGTGTCATAATGTGTCATTATGTCAAGTTGTTGTGTAATAATTATCAAAATCTACAAAGTAGCAAGTAAAGTTTCAATTTCAGATACGTGGTTCAACCTAGAGAAAGGAAACTGCACGGTTGATGGTAAAACATTCACCACCTTCCATCCCAGTATCCCACTATTCATTTTGTTTAAACCAACTATTCTTTGCCAACGTAAAAGTTTAATTGTTTTTTATATGTTTAAGATTTTAAGAAAATCATTCCACGCATAGAATGCAGAAAGGACTCTACATCCTACGTTGAAGAAACATGTAAAGGTATTTTCACTTCTTAAATATTTAATTATACAATATTAAACATGAAACTAGTTGAATGTGGCAACCAAATATTTGCATGTGTGCTTGAGTGTGCGTGCGTGTGTGTGTGTGCATGCTTGCTCGCGTTCATGCATGTGTTTTCAATCGTGCTTGAGTGTGCGCGTGTGTGCATGCTTGCGCGCATTCATGCATGTGTTTTCAATATGTGCAGATAAAAACCCAACAGATTTCATCTTGTCCGTCCACTCTGACAACTTTACCAATTGTGTTACCTGCAAGAACCCTGTGATGAAGCCTGAAAGTCATCTGACTCTGCCCACTCCACCCGGCCTCAGCAGCAACGGGACCATCAGTGCAGAAGGGGCTGCGTGAGTATTCAGGTCGTAGCTGCATGGAAACAGCTAGTGGTACTCACATGTGACTGCAAAGGGTTTTGTCGCATAGACCAGGGTTGGCAACAGGGGTTGGTTTGCCACAGGCTGGGGTTGATTGGTGACACAGACTGGTTGGCACACAGCTATTCTCGGATCCTTTGAATGTCACAGAAACAAACAAAATGTAACAAAAATATTTGCCTAGTATACTGGTTCCCAAACATCGCGTCGGTACCCATTTGTGGGCCACGGACACATTTTTATGGGTCCCTTTATTTATTTTTTGTTTCCTATATTATTGTTTATTTCAAAACGTTTTACAAAAAACATTCCCAAAAAAATACAAAAATCTAAAAGAAAACAAAAAGTAATGTTTGAGAAGTAGCGAATATAGCAGATCTACACACTCACAAGCTCGTAGATCTACTAGGATCACGGGCAATTTCTCTTTTGGGTCCCGAGCTAAAAAGTTTGGGAACCACTGGTTTCGAATGACTTATGCATGGAAACAACAGCTAGCTGTACTCACATGCGATACATGGAAACAGCTAGCGGTACTCACATGCGACTGCTGCAAAGGGTTTCGTTGCATAGACACGGGGCTGGTTTGCCACAGGCAGGAGTTGATTGGCGACAGAGGCTGGTTGGCACACTATTCTTGGATCCTATGAAGGTCACAGAAACAAACAAAATGTAACATTCTTTCTTTACCAGTGTAGTGGCAAGTGATAGATAGATAACACCTGGACAGACTTAGAGAAACTCAGATCAACATGGACAAAGTTAGATTAGTAGTAGTGCCAGTATATTCATAATAGTGCAGAGTAAAGTACAGCATTCAGAGAAGCATAGCCTTCGGCTGCATGGAAGAAGGCGCCCGAGCCTCAATCTTCAGGGCCATTTATACTGTTCTAGCCACCCTTCTTGCCCGTTCTGTCCTAGCAGTTCTAGTTCATAGTTTTTGCCAATCTGCTCTATTCCCTGCCAGTCTCTGTCTTGTCCAGTCGTCCGCTCGTTGTTTTCCCCAATCTTTGGCATGGCCACTAATATCTTGGCCACTGTTATATGATGTGTGTATTGGGAGATTCTTGCACTGCCGTCTCGGGACAACTACAGCAGGTCGACCTGGCGACCTGGTTACAAGTATTGTTGCTTTGGGGTACGCCAGTAGTACACTACAGAACCTCGCTGTATCTGTATTGCTGAGATGTATGGCTCTCCAGCCGGCTCAATGTTTCTGTGTCTTCCCTTCTGTGTGTGCTTTTCCCTTCTATTACCGTCCATGTCTGCTTCCCTGCTCACAGCGTGCTTGTGGTTCATGCGTGTAGCGTGTGTTGTTTGTGCACATTCTCACGTGTCGCCTGCACGACACGTGCATCCTAACGTACTCATGTTGCTGGCCGTGTGAGTTGGCCCATGAGACACCTAGGCCTTCAGTATCATGCAACTGTTCAGCCTGCATTCAGAGACGAGCTCTGCAGCTCAGATCTTTTGGATGCCTATAGGCTCATATTTTCAGAGAATGATCTTTTCGCCCCTACACCAGCACTCATCAAATATGTTAAAACATGCACGCTACTGTACATTTCAGTTATTTTAATACAGTTACTATTGCATCGAAAGAGACCTTTTTAATATGGCATAGTGTATAGTGTGCCAAACAACCCCGGTCGACCGTCTCACTCAGTCTGCAGGAATACAATTGTTTGATTTATCAAGATGTACTGTACATAGAATTTAGGGATATTAAATGCTTATTATTGTATTCCCATTGCAGACAGTTGGTAAATAGTCTCTCCTCCTTGCTGGACAAGATGGGCAACGACTCCACTGCCAGCATCACAGTCGGCACCATCAAAGGAGTGATCAAAAAACTGCCTGAAAAGTATCCAGCAGACACAAACATTGCCTTTTCACCGGGTGAAGATATGAGCGTATGTCAATTATTAAACACTTATACTTATAGTGAAAATAGTTACCGCCCTACCCATCAACAAGAGCAAGTAAATCAATGAAGAATGAGCCCCATATCTACTCTTTTATTTGTAGTTTCTTGACAGTGCAAATGTCAAAGGCTTCCCAAGATCTGTGCGGATATCCAGAGAAGCTAGTAGCATGGCAGTGAGTGGAAAAGGACCGTTTGTTGGTGTTCTATGTTTTCCAAACATGGCCCAGGTAATGTACTGTAGCATACAATATGTAACCGAGTGAAATCCTCAGTGTTATTTTAACTTTTAAGCTACTGTAGTAGCTAATTACTTTAACAAATTGGATGGAGTTATTATGTCAAGTAACATTACTTTCAATAGCTCTGTTTTTAAGCTTCTGAGTTAAATGCACTCTACTATGCATAGTAATTACTAAATGCAATGTGTCTTCCTCACTACGGCTTAGACTACTAGTTGTCTTAGTCTACTTTGTTACTATGGCTTTTTATCTATTTTTCAAAAGATAAACACTGCACTGTTGCTTTGCTAAAGTAATGCTAAAGTGATATAAAACATTACTTTGGAAATAAATATTTGTAATGTAAGAATGTATTACATTTTGAATGTAACTTCCCCATCACTGCACAGCATTCTCATCAACATAATGTACTTTGTACAAGCAGACCTCATAAAATAATTAGGGCTGTCAAAGTTAACGCACTATTAACTAGTTAACTCACAATCCTTTTAACGGCACTATTTTTTTTAATGTGCGATTAACACACTGTGAAGTTTGACAGAATGGTTGAGAGATGCATGGCAATTTTACACTGAAGAGTTGAATAATTGTTAAACAGCTGCATTACTTAAGTTAATTTAAGTCTACACAATTAGAAAACTTAGAAAACATGTTATTTTGATCAACATGGCCTGTTATCTCTCGTAATGGTACCATTGGCCAACATCAATACAGTTCTTTAGTTTGGGTCTGGGAAGGCTAAATGTCATCAAATGGTGGTCCGTGGCTCAAATGCAGAATAAATAATGGACCTTGATATGAAAAATCTTGAAAACCACTGATTTAAGGTATATTTAGAACGGATAAAAAATATGTGATTAATTTGCGATTAATCACAGTTAACTATGGACAATCATGCGATTAATCAGATTAAATATTTTAATCGATTGACAGCCCTAAAAATAATATATAATGTTGGAATTACAGTGACTATATAAAAATATCCATAGTCTGTTATGAAACCTTGTTGTCCTGTATGAATATTGTGACTGTCAACAGGATGAGAAGAAAAGCATAGTACTGGAAAACGAAGTGTTGGCGATCCGCATGGGAGCTGAAATAGCCAATCTTTCTGATACCATCGATATTCATTTCAGAAACGTGGACACGGTAACAGATATACTGTACATTTGAATTTACTGTCCGGATGATTCTCTTGAAATCAGGGTCAGAATAAGACTCATGTCTATTTCCCTTTCATTCACATGCAGAAGGAAGCCAACGCCTCTTGCAATTCATGGGATGGAATAGGTAGGTAGAGGTAGTATGTAGAATAGGTAGTATGTAGAATAGGTAGAATAGGTAGGTAGAGGTAGTATGTCACGTTCTGTCCGCGGTTTTCAAGGTTTTCAAGATCTGACCTAGTGCTGGCCTGGGCAATATAATATTACTGGTAGTGGTATATCGACATCTTGATATGGAATACTTATGGTATTTAGGATATCATATTATCGTTATATGTCACTAGAATTTCGCGGCCGCTCATCCCAGAGTTACTTTGCCGCGCACTATGGGAAGAAGGAAATTGCGGGAGTTGACTCCACATGTAGTAACGAATGGGTTATTAGTTATTATTATGTGTCCTTATTAGTGTAGTGTAGGGTAGTCAACACGTTATGGCTCATACATACTGCCCGGTATTTGCTCCGATTATGCTGTCGGGGAGCATTTTTGGCGCTGGCCGACAAAACCCCTGATCTGACGTTACTGGTAGATCGTGATCTACCTTTTGGGCACCGCTTAACTCAACCTTTTTTGTCCCAGGGCACACTTTTCATAGCCTAAAATTCTCGGGGCACACCTAGATATACGGTTTGTGTACACTGTATATATACCGGTGTGTATTTATAGTAAATATATATAGTAAATATATATATTATATATTATATATATATAATATATATATATATATACATATAGAATATTAGTGGTCCATGACATGAAAATGTTTGAGAACCACTGCTGTAAAACAACATTGGACAATGATGTTTGACAGTCAGCAATATTGTTGCTTATTCTAGGCCTGTTAACATTTTCATAGACCTGGTTGCTTGTTTCCCTCTAAGGTCAATGTGGCAACCCTGGTCAATGCTGTGTTGACTGTTCTGTATGATGATTTAGCTTAGCACACAACAGCTAGGAGGATGCAGCAGGCTGATACCGTCATGTTTAACAGTATTTTGCGCAATTTATGTCCCCGAATTTATGGATATGGACTTATGGCTCCATCGCTGCCTCTTTCTTTAGTAGAAGTAGAAATTTAACGTGTTGCTGACTGTTTACGGTACCTCCCTCTCACACGCGCACGCACACACGCACACACACACACACACACACACACACACACACACACACACACACACACAGCTGAGCTGACGTCCTCTCCCACCGACAACAGCTGTTCATTTATCTCCTTATTCATACACGCTTTGAGCTGAGAGAAGCTATAAAGCGCCTTTTAAATATGACAATGCTGTATATATATCAGCTGCACAGTTCAGGCAAGTGTCTGTGGCATATGTAACTTTAACAAAATAGTTTTGACAGCTTAAATCCGCGTGGCAGTGTTGTGTGTGTGTGGGACACGGGGTAGTGTGTGTGTGTGTGCGTGCGTGCAATCAGAAGTACTGGCAGTAGCGAAATAACAAACGCGATCTGTCTAATCGTAGTAGTTAGGTACAAACCAAGTAGTTTCTAAGAACAATGTTAATGTAACTAAGACATTCGCTGAGCGACCTATATTTTAAATGCATTGATTTAGAAGGAATAAGCGAAATGGTGAGGCGACTATAGGTAGGTTGAGTTTTCATTGGCTAGTGGCCACAGGCCACATGGGCACATCATGGGCACATCTTTTCATTGGCTAGTGACACACTTTTGCGCCACGTGACAACTACTCCAATATAGAATAGATAAGTGTTGCCTTATTACCGATAAAAATTTCAATCAGCTTTTACCTTTTTCTTTCAGGAAAACTACCTAATTGGACGACAGAGGGTTGTGAGACCAAGGAGGGCAATGGCAGCATTACATGCGAATGCACCCATCTGACATTCTTTGCTATACTGATGGTGTGACTCACTTTCTATTCTTGCGAACCACAAAAAAACAATCTGTTGAGAACTGACTTCCTGCTTGATCTTATAGCATATATCCATAATATCCTTGTCTTGGCAGGAACTACTAAAGTGTTTTCATGTGTGGGTGTCCATGTTGAAAGAAACATAAATCCACCAAAAATCAACCATAAATACACTAACATGTAACTAAACTAAGCTAAGCCCAGACTTGGATAACTTCCTTTGTTCTTGTCATGCACGAAACATACAGTCACCCTTGCCAGGAAACTTGAGTTCTTCACATGTGAAATCTCTGACATACATCACAAACATTGGCTGTGGTTTGTCCATGTTCTTCCTGCTGGTGGCGCTCTTCATGCAGACGGTTCTCAGGTATTAATTACAATGACACAGATGCAGTATTGCAGTCTATGAATTTGAGCCTCATGTTTTTGACTAAAGCCCCTTTGCACGCTCCCTATATGACCTCTTGCACACATACTCCGAAATTGCCGTCTGACGAGTGACTGTGATATGTATATGCTTACACTGTTTTGTGTAAGCATATAGTATTATAGGTCTAGTCCAGTGGTTCCCAAAGTGGGGTCCGGATACCCCTAGGGGTCCTTGAGGGAGTTCCAGGGGGTCCCCACGACTCCCCAGCTAAATGATTGTTTTACAATATAAATTGGGGTCTCAGAGATAGAAATGCCATTAAATGGGGGTCCGTAGACTAATGCATGTCAAACTGGAGGTCAATGAAATTAAACGGGTTGAGAATAACTGTAATCACCGTAAAAATCTTCTCTTATGGAGGTCCCTGGCATATCTCTTCAAATGGGGGTCCACGGGGCTAATTAGTGTCAATTTGGGGGTCCTTGACATGAAACTAGGCATTCACATGCCCAAATAATGGACATGGGAGTTCATGCATAACTTCTCAATGCCACAGAAGAGAGAAAAGGAGCCACGCAGACAAGATCCTGAGCAACGTCTTCGCGGCCGTGCTGCTGCTGAACCTCTCCTTCGTCGTCAACGAGTCCGTCGCCGACCTGGGCAACTTCGGCGCATGTGTTGCCATGGCGGCGGCGATGCACTACGCCATGCTGGCGACCCTTTCCTGGTTCTTTGTGCAGGCCCTGCACCTGTTCATGCAACTGAAGAAACCCAACGCTGGCATCAGAAAGTACATGTTGAAGATCTGTGTGACCGGATGGGGTGAGAGTATAAGCGCTGAAACTATGGTGTCCAAAGGTCATATTCTGTCTACTCATTAGGGTCAACTAACTGTCTTCTCCCTTTAGTCACTCCTGCTCTTGTGGTGATACCTATTATCATCGCAGGGAAATATAGCTTGAAGACCATCAACACAGATGATGGAAATTCGGTGAAAATGTAAGATTTCTTTTTTAAACACATTCTAAAATGCATCCTTATAGAGGGTATGTGCGTGACATCATCATCAAACCCGGAAGTTATGCAGGAATGCCTACTGTACTGAGTGGCAAAAAACTACTTTCTGGCCTTGACAACCCATACATCCAAACAGAAAAGTCCTACCTGATTGCATTAAACAACGTTAAACAATGTTAAACTCACTTTGCATGTTGCTTTGCCACTCGATGTGCCATTCACTTTAAGCATGCGCATACCCTCTATACTTAGTACCTTTGTTAATATATAGCGTGTACAAATGGGGTCCATTTGGGTCCAGTTGTAAACTAACAGAGTCACGTATATTAACTGTTAATAATTATGTATGAAATATAATTTCCCAGGTGCTGGATCACCGACGTCAGGCTCTTCCAGGCGGTGAACCTGGGCTATTACGCCGTGGTGTTCGTCTTCACCTCCTTCATCTTCGTGGTGGTCGTGAGGCACGTCGTGCCCCTGACGGTGGAGAAGGACGCGGCTCGGGGAGCCGGCTCCATCAAGAAGAAGACCTTCTCCATCCTGGGCCTGCTGTGTCTGCTGGGCCTCACCTGGGCCTTCGCTTTCATCAGCTACGGACCGCTGGTCGTCCCCTCGTATTACATCTTCACTGTCCTCAACAGCTTCCAAGGTAGACTCCAGAGTCTCAAATCATGTGCCCATAAATGGTACAACACATATCAAGTCAAATATAGAATGGTGAAATTAAAATACTTACTACAGTAAAATAGTGGAATCCTCATCTCTGTGAGAGAGTAGTAGAGCAGAGTGAATAGACACAATCTACACTTTCTAAATACCTTTGGCCAAATACCATGGTAACTATCTATAGTAGGCTATACTGTGACCATATTGTGGGATGACTATTAGTGCTTTCACAAACTATTTACACAATGGTATTTTTGTGGAATAATCATAAAATAATAGTACAGCTAGAACGGGTATTTCAGGTAAATCAGGAAAAGACGACACTTCTATATTTGCCACATCACTATAACAACATCCCAGATCCCAGATTATATCTAGTCTCATCATATGACACAATAGAGATGTAGCTTAATATGGACGTTGTTGTGACGCTTCCAGGGTTCTTCCTGTTCCTGTACTACTACAACACCAGGAAGACCATCACAGGCAGGAGCAGCTCTGAAAGCCACAGTGGAATGGGATTGGGAACATCGTTTACTTCATGTTCAAACCCCTACGCAGCTAACACTTCCGTTTGTAAAGCAGACTAAACGGTTTGTTTACAGTGGCACAGTATTGTGCCTTGTGGATACCACCTTTCTACACTATATCTGTCTTTGTATAGCCGACCCATCTTCTGCAATTTATTAAAGGTCTCAAATCCATGTAGCATAACATAGCACAAGGTGGCAGTATTGTTTCTCCTACAGAGAGTTATGTCTCAGTTACTACTCATGGTGTACTTCTCTCTCTCTCTCCCTCTCCAATCCTCCCTCTCTCTCCGCCATCCCCCCCCCCCACCTCCCCCAAGCTTTGAATTCTGAATGAATGCTCTGGCGTGAGGCGGTTTGAACCTCAATGAAAGAGAAGAGAACCCATATGAGCGAAGCTCTGACCGAGTGACAGAGATCATCAGCCAGTTATCTCTGCCGTCTCACCCAACGGAAGCCCTCTCTGACTCACTGCAGAAAACCGTGGGAGAATGTTGTGATTCATCGCAGTCTTCCGAAATCTAAAATTTCAGTCACGCATTTGGAATAAGGACGGTGTAAAACAAAGGAGAGAGAGGGAGAGAGAGAGAGAGAGAGAGAGCAAACGTTTACTTCATGATGACTAGTGTGGTTGACAAGTGGTTTTGAGATGACAACAAAAGAACACGAACGCAGCAAGGAGATGTGGCAGGAAAAGCATGTCTTTTTCACACAGAGTGCTGGAGTGGGGAGGGTGGGGGGGTTAGCTAACTTGTGCTTCGCGTGACTGCAGATAATTACCTTGTACCTACAGAGAGCATGCAGTATCCACTGAGCTGCATGGGCCCATAATAGGCCGACAAGAAATGAGCTCACGGCTGGCTACCTATAGTGATAAGAAGCTAAATATGTCACAATGTTGTAATGTAATGTAATGTCCAAAAATATATTGTATATTACCTGAATTTAACGGTGTATTTAAGCTTAATTAATGCAATACTTGGGTTAGGGTCAGTTGGAAAATAAATGAAAATGAATCATTAGTATATCTTCTTCAAAGTATTTTCAGTATGTAGGAGGCCTGACTACCTACCTACCTACCTACCCACCCCATGCCTGCCTGCCTGCCTGCCTGCCTATCTTTGAGATGAGCTGTATTTTCTAACTACAGGTCTGATCTGAACGAGGCATGGCTCACAGGTGGGCCCCCGGATAATTGTCAATAAACTATGATTTTGTTGATAAATATAACATATTAAAAAAAGATACTGTAAAACATTTTATGGTATTTCTTTCTTTGACATTTTGGTTTTAATTGTGATACCAATAGAGGGGAACTTATACTAGTAGTAGCACTGATCCATCCAATTCCAAACGACTGATTGATTGATTGATTGAAAGAAATTAAAAGTTTTAAATAAACACGCTCTGGCCACTTAAAGGAGTAGTTCACTTATAGACTTAATGTCTATAAATAACACGCCCCATGAAACCTTGAATTCATGGAGATCTTCATGTGGTGTGTAATTGATAGATTTGGGGGTGAACTTCATCAGGCAAAAGTGGTCAGATGGGTGGGCCGCCTGCGATTTTCATGTGGACCCTGGTCCGAAAGCAGGAACCTCTGAGCTAAAGTCCTTAAGTTACTGTTGAGTAAGCTCAAGCTAACATTACACTGCCTGTGAGGGCGGGAACCCCTTTTGGTGTTTTAACATTATGTTACACTTTAGCTATTGAAAAATAGCAGATCTACAAGCTCATACGAGCTTGTGGGTCTGCTATTTTTGAAAAATCGTGAAAAAGTGCCGCAAATCTTTGAATATATATTCTTTCACAGCAAACGTTTTTAACTAAAATCTTTGCTTCTGGGGGAGGTTCCTGGAACAACATATTTTCAGATGGTGTTTGGCGGCTAATTACATATAATGTTTGGGGTCCTTGACATGAAATATTGAGCACCACTGATATAGAAACATAAGAGTTTTCAGAAAACTGTCACGATTTAGAAGACGTTTTTTTTCCGACGTCAGGCCTAAATGGGTTTAATGGGCGGCCTTAGCTGAACGGGTAGAGAGGTCGCCTGGGAAACAGAAGGTCCCAGATTCAATATACGGCCCTGGATATGTGTCGAGCAAGTTGCTGAGCAAGAAACTTAGCCCCCAACTGCTCCCCCCCATCCCCCGCTCCCCCCCCAGGGCTCGATATGACCATCAGACTGACGCTTAAAGTGAATTTTCCCCTGTGGGATTAATGAGTTCTACATTACATCATTTATGTTGCTGCAGCTGTATTGTACACATGACAATAAAACAATTTGGTTGTCTGTACTCATTATGGGATTATCTCATGATCTCATTTGTTTGGCAAGGTGACGTGTCCCCATCACACAAAATTGTGCATCGGTTTTATGTATCAAACTGACATCTGTTGTGGCACGTGTTGAACCAGAGAAGAGAGAGTGTGTGTGTGTGTGTGTGTGTGTGTGTGTGTGTGTGTGTGTGTGTGTGTGTGTGTGTGTGTGTGTGTAAGTAGTGCCAGCTGAAGTTTGTATGCCTAATATCTCTCCCTGACCCAAGCGAGCGGATTCCCACTTGATGAGTAGTAATGTTTCGAGACCCGCGGGTTCGAAACCCGGTTTTACACAGCCCCAAACTGAACAAGCTCACACCGTCGTACGGCAAAGTATAAATCAGGTTTCAGTGTTTGAGTGTCCGGAGTCAGACTGAGATCACGCACCACATCGTGGCACATTGTGAGCTTGTAAATGGTAAATGGTGCATTTATATAGCGACTTTATCCAAGGCGCTTTACATAGATCGGCAATTTTCAAATGGCCGAAATGTATACAGGGCTGCAGTGGTGAATGTATGTCTTGTAATAATAATCCAAATCTACAAGTAACTAGTAACTAAAGTTTTTAAATAAAAGCAGTGGAGTAAAAGTACAATATTTGCCTCTGAGATGTACAGTAGTGGAGTAGAAGTAAAAGTATTGAAAATTGGAAACACTAGATCTCAAAGTCACTCTTAGTACATAAACAAAGTGGATGTCTACATTACTTTGGGCGGGAACCCCTTTTGGTGTTAGCATTACGTTATGCTTTAGCTATTCAAAAATAGCAGATCTACAAGCTCATAGCGCGCCACCGAGTGGCGCGCTATGAGCTTGTAGGTTTGCTATTTTTGAAAAATCGAAGAACGACTGACATAGAAACATAGCTTTTTCAGAAAACTGTCAGGATGTAGAAGACATTTTTAGAATCTGATCTCAGGTCAGAATGGGTTAAGTAAATGGACTTACTGTAGTTACTTTACACCTCTGAGTGCCAGTCGTGGTGCTGTGCACAGGAGACTGACATAGCATCCCATCTCTGGAGAGATCCCAACACTGGACTGCAGCTCACCAGGCCGATGCAGGCCCGCTTTAAAGGTGGGGGAAACATATGGGGAAAATATTACTACTGTACCACGGCATATTTGTCTGCACTGTCCATTAATTTTCCTAACCATATTGTAAGTATATGTGTGTAACTTTCATAGCCTACCGCACTCGGTTTTTACAGCTTTCTAGAAACCATAAATTGAGTCGACTATAAGAGATGTCATTAAGGGACCGAAAATTGTGCTCGGTGAGCGTCTGCGCTGCATCATACAAAGAGCTCTGGACACTTTCTTAGTAGTGTGTCTGAATGTATTCAGAATGAAGGGAACGGAACAACATTCAAGAATAATGTTTGCTACCAGAGCGAAACAGTGGCTAATGGATTATAATTGGTATTCATGTAGACGTGTTTTCTTTGGCGAAAAATAAAGTGTTGGAAGTTTTGCAATTTTGTTGATATATAACAACTTTCCAGACTACCCTAGCAACATTTAAGTTTTTCTGTTTTTTGACTTAGCAACAAGTTTAGCTTTTGAACAGTCCGACACGCTCACGCAATAATCCGACACCCTAAACCAAACCTAACGGCACGCGGAAGCCACGGGTGTGTCTTAACCGGCAATGCATGTCAGACTAGTGGTATGTCAAGTGCACTTGTGATTGTATGTGTCATCAGCAGTAGTGAGGGCTAAACTGAATAGTTTTTGAGTGGTGCAGCCACTCCAAGGAATCTGTGTCTGTCCCTATGTCTGTCTGTTTGGGGAACCAACAGGTGACAAAGTGGCACTGCTGAGCTTCACACTGTGCACAGGTGCATGATAAGAGGCAGTACAGTACAGAGTATATAGTCCAACAGCCAATAGTCCGGCACCCAAATAGTCCGGCACCCAATATTCAATCATAAGGTCCACACACACACTGCACAACTGAGCACCTACAGTGGGGGCATGTGGCCACCTGGACAACTCGGCACAGAACGAGGACACGCACGCACGCACACAAAATGGTGCATTTATATAGCGCCTTTATCCAAGGCGCTTTACAGAGATTGTGCATTACATTCACCCATTCACACACACATTCATACACCGATGGCAGCGGAAACCATGCAAGGCACCAACTAGCACATCGGGAGCAATTAGGGGTTCAGTGTCTTGCACAGTAACCACGCGCGCGCGCGCACGCGCACACGCACACGCACACACACACACACACACACACACACACACACACACACACACACACACACACACACACACACACACACACACAGGTTCAGACAGGTCTGATTTAATAAACACATCTATACTAACACATTTCAGGTGTTAGACCTTAAGATCAAATTAGTCTCTCAAGCCTGAAAATGTAATGTCAACACTGGGACAAATGATTGATTCACTCAGTCAATTCAGACTTTCGATGTACAGCATTGGTTGGGCGTGGACCATCATAGTAGAGTCCATCTCCAGATATCTCAGACAGTCCAGATCGTTGGACAACTGTGGTCATCATGGTCATGCAACGAAAAATACATTACACATAACAAAGTAGTAAAAGGGAAACAGTTGGTGGTCTTCAATATGGACAGGTTATATAGTGTTATCTATCCTTGTACATTTAAGCACATAAACCCTCACGCTCTATAATTTCTGACCAGGGTACCACATCTATTACCACATCTATGCTTGTCCCCTAATTTTCTCCCTCTATACCAAGCTTGTGTTGAGAATTGTTCACCCCAGGGATAGGAACCCAGGAGTCAGGACCTGAATGGAAACAAGACTTATTTTCGGTGATCCCATTGGACGTGTGTTTGACTGTACCCTGTACTGATTACATTTCTGTTTGACTGTACCCTGTACTGATTACTTTTCTGTTTGACTGTACCCTGTACTGATAACTTTTCTGTTTGACTGTACCCTGTACCGATTACATTTCTGTTTGACTGCATTACATTTCTGCCAACAAAGTATTCAATCAATCAATCAATCAATCAATCAATCAATCAACGCTAGGGTTCGTGTGGTTATAAAATGACACTAAAAGCTCCCACATCTAATCTAAATTATTTTCGCTCCTATGCCACCAAAATGTGGAACGCCCTACCAACAGTCATTAAGACATGTGAATCCCTTGACTCCTTCAAAACCGCTCTCAAAGGGCACCTACGGATGGCTGCAATTCGAAACTGGCCTCTGTAAAATCTGAATCCCCTCACCCCCCCCCCATCTCCCCTCACTGTATATGTATCCTTTCCCTTTTTGCTTCCTATATGATGAATTCCTGTTCTGTTCTTTAGCTACATAGAAATGTCTATTTGTATGTCTCTAAATGTTTTGATGAATTGAACAATGTGGACCCTGTTGTAAACAAGTGTAATTTAATTGGGTCGTCCACTCACAGTTAACAGTCTTTGTATTGAGTTTGTGCTTGAAATGTACTGTAAATTCTGCAAACTGTTAATAAATATTTCAATCAATCAATCAATCAAATCTGCGTGTCGGACTAATTCACTATTCATTTTGTTCTCGGCCGCAGCCACAGTGTGTGAATAGGGACTGTTTAATGATGGACATATTTCAGGTGAGGGTACAGAGGCCTTTGGCTTTGCAGGTATGTTATGTTACTAGAATTTCGCGGCCGCTCATCCCAGAGTTACGTTGCCGCGCACTATGGAAAGAAGGATATTGCGGGAGTTGACTCCACATGTAGTAACGGATGTGTTATTAGTTATTATTATGTGTCCTTATTAGTGTAGTGTAGTGTAGTCAACACGTTATGGCTCATACACACTGCCTGGTATTTGCTCCGATTATGCTGTCGGGGAGCATTTTTGGCGCTGGCCGACAAAACCCCTGATCTGACGTTAAGCGGTGCCCAAAAGTTATAGATCACAAAGGCTTTGCAGGTAGAGCACATGACATGGCCCTAAAAATATATATAATTTTAATATAAAAAACTATTTTTGCATCTGCCGCTTGAGATGACCTGAGATGACTTGATTGATTGACATAAAAAAGGGCCTGTCAGCTCAAACACACAATGCAATAGTTGTTGTTCCTCTCCTTCCTCGTTTCTCTTCTCCTGCGAGAGATCAAAATCAGATTCTGAGAGCTAGTGTGGGCCTATTAGAAGACAGGGCAGTGTTGCCAGGTTCGCGAATTGTAAGCGAGTCGTAGTGCGTGTTGAATGGCATTTGAATGGCATTTGTGGGCTTGTGAATGAATTTTCTCACATGTAATTTGTGCTCACTTGCATAGACCTGGCGAATTTAGCGTGGTGAAAGGGCAACAGTGTGTGGGTGCTTCGGGCGATAATGTTTGTAGTAAACAAATGCATTGGCGGCGTGAGTGTGGACGGGAGGCATTTTTGGTGGCAGTGCCAGTGCCAGTGTTTGGCGGGTGGTGTCGAGTTTTGGCGTTCGGCGCGATAGGAGGAGATAGGTCCCGAACACTGCGAAGGTAAGTGTGTGACGTCACTGCCGTGTGAGTGTGTGTGGGTGTAGTGTGTAAGATGGTGTTGTGGGTGTTGCAATAGCGACGTAGCTGTTGTGGCTTTGGGTTTCTTGCCATGTGTTGGGTACAAGTTCTCTAATGTTATAATAGATGAGAGTCTAGCCTGAATCCTAACTTGTAAAATCCAAATTGCCTCTCTCAAATGACCTGTAAAGCTTGACGTCCTGTTCCTGGACCGGCATTGTACGTCCGTCATCCGGGGGGAAATGTCATTATCCAAATGGAATTAACCGTGTTCATTTGCTATTTCATATAGGGGCCAATCTGGCCATCACAAAACACCTAACACAGCAGAGCTGCCATTTTCTCTTCTTGGGGGATAAATTGATAAGGAATACAATTGGGGTTATAGTTCTATCGCTACTTCATTTCACTGACTGAAACATGATGAGCAGAAAGGACTCAAAATTGACTTAAGTTTTATGTACCACTTTCTTTTTCCACATCCAGGAAGCGCCCTTCCTAGCACCCCTCCCCTGCTCCCTTTCCTCATAAGTCCTTGAAATGATTTATTTCCTAGTAACTTTGCTCGTGAAATTGATGTGGACTCAGGGCCTTTGTAGCGTCTGGTTTCCCCGCCGGCTGCAGTAAAATCAGGCTGAGGTCCAGGCATGGGGCAGCGCTTGCGTGACTGCAGAGTGGGGGAGCGCCGGGCCATAAGTCTCCGTGCTGGGGCACCTGTGAGCCCCCCCCCCCTTCCGCCTCCTCACATGTCACCATCGGGACCCCAGACATGCAGCGTCCAGGATGATTGATTTGAGCGTCTATATACTTAAGTTTGGGGGTTTATTATGATAGGGGATTGCCGTGTGTCAGAGGGCCAGCCTTGCCGTCCGCAGCGAGCACGAAATGAGGCCTTATCGGTCTCATTCTAGAGGAAAGCGAGGAGATAACAGAGAAACAAAGAAAAGCCCAAAGGTGATTTCAGGTTACTAGCCGTGACTGGGAGAACTCTCCGAACAGCACAGCGCTTTGTTGTAGTTTGGGTGGGAGGCGGGGGCTGGATGGCCATGGAAACATACTCCACTGAGACAAACAGTCTTGGCTGTATGGGAACCCCCCGGGAATGAGCTGCAGCCGTTCTTACGTCTGCCCCATCACTCACCTCGGCTGTTCCATCAACAGCTGTCATCAGCTTGGGAGGCATGGAGATTGGAACGAGGCAAAGGTGAAGGAGTGCTGTGGGGAGGGGGATGGGGGTAGAATGGAGATGCTGAACTAGATGGGGAGTTTGACCTCTGGATTTCAAGGTTCTCCTCCGAACTCGGAACCTTTCTCCCCTTCTCACGTCATGGGGTGAGCAGGGAAGATCATTCTCCTCCGTGTCCCATAATGAGGTTCAGAGTGGCCTCCTGGGGCCAAGGGGAAGAGGCATTAACCTTCCGAAACCATGACCGTAGAGCAGCGGTGCACAAACTGTGGCCTGTGGCCCAAGGTTGGATCACGGGAGATATCTACTGGGTCGCAGAGTTGTGTACAGCAAGTTAGCATGGCAATCGAATTGCATGAGCTAATTCATGAAAAGAGTAATTTAATGTTTTGCTCATATAATCAAATTTACTTGGGTTTCATGCATTTCTTTTTCTGTTTTATACGTGCAGACTTGGCAACAACATTCATTTGCCTGAAGAAGGCATTGTTTTTGGTCAAAACATGTTTGTCTACTGAAAAGAAAAAAATACAGTCTGCCCTATTTAGCAAATACTCAGCAGTCAAACAATTATCATTAATACCTCTGATGATAAATAATGGAAAATAATCCTGGGTAATTAGAGACCTGTGAACCCATCACTTAATCACACTAATTAATCAAAGGGCCTGATAAAAGAAAGAAATAAATACTATCACATTATGGTGCAGCAACAGTGGCTTAAAGGTTTTATGACATTAATTTTCATTTCTTTTTCTTTTTCTTTTTTCTTTTAGGTTTTATGACCTCAATTACACCCAAAAAACCTGAACAATTCCAAAACCTTTTTTTTAATGTCACAATCCCTTTAATGGGTAGAGATTAACACATGCAGGGTGGGAACCCCTTTTGGTGTTATAAGTATTATATTATACTTTAGCTATTGCAAAATAGGCACAGAGTGCGGCGCTGTGAGCTTGTAGATCTGCAAACATTTTTAATCGTGAAAATGTGGCACAAATCTTTGAATATATATTCTTTCAACATTTTTAACTCAAATCCTTGCTTTGGAGGGGTTCCTGGAACAACATATTTTGAGTTGAGGGTGGCGGCCAAAATACATATAATTCTGGGGCTCCTTGACATGAAATAGGTTCTTCAGAAAACTGTCAGGATTTAGAAGACATTTGTATAATCGACTTCAGGTCTAAATGGGTTAAAGAAGCATTCTTGTGGCCAGGAGGTTGCCGGTTTGATCCACAAGACCGGCAGGTACAGTACAATCTGAATGAGTAATTTAATATCCAATGGTGAAGTGCCTGTGAACAAGGCACTTAATCCTGAAGTCTCCAGTGGAGCTGCTCAATGGCCAGTACTGGTTGTACTGGCTGGGAGTTGCTCTATGCAGATGACGCAGAATTGGAAAGAATCTAGTAGCCTGGAGGGCTGAAATCAAAAGGGATGAAGGTGAACGTTGGCAAGTCGAAGATCATCCTGGCATGGGGTGATATCACAGGCAGGAGCATACCCATGTGAAGTCTGCGGAAAAGGTGTGCAAACAAACTCTCTTCAGTGCAGGAGGTGTCTGAAATTGGTCCATCGGTGGAGTAAAAGGCAGCCTGAAAGCATCAAGTGAGACGTTTTAGTGTAAGTGGTGTAGGAAAGAAGTTCCACAGGCAGATGCAAGAGGGCCTATTAGTACAGTAGATGGAGAGGCCTATAGAATTGGTGGCTAGCTTCCGCACTCTTGGCTACATGCCGAATGCAGATGGAAGGATGAACCCTGCGGTGATGGCAAGGGTACAGAGCGAATGGAAGAAGTTCAGGGAACTCATGCTTTTCCCAACATGCAAGGCCCCATCCCTGAAGATGAAAGGGCTAGTGCACTCGTATTGTAACAAAAGTCGCATGACGTATGGAAGCGAGACCGAGCAGCGATGGAGGATCAAATGGATGCGCGCCGGGTCACAACGTGAGAGAAAGACGAGTGCTGAACTGAGACAGAGGATGAGTAGGGGGAGGATGTGGTGAGGAGGGGCGGATTGAGATGTTAGACACTTTGTATACTGAAAGAAGCAAATGACTGAGAAGAAAGTAATGTTGATGAACAAGACCCACTGGCGGGCCAAATAAGACTTGGCAGACGACGATGTCGGCTGACATGAGAGCGCTCAGCATCAACCATGAGGTGACCATGGACTGTCCCCGGTGGAAGTGAGCCATAGCGAGGATTCAGTCCATAGTGGTGCCTGGAACGACTTAAAACAGAGGATGATGATGATGATGATATCTTATCTTAATTATTTCCTCCTTCGAGTGTGATTTACTTAGATCTCATTACTACTAGTTTGGTCCAAAACTCGAGACATAAAAGACAGATGAGATCCAAGAGCATCTGGATTGTCTCAAACTGTGTCTCGTTTGCCTGCTGTGACTTGGCTGTCATTTGGGCTTTAAAATTCACACTTGGTTAAGCTGTGGTATTTGCTTCACACAAGTTTTCCCACAATGACAGAGGATTTAGTTGAAGGATGGATGATTTGGCTGATTCACCCAGTGTCTTCATGCTGCATTGTTCTGATCTCTGGCTCCAGCTCATACCTATAGCTCCACCAATGCATAAATAATGGCTGCAATTAATAAAGTCTGATATCTAACACAATTAGACATCTCCAGGAAAACATCCATCTTTGTCAAAGTGAAGAAAAACAAATCTAAGCATCCATTCAATATGTTATTCACATGTGTACAACAGTACATTGAGAAAAGTAATCCTGAGCTCCTTAAAAGTTATATTGGTAACTAAATAAATCAAATAAATGGTTTACAAAGTGATAAGAGTGATAACACATGTTATAAAGGCAATTTTTAACAGATATGAATGTTGAGATTTTGACTTGCCCTTTTGGTGTGCCTTGGTTTGAAAACCAATGGTGTATACTGTGTGCAAGTGTTTATATGTGAATATGCAGGCGTGCAGATGTGCATGCATGGTTATGTGCATGCTCTTAGCCCACAGGGATCTGTTTTTAGTTAGACCACAGTATTGCTCAAGTGTGGTATTCTGTGTCTATGTTTCTTTTGTCTTTCCTCTGTGGAGAGGCCGTATTCAGCCTATAGAGCACACGCACGCACACGCACACACACACGCACACACACGCACACTCCCCCAAAGTGTGAGAACTTCTCACTGCATAAATAACGGCACCAAGCCCTCACGAGGAGTGAGGAGTGGGAGGCATCTGCTCCTCATGCCAGCTGTAATCAAATTGTGTTTGAATTTGTGTGTTTGCCTTTTGTTAGTGGCAATTTAATGTCAGGGGGTCCACCAGAAACATTTTGTTTCCTGGAACATAAGAGTTCATCTCCTCTATTGGTACATTCTTAATGTCTCTCGTTTGTCATTCACAGGGGCCTGTGAACACACGGATGTGGCTCACTGGGCCCACAGAGAACTGTCCCAATAATGCGGTCCAACTCTTTTACACGATGGTATCAGGCAGACCGCACAATCTGGTGGCTTGGTGGAGTGTTCATTATTTTGCAACGAGTAAATCTTCCAAACATGCTGCTTTTAATGTGTTCATTATTTATCACCCTGCGATGTGAGGAAAGCATGGGCTTCTTCCCTGCAGTTGGTCAATAATAACACGTTTCAGAACATCATGTGAGATTTCACAACTCCGTGCTGGTAAAGCAAAGTCACACTGACTCAGAGACGACGATGACAAAAAGAGAAAAAAAATAAGAAAAAGAGAGAGTCCGACTCTGTGGGATTCACAGTTAGAACGTGGCGTCTGTGTTTACAGCCGAAGCGTAACATCAAGAGTCCGGACTGCCAAAGAGCTCCAAGTGATTCCATGCCGGCAGAGGTATTGACTGAGATGGTGGCAGAGGTTAATCTGGAACATACTTGCAACTATGTCTGCCGGTGTTATCCTGCCGTCCCAGTCTCCCCAGCTTGATTCATGGACTTCATCTCACCCGCTGTCCGCCGCGTCGCTTCTCAAGACTTAACGGATTAGTGCATGTGACGTCAGGCGGGATTCCCCGTGCGTGCCTCCGTCTAATACTCGCACATTTCACGGGGCCTTGTTTGTGTTTCTCCACATCTGTGTGTACTGTGTATATAATATATGCCGTAGATTACCCCCAGGTAGAATGAATCTGCAAGTGTTGACACAACTTCAGTTAAACACTCCCCATAGCTTTAGTAGACTGCACTGTAAAATGCACGGCAGTGGTTCTCAAAGTGGGATCTGGGGAGCCCCAGGGGTCCTTTGGGGGTTCCAGTGGGTCCCCAGCAAAAAAAAATAAAAAAATAAGTAGTTTAGCCCCAATGAGAGAATGTATCAGAATTACTATTCAGATCACAGGTTTCACTCTCAGTTAAATCCTCACCAACCAACTTTAGTAGCCTACAGAATTGTTTCAAAACAACCAAAAACTTCTCTTATGGCGGTATACCTGGCACAAAGTCTTTTCAGATGGGTGTTCACGGCCTAATATGTATCAATTTCCTTGACATGAAAATGTTTGAGAACCATTGCAATAATATGGCGTTCTAAGCGCTGCTCAAATCTCATTGGGCTGTTTTGCTGAGCTGATGAGAGCCCACTAAACAGTGGAGAATAGAGTCAACACAGTCAGTGACTGAGAAACGCTGCCTGAATCCAGAGAATTAGGACCACATGTGCCCCCCCCCCCCCCCTGCCCTCAAAGTCAATTATTCATTTATTTAGCACTACTGTAGCAAAAACTTTAGAACGGCTGGAGTCACGCTCTTGATGACAGCGCCCGTGCCACTTCCAGAGTTTGTGGTGAAATGCACTGATTGCAGGTTGACCTCCAGCACGTTCGTGTCACGTCTCGGCCTGCTCTTGAGGACACCTTTACTGTATGCTGATCTTAACATTGACCTCTTGAACCCTCACGGGAATGCTAAAACAGCCGATTTTATCAACGGAATGTACAGTAAAGGTCATTTCCCAATCATCACAAAACCAAGTAGAATCACAACAGATACAGCCACATTGATTGACCATATATACATAAATGCAATAGAATGCCAAACTATGGCCGGCCTACTAATAAATGACATAAGTGACCATCTCCCTGTGTTTGGGATATTCCAACAGCTTCTCAAAAAGGAAAACAATATAAAAATGCACTCCCATAAGCTAATAAGATGTAGAACACCCGAATCCGTTGCTGCCCTAAAGGTTGACCTGAGTATGCAAACCTGGGATGAGGTCTATGATACTGACTTCTAAAGTAGTTCCTATATTCAAAAATGGAGACAAATATAACTTCACAAACTACCGACCTATCTCTCTGCTGTCACAATTCTCAAAAATTCTAGAAAAACTGTTTGTGCTAAGGCTTGATAACTTCATAGAAAAACACAACTTATTAAGCAATCACCAGTATGGTTTTAGATCAAACAGGTCCACCTCTATGGCAGTCACGGAATTGGTAGAACATATATCAACAGCAATTGACAATAATTAATATACTTTATTGATCTGAGCAAGGCATTTGACACCATACATCATGGCCTGCTCCTAAAGAAAATGGAAAGATATGGTATACGAGGAACTGCAAATGCATGGCTGGAGAGCTACCTAGGCAACAGACAACAGTATGTATGTATGAATAATGTTGAGTCTGAAAAACAAAACATCTCATATGGAGTCCCACAAGGCTCTGTACTTGGGCCAAAACTGTTCATAATGTACATAAACGATATATGTGAAATAATGGAAAACTTAAATTGCGTATTGTTTGCGGATGACACAAGTCTGTACTGCTCAGGGGGGAGCCTCGAGCAGCTCCTGGACACAGTAGAAAAAGAGCTTATAACTCTGAAAAAATGGTTTGATATTAATAAACTGTCACTAAATCTAAGCAAAACCAAATTCATATTTGGAAACAGGAAAATAGACAAACAGATCAAAATCAAGTTTGCCGATGTCGAAATCGAACAAGTACAAGACAGTAAATTTCTAGGAATTATAATTGACAACAAACTTAACTGGCATACACACAAACAATTTAAGAACCAAAGTCTCTAAAACTATCGCAATACTGTATAAGATGAAACCCATTTTGGACCAGAAATCATTATACTTACTGTATTGCTCCCTCGTACTTCCGCACATCATTTATTGTGTGGAAGTATGGGGGAGCAACTATAAAACAAACATCAACTCCATATTTCTTCTCCAAAAGAAAGCAATCCGAATTATAAATCACGCTGAATATTACACACCAACAAATCCACTTTTTATTCAGTCACACACTCTAAAATTGCATGATCTGGTAGACCTCTCAACAGCAGTTATAATGTATAAAGCACATAACAGACTGCTTCCGCCCTGTGTCCAGGAGTTGTTCGAGGCTCAAGAGAGCAGGTACAATCTTAGGGGATTCGGCATATTCAGGCGGAATAAGGCAAGAACCAACAAAAAGGCGACATGTATAAGCGTAAGAGGTGTGAAACTATGGAACGGCTTAGACAATGAATTGAAAAAGTGCAGCTCAATTAACACATTTAAAAGAATGTATAAATCTAAAATTATAGATAAGTATAGAACATTATAAACCTAGTATTTTTACTAAATCATATTAGTATGACAAAGTAATTTAATAACCATATAATAATCATTTATATATAACATTCTTCTCATGTGCGACTCTGGATTCTGTGTGATCAAATCTGTCTTCACATGTGTATCTTTCTGTTTTACTCTTCCTTGTGTTCTCTTTTGTGTTTGGTTGTTTGTTTTTTTGTCTTGTTTTGTTTTTCATGTTTTTGTTTTTTTGTCTTCTCTCTCTTCTCTCCCCCCCCCCGGATAGGCACAATAAGCCATTGGCTTCAGCCTAAACCCTTTTGGTCTAAAAATAATAATAATAATAATAATAATAATACATGTAATGTAATGTCTTTGCTTTTTGACCAAAATAAAACTGAACTGAACTGTCACATCAAGAGGTTGAGGACACCTTGTATACTGTATGCTGTCACATCAAGAGGTTGAGGACACCTTGTATACTGTATGCTGTCACATCAAGAGGTTGAGGACACCTTGTATACTGTATGCTGTCACATCAAGAGGTTGAGGACACCTTGTATACTGTATGCTGTCACATCAAGAGGTTGCGTGGCTCCTGCAGTGCAGCGTTGCAGTCCCGCCCCCTACGAGAACCCTGGAAATAATTCCTTGTTCATTTTCCCCATAGACATTTCAAAAATAATTTATTTAAAGACCTTTTAATAAATCACTTTGAACGCATAACCCACGTTCCACGACATTTATTCCATTGTTCTTCCATGTTAAACCCGTTATTTGTTTAATGTGTTTAATTCGCCGTTGTTAGATGGTGCCTGTGAAAATCCGCTTTTGTCACAGACATTGTGACGAGGCGGACGCGTTATGATGTCGTAACCGGAAATCAAACAACCGCCGGCTTGCACGCTAGGGCTTCTGGGAAACTGAGCCCAATTCAAAGTGAACGAGGGGGTAGGGACAATCTTGGCTCGCTTTGCTGTTTGTCTGTGATCGAGGAAGTGGCTTTTTTGTCGGCTCAATAACAAATGATGGGAGTGTTTTCAAGCGGATTTTCATGGATCAAAGGCGCAAACACTTCGTGTATGCTCCAAAGGCAATTAACAATCCCGCTGACAGAATGTTGTCATATTAATTAGACTATAATGGGTGGAATGTGTTAAGCCTCGTACAAAGCCAACTGGAGTTGTGACAAATCATGACAACAAACAATTATTTGGGCCATACGAATAATTAGAAAGAAGAAAAAAACGGCAGGTTACAACACTTTTTTTGTTGTTTTTCTTCTTTGGAATTATTTGTTCGGCCCAAAATATTGTATTTGTTGTCATGATTTGTCACAACTCCAGTTGGCCTTGTCCGCAGCGTAAACGTCTTTAAATAAGCCTATGGGGGGAAATGAATGGGGAATTCACTTCTGGGTCTCTCGTCGTCATGAAAGGGGGCGGGTCTGCGATGCTCTATATGGTACCTTGTCATGGAGGTTACATCACACGCATACAGCGTACAAATGTTGTCTCACGCTGGCCTCCCAGACCAACAATATGAGGTTTCATTTCAGAGATTAAAGGGATAAACAATAAACCCTCTAGTTTGTTTTTCAATGTCCCGAAGCTGTGGTGCCGTGGAACTTGAGCTGCATTTGTACAGCATCTTCTCCCGAAGCGTTTTACAATGTATGCATTACCCTCGTCCCTCCGCATGCGCGCGCGCGCACACGCACGCACGCACGCGCGCACGCACGCACGCGCGCACACACGCACACACGCACACACACACACACACACACACACACACACACACACACACACACACACACACACACACACACACACACACACACACGAGGTGCCAACCAGCTGGTCAGGAGCAGTTAGGGGTTCAGTGCCTTGTCTACAGTATGCCAGCAGGGAATTAACCTGGGAGCACTCTCCAGTTCCCAGACAATCGCTCTGTCACGAATCCCACATGCAGATTCATGTTAATGCAGCCCAACATTCCCATCTTTATTGCTATTCCTGCTGGCAGGACAAAAGAGGAGATGTGTGTGTGGTGGAGAGAGCGATGTATAGAGACATGCACGTTGGCGTGAGCATCTGCTGGATGACATCAATGGGAACCGGTTGAACACGTCCATTCACTGCCCGGGTCCTCGTGCGCCCTTTTTCCTCCAGCCGTCCCCTGCAGATGGCACCCAGGAACTGTAAACTCTGGGTGACCTGTGGGTGTGCATGTCATTCCTGACCCCTCCCTGAGCCTGGTCAGAATGTGTCTTTCACATGGGCGGGCGGCCAAAGCAAATAAACCAGCAACACGCCAGCTAGTGGGGGCGTGAAAGGGGTCACTGGGGGGCTCGCCGGGAGTTGCTGCTGGGAGTGACAGCGGGGGGGGACATGGTCACGCAAAGAAAACAAGCCCAGCCAGAGTGAGCCAGCCTTCTCACGCAGGGGCCCAGACGTGTGTCTTGTCATGCAACAGCCACCGAATCAGCCCAAATGTGGGCTGACGGATGTAATAAAGCAAGGGAGCAAAGGAGGAGCGGACGGATGAGCAGCTCTCCCTTCTTCTCCAGGGAGAGAAAAGGATGATATATTGGTCACTTTTATAGAGCTCATATATGCAGGCCACATGTTCTGCATAGTTAGGATTCGAAGGTTCGAAATTAGAAGAAGACCTCAGTGGTTTACCCCAATGGCCTTGGATAACCTTCAGAAAAAAGATCAAGTCGGAGCTTAACAAGCTATATAGTACATGTATCTTTTTGAGGGTGTTTTATGGTTAATTTATCATGGCCACATGTTTCTCCACTCAGAAATGTTTGCATCCTTCAAATCTGATTTACAACACGGCCAATGGCGGGTGGTGTTTAAAAGAACCTTCACACGAAATATATTTGCTCTATTCGCAATACCACTCACGAATTCTTGCAGTTACAATTTTTCGGCATGGTATTGATTCAATATAAAACATGAGCCATACAAGTTGTGACACCCTCATCTCCATCATTTTGACAATCAAGCGGGTCACGCTTTCGCGTCGAGTTTATCACCCTTTATTTTGTGCCTTTCTGCCCTTTTATTGATAGTTTGAAGTGAAGACGGACAGGAAAGAGGGAGGGAGCAAATGTCGTCATGAACGGGACTCGAACACGCAACATGCTGTCAGGCCAGAGCCTATATGTGGCATGCGCCTGGTCCAGTAGGCCAGCGGATGCCCGAGTTTATCACACGTTTTCAAAGTCAAAGCCTGCATTGATGTTTGCTGTGACGGAGACAGGCTTGAAAAGATATCATGGCTGGCTCTAGCATCATTCAAACTCACTATCGGATGTTTAAATCTTATAGATTATTTTGCATTGCTCCAGTGCTTTTGGAGTAAATCAACTCACTATTACAGTCAGAGTTACATACGGCCATCGCACGCTATACATCCAACAAATCTTGAAGGACAAGGTCAGGAAGAAGCTAAGTCCTGTACAAGGCCTATAGGGAGAGACTCAAACGTTTCTTCCCTCAGGCCATTCAGACCGTGAATGATGACATAGCCACACACACACACACACACACACACACACACACACCCCATGGATCATGCCTCCCCCTTGCACATATGGATATATCTATTTATATTATTTTATTGATGAAACATTTTTATGGAATACTTTGTCCATATGCTGTTTACTCTTAGTCTTGTCTGGACTCGTTATATTTGCACCCTATCCATAATGTCACTGTTTTTTAAAGTGTTTAAACGTACTTACTTTTTTTCCCCCTCTTCACATCTAGTGTTTAAACGCTTAGAAGCCACAACGCTAGTTAATACAATGACGCAGGATTCCGTGTGAGACGAGGGTTAAGAAGGGACAGAGTTCTGACTTCCTTGAAAAGCGTTGCAATAAACTCTAAATACACGACTTTAACCTAAGCGCTGGTAGGACTAGCCGAGGGTCAGTGATTGGTGATTAGACCAGCCTCCATCCAACTTAAGGAAGTCAGATGATGTGAGGAGGGGTATGTTAGCTAACATATAGGTGGTCTTTGCCAGATGTGAGGTGCAGGGCGCCTCTTGGCCTCTGACGGAACATATGGAATACATTGTGCGTGCGGGACTCCTTGGAGACCGATGCTTCTGCAACTATTTGACTGGTGAGGCAACCCCCCCTTCAATCTCTCCACGGGATCGCTGGGATTCAGAAATGTATCACCTTCAGTGCAGGGAAGAACGTGCTGCAGAGTGACCCATGTAGGGGCAGAGTGACCCATGGTGACCCATGTAGGGGCAGAGTGACCCATGGTGACCCATGTAGGGGCAGAGTGACCCATGTAGGGGCAGAGTGACCCATGTAGGGGCAGAGTGACCCATGTAGGGGCAGAGTGACCCATGGTGACCCATGTAGGGGCAGAGTGACCCATGTAGGGGCAGAGTGACCCATGCAGGGGCAGAGTGACCCATGTAGGGGCAGAGTGACCCATGTAGGGGCAGAGTGACCCATGTAGGGGCAGAGTGACCCATGTAGGGGCAGAGTGACCCATGTAGGGGAAGAGTGACCCATGTAGGGGCAGAGTGACCCATGTAGGGGCAGAGTGACCCATGGTGACCCGTGTAGGGGCAGAGTGACCCATGTAGGGGCAGAGTGAGTGTAAAGTGTACACTCCCAGAGTTAAATCAGTTAAATTAACATTGATTTGAAATGCCATTAAATGGAGGTCCGTAGACTAGTGCATGTCAAACTGGGGGTTCATACCCCGAAGGCTGCTGAAATGTTGGTTTAATAAAGTTTCTAGCTTCGTGACTACGAGCTGTGCGGCCTCTATCCTCTCTTAGTCAAACTGGGGGTCCTTGAAATTAAAAGGGTTGAGAATCACTGCTAGAGCCATACAAATCCTTGGCCCTCTTTTCAAATGGGGGTCCGCGGGGCTAATTGGTGTCATTTTGGGGGTCCTTGACATGAAAAGGTTTGGGAACCGCTGGTGTAGACCATGCAGCGGTGTTGGATACACATGCATGCGTGCACGGACGCACAGCAACACATCCTGAAACTGTCCAGAGCTCAGGGACTAATTTATCTATTATCTGATAAAATATCAAACATTATGTAACGCAGTAATTACAGACAGCTGAAAGGAGCTTTCGTTACCCACTTTTAAAAGAAACCAACGTGCAGCCATTCTTGGTTTTGTCCGTCTTTAGTACGGTCTTCACATTTTCAAGGTGACTCGCTCCAAGTCGAGCCATTGTGCACATTGTTTAAGCAGGGTATTGAATGTCTCCAGAACTGCCCCCTGAGGTCAGTATAATCATGTCAATGAATTACTAAACATATCAAACACAGGAAAAGGCATATCATCCCCTATGAAATAGAGGGCCAACTTCAGAATTAATTTCACATGCCTGTGAAATTGTTCCCAAACAATGACAGGGCATCACTATAGCTGGGCCTGTAGGGCTCCTGGAAACAGACTCCATTGTTTCCCCGCTAATCATATTTTCTTTGGTTTCATTTGGTAAATTAACTAGAATCCAGCAAACTCTTGGCCCTCTTCGCTTCACTTCATCTTTAACTTTTTACCCACATCTTGCCGTGTCTTACTGTACTTATAGACTAATATAATGTGTTGAGTTACGGTAAATACATTTATGAACCATCTCTATAATACAGTTGTTTGTGGGTCTGCAGGTCTTCATATGCACGCTCACACCACCAGGTCAGATTGGACATTTCATAGTGTTATGATGAGGCAGGTTGTGGGCAACTTTTTACATTTTTGTTTCATACTTTATCATTTAACCTTTCATAACTTAAATTGTACACCATTTGCGAAAGAGGCCCCTAACTTTGCACAAATATGGAGATGACTGACACCATAGACTGTCCTCCACATACTCTGACGATGTCCGCCGCATTTGTACCCATTTCACATATTATACGCATTAAGTCAACCTGGGCAATACTGTGCGTACCATGCTAGTTTAGTAGATTCCACTACAATAGACAAGGATGCTACATAATGTCATCACTTAAAAGCTTACAAGCACTTCAATGATTGATGTTTTTCGACATAGCCTGGAGCTGAAAATGGGTATATCAAAGAAATGAACAAAAAAGTAGGCTATGATTATTCACTGTGCCATATTCTCCCTCCACAAAATTAGAACAGCGAATGGCTATTACAGTAGTTATGTGTTTACATTCCCCGCCAATTCAAGGCAGCACCAACAAGAACATACCTTATATAGACAAAATGTCAGCCTCCACAAGTGCCACAGGCTTAGCTTGTCTGATTCCAAGACAGAGGAGAAAGCAACTTTACCATGGACTGTAGAAATGTCTAAATCAAGAACTACCCTGGGTTGTGTGTGCTGCTGTGCCTCAAGCTAAACTGTACGTGTGCAAGTTTCACGGAGACCAGATTGATATCATTCCTCGTAAATGATTATTCCCACTGGGGCCAGCCTGCAAATCATGAAAATCATTTGGAGGCTTGCAGACGGAATGTCTGAAGACAGGTAAGATGAGAAAAGACCCTGAAACGTGCTAGCGGATTCAATGTGATATAGGAAATGACCTGCGTCCGTGCCTGCATGCACATCGTCATGCCGGCTAGCGTGCATGCGTACCTGCGAGCTTGCATGCACTCTGGAGTAAGACGTAATTTCAAGCAAATTCAATTGATTTGCTTTAGCTCAAAAGACCAATGGTTCAGTTTTTTTCCACGTGGGCCAAACCTCTCTATGAGACACGGTCTGAATCACAGAGAGGGTGAAAGGTGGGCCGCAGAAGTGTGTCAGAAACCCGCCAGCACAAAGCCAGAATGAAACTGGGGCTGGAAAATGAGCGTGCAATTGTGTGAAACTGAAATTAAGGTACAGAACGGACTCCTCCGTGTGTATCCCGGACCCTTACACAGTACAGAGGTGGGTTTTTTGTGCACTACAAGACATGAATAGTCAACACACTCACTTGTTTTCAGTTGTAGTACAGTAACTACAATGGTGTACAATACAATGGTGAAAAGGCAATCCTGATTTATACTTTATCCTGGTGTTGCTACAAGCTCACAAAAATCTTCACTCTGCCTTACAGGTCAAAGGTTTTTAAAGTACATGTATGGCGTCCCCAATTTTCATCTTATGGTATATTACAATTGTGACGGGCTGCCTGGTTCGCAACGTGCTGTTCACAATTGAGCGACTAAAGCCCACCACACACCGGCTGCGTCCCCTGCGTGTCGCCGCGCGGCGGACACAGCCGCCTCCATTATTTTCAATGAACCTATCGCACACCGGCTGCGTCCACGCGCGCTGGCGCGCGGTCACGCCTCGCCTGCCGCGCCGATGCACCGCTGTTCTATTTTCCAGGCGTTGCCGCGCGGCCTCCACCCGGCTATCCGTGGGCGTGGCAATGGAATATAGTCAACAAAACTCCCCAGCCGCGTGGTAGCGCGCCGCGTCCTGTTGGTGTTGCCGTGCGGCTATGGCGCGCGGCAATACTGTACCGCGGCGGTCGCAGACGGTGTGTGTCGGGCTTTACATGCTGTTCGCGGATGTCCTGTTGCACCGTGTGCTGCGCTTGTTAAAACAGTATGTCTTCAGAAGAGTTAACTCTAAATAACTTTGCTTTAAGCAGTGACGTCATGTGACAGCCACAGTGGGCAGCCCTTACTTCACATGAGTGTGATTTTGTGTATACTTCATTGTCTGATGAAGAGCTGCTCTATGAGGGCCGAAACGTCACTCACGTCCACTGGAGGAAACCAAATATTTTTTTATCTTTGGAGCATGATCCAGTGTGCTGCCTTTATTGTTTTAGGAACCCTATATAGATTTAGGGCTCCATTTTCGTCACAGCTAAACCCCTTATCCATAAACTTCTTTGACTTTTTTTACTATTTTGAAAATCATTTTTGAATAGTTCAACTAGCCAATCTACATTGACACGTTGTGAGCTTGTAGACTGGCCATTTTAACTATTCAAAAATGTTTTGCAAAATTGTAAAAAAAAAAAAGACAAAGAGGTTTAGGGATAAGGGCTTTAGTGGTGACAAAAATGGAGCCCATAGTCTCTGGCTGCGCTCTCTTGTTTAAGACCGTAGCCCAATCAGGGACCAGCATCTCTGGTTACGTCATCATCAACAGCTAATAAGGGACCACCATTCTTGGTGACGTAACTAAGGTACGTTTATACGGTCATATCAGTTTTTTGGGGGAAGCGGTGATGCCAGTGGTGAGCACACCTCATGGCATGCTCCTCTTGTGCACAAGTAGGCCATACATGGCCTACTCCTATATGTGCAAGGCGCAAGTAGGCATCTCGACAGAGTGCATTTCTAGTTATTTGCGCATAACAGAAGATCATGAAGGTAATTCATGTTCTTCTTTCAGAGAGAAGCTGAGATTTGACATTTTGTAGCGGTCGACAGTACTTGTGCGCTCTGCTTGCGCACTAGTAGGTAAATGGCCTACTTGTGTGCAACAAGCAACTCGACAGAGTGCAGTTCTAGTTATATCTTATTTCATGTACCACATACTCAAATGCTTAAAAGAAAGAAAAAAACTATACAATAATCGTAAATAACGATTATAGTCCCATCCGTATTGGAACTGAAAGTAATTAAGCCAGCTGCCGCCGCGAGGGACACACTTTGCTGTTCTCTGCCTGGCGCACATTCTCTCTCACACAGAGAAGCCTTGATCTGTGGACATATACCGTAAATTATACCATGGAGTCAGAGGCCGCCCCTCACCAAAAGCCAAATATGACAAGGAAAGCCTTTGAAGATAGGAAGGAGTCCATTCCAGACTTGTGTCATTGTCATGGGTCACAGAACGAGCTACATCATGTCTGGCTCTCCAAGCTCTAGAGCGCTCATGCACTCATGGACAGAGCGTAAACACTTCAGAAGCTTGTCGCAGCTATTTCGACACTTCACCCAAGGGAGTGGATCTACTGGAGAACGATAAAGGTCTGTCGCCCCGATAGCAATAGGCTAGTTCAGAGGAAGTGAATGAGCTGAGTAACATGAACGTAAAATGAAGCCTGTCAGTCCTTGAATTGTAAGTCGCCATCTTTCTAGATCCGTTTGGGCCCAGCTGGCCCATTGGCTGGCCCAGACAATGAGGCGGGACTTCCGCCCTTCTTCATAGTTGGTTTTTATTTTGACTCGAGTGGGTGGGGAATCCCGATCATAGACTGTAACGGTAGCCACGCCCCTCAGAACATGCGCGACTTTATGGTAAAAAGAATTATAAATGGGACCATAATTTTCCAAAAAGAATATTATGACATTAGAAATGAGACGTTAAACTAGTGACTGGAAGCAAAAAGTATTCATGACCATGTTTATTAAGGTAATACAGTCTAGGTGAAGTTGGGCCCAAATACATGGACTTCTATGGGGCTATGGGTTTTTTTGGGCCCAATGACAGCGCCACAACAGGCCATTATATGAACTTTCAGGAAATCCTGATTTCCTTGTGGCTTCACAAAATATCTGTCTGACTGCCCCCCTGGTGTAAACGAGGAAGGAATGAAGGAAGTGGAGACTCTTGAGAATGACAGTGACGATATAATACAGATGACAGTCGTTAAGCGCTTTCTATTGTGGAGAGGCTCTTGATGAGTTTATAATGGAGAAAGGGTTTTTATATGGCCTGTGAAATTCCTCCTTCCGCTGTCAAGACAGGAAGGAGGGGTTTTAAAGCAATATGATATACAGTAGGAACGATAAGCAAGCAATAAAGTAACACAAATGAAGAACGTATTGTGTCACTAGCACTGACATGCTGAGAGTTGGGCCTCAAAACAAGCCACATTGTGAAGTGGTCCCATCATGCAGTGGTGGAAGAAGAACTCACTTTGAATTTAAGTAAAAGTATCAATACCATACTGTAAAAAAAAGTCTGGTATTCAAAAGTATTCGTATTCAAATATACTTAAGTGCTGAAAGTAAAAGTACTCATTATGCAGAATGTTCCAGTTTCCAAATCTATAAAAATGCATTGAAAATGGCAGATCTACAAGCTCACATTGCAATGCGTTGTGAGCTTGTAGATCTGCTATTTTCAAATATACATAGGGCTGAAGTGGTTAATGTATGTTTTGTAATAATAATCAAAATCTACAGTACACACATAGTAAATAGTAATTCAAGTTTTTAAATAATTGTAGTGGAGTAAAAGTACAATATTTCCCTCTGAGATGTAGGGGAGCAGAAGGAAAAGTATTGAAAAAGTCCTATCATGTAGAAAAGCATTAGTGAAACGGAAGTCCCCAGGGGTGGGAGGAAGGTAAGACTGAAGGTATCAGCCCTGTTTGCAGGGGAAGTTCATTCTTCAACCCGACCCCCCCACACCTGTGGAGCTGCTGGCTGCTGTGCCACTTTTCATCCTGTTGTGTTGCTGCTGTATAGTGCGCTGATAGTTGTTGGTTTGATGTGTGTATCCTATTATCCCTTCAAGTGGAGTTAACTCTACCAGTGCAAGAAACCTTTTATCTCAATTTTTATGTTTTTTTTTAATGTAAATGAATTACTCCCCTACTTAGTCATACTACAGTGTCACACGGATGTAGCAAAACTTGCTGATCTGCAACGCATTGCAAAATGCTGTGAGCTATTGATCGGCTATTTTTTATTGTCTTTCTTTGGGTTATTTTATATAAATATAAAACGTTATGTTTAACCAACCAATATAAAGTGTTAACGAGAACTTGGAATACAATGGAACAATTGGAACACAGGTTAAAAAGAAATCTTTTTCTTTTTCTTTTTTTTTTTCTTTTGATGACTATTGATGACTCTTAATACTCTTATGCCTCAAGTATGTTTTCAACACAGCTATAGTATAATCTATTTATCATTTCTCTGTGTTAGAAGAATAAGGTATTATGCTAATGCTTCCATTAGGGTCTGATCAATAAACATCACCATGAACAAATAGTCTCACTTCACTGTCTTCAAGTACGGAAGCAGACCTGAGGTCCTCCGTTACTAATTTCAGGGACATGGTGCAGATTATCAAAACACATCTACACCAATCAACACTGTTGATCTATTATGTATACTTTCTAACCATAATATACACATAAAATTGCTCTGCAAATGTAAAAAAATTGCAAAAGCAAATACTTGGGTGGCAATACTGGAAAGCACTCTGCAGCCGTCCTGATTTAAAGTGACTCAAGTACATTTCCTGGTCTCGGTAAAGATCCTGTCTGCACTACAGTAATTATTTCACAATTTACACTCCCAGATACACAAGGCTGTGGCAGGCCGCACATAATGAACACAGCTCTACCATAAGGCCACCCACACACACACCCTTATTTCACACAAATGCATGTTTCCACTTTGGCACTGATTTCCGGCTTCTTGTTTAATTTACTGAAATTGTCACGTAATGCTGTGATTTAACAGAACCATGAAAATTCATTCTGTACTTCTGTCAAACAGAATCCTTTTATTTATTTATTTTTTTCTATATAGTTTTTGTACGACAATTGTACAAGCTCTGAACTTTATTTCTTATAACTGTTGCATTTTTTTAATACATTTTTTGTAGTATAGATTTTTTAAACAATTCTTTACATTTTTTATTTTACATTTATTTGTTTTGCTATTTTTGTCTATGACATGCCCAAAATAGGAACATGCATGCAAATTCAATGCGTGCACTGCAGTATCTAGCCCGGACTGAACTCTGGCGATACCAGCGGCTCATCTGAAGAGTGTAAGCAGTGAAGAGGGGTGGTGTGTGTGGTGTGGTGTGGTGTGGTGTGGTGTGGTGTGGTGTGGTGAGGTGTGGTGTGGTGTCTGTGGTGTGGTGCAGTGCGGTGCGGTGTGGTGTGGTGCATTGCTGTGCGGTGTGGTGTCTGTGGTGTGGTGTGGTGTGGTGAGGTGTGGTGTGGTGTCTGTGGTGTGGTGCAGTGCGGTGCGGTGTGGTGTGGTGCATTGCTGTGCGGTGTGGTGTCTGTGGTGTGGTGTGGTGTCTGTGGTGTGGTGCAGTGCGGTGTGGTGTGGTGTGGTGAGGTGTGGTGTCTGTGGTGTGGTGTGGTGTGGTGTCTGTGGTGTGGTGCAGTGCGGTGCTGTGTGGTGTGGTGTGGTGTGGTGTGGTGTGGTGAGGTGTGGTGTGGTGTCTGTGGTGTGGTGCAGTGCGGTGCGGTGTGGTGTCTGTGGTGTGGTGTGGTGTCTGTGGTGTGGTGTCTGTGGTGTGGTGTGGTGTGGTGTCTGTGGTGTGGTGTGGTGTGGTGTGGTGTGGTGTGGTGTGGTGCGGTGCGGTGTGGTGTGGTGTCTGTGGTGTGGTGTGGTGTGGTGTCTGTGGTGTGGTGTGGTGTGGTGTGGTGTGGTGTGGTGCGGTGTGGTGTGGTGTCTGTGGTGTGGTGCAGTGCGGTGTGGTGTGGTGCGGTGCGGTGTGGTGTGGTGTGGTGTGGTGTCTGTGGTGTGGTGCAGTGCGGTGTGGTGCGGTGCGGTGTGGTGTGGTGTGGCGTCTGTGGTGTGGTGCAGTGCGGTGTGGTGTCTGTGGTGTGGTGTGGTGTCTGTGGTGCGGTGTGGTGTCTGTGGTGTGGTGTGGTGTGGTGAGGTGTGGTGTGGTGTGGTGAGGTGTGGTGTCTGTGGTGTGGTGTGGTGCAGTGCGGTGTGGTGTCTGTGGTGTGATGCAGTGCGGTGTGGTGTGGTGTCTGTGGTGTGGTGTGGTGTGGTGTGGTGTGGTGTGGTGTGGTGTGGTGTGGTGAGGTGTGGTGTGGTGTCTGTGGTGTGGTGTGGTGCAGTGCGGTGTGGTGTGGTGTCTGTGGTGTGGTGTGGTGTGGTGTGGTGTGGTGCGGTGTGGTGTCTGTGGTGTGGTGTGGTGTGGTGTGGTGTGGTGTGGTGTGGTGTGGTGAGGTGTGGTGTGGTGTTGTGTGGTGTGGTGTGGTGTGGTGAGATGTGGTGTCTGTGGTGTGGTGTGGTGTGGTGTGGTGTGGTGTGGTGTGGTGAGATGTGGTGTCTGTGGTGTGGTGTGGTGTGGTGTGGTGTGGTGTGGTGCAGTGCGGTGTGGTGTGGTGTCTGTGGTGTGGTGTGGTGCAGTGCGGTGCGGTGTGGTGTGGAGTGGTGAGGTGTGGTGTGGTACGGTGTGGTGTGGTACGGTGTGGTGTGGTGTCTGTGGTGTGGTGTGGTGTCTGTGGTGCAGTGCGGTGTGGTGCGGTGTGGTGAGGTGTGGTGTGGTGTGGTGCAGTGCGGTGTGGTGTGGTGTGGTGAGGTGAGGTGTCTGTGGTGTGATGCAGTGCGGTGTGGTGTGGTGTCTGTGGTGTGATGCAGTGCGGTGTGGTGTGGTGTGGTGTCTGTGGTGTGGTGTGGTGTGGTGTCTGTGGTGTGGTGTGGTGTGGTGCAGTGCGGTGTGGTGTGGTGTCTGTGGTGTGATGCAGTGCGGTGTGGTGTGGTGTGGTGTGGTGTCTGTGGTGTGGTGTGGTGCAGTGCGGTGTGGTGTGGTGCGGTGTGGTGTGGTGTGGTGTGGTGTGGTGTGGTGTGGTGTGGTGAGGTGTGGTGTCTGTGGTGTGGTGTGGTGCAGTGCGGTGTGGTGTGGTGTCTGTGGTGTGATGCAGTGCGGTGTGGTGTGGTGTGGTGTGGTGTGGTGTGGTGTGGTGTGGTGTGGTGCAGTGCGGTGTGGTGTGGTGTGGTGTGGTGCGGTGTGGTGTGGTGTCTGTGGTGTGGTGTGGTGTGGTGTGGTGTCTGTGGTGTGGTGTGGTGTGGTGTGGTGTGGTGTGGTGTGGTGTGGTGTGGTGTGGTGTGGTGTGGTGTGGTGTGGTGAGGTGTGGTGTCTGTGGTGTGGTGTGGTGCAGTGCGGTGTGGTGTCTGTGGTGTGATGCAGTGCGGTGTGGTGTGGTGTGGTGTGGTGCGGTGTGGTGTGGTGTGGTGCGGTGTGGTGTCTGTGGTGTGGTGTGGTGTGGTGTGGTGTGGTGTGGTGTGGTGTGGTGTGGTGAGGTGTGGTGTCTGTGGTGTGGTGTGGTGTGGTGTGGTGCAGTGCGGTGTGGTGCGGTGCGGTGTGGTGTCTGTGGTGTGGTGTGGTGTGGTGTGGTGTGGTGTGGTGTGGTGTGGTGTGGTGAGATGTGGTGTCTGTGGTGTGGTGTGGTGTGGTGTGGTGAGATGTGGTGTGGTGTGGTGTGGTGTGGTGTGGTGTGGTGAGATGTGGTGTCTGTGGTGTGGTGTGGTGTGGTGCAGTGCGGTGCGGTGTGGTGTGGAGTGGTGAGGTGTGGTGTGGTACGGTGTGGTGTGGTACGGTGTGGTGTGGTGTGGTGTCTGTGGTGTGGTGTGGTGTCTGTGGTGCAGTGCGGTGTGGTGCGGTGTGGTGAGGTGTGGTGTGGTGTGGTGTGGTGCAGTGCGGTGTGGTGTGGTGTGGTGTGGTGCGGTGTGGTGTGGTGTGGTGTGGTGAGGTGTGGTGTCTGTGGTGTGGTGTGGTGTCTGTGGTGTGATGCAGTGCGGTGTGGTGTGGTGTGGTGTGGTGTCTGTGGTGTGATGCAGTGCGGTGTGGTGTGGTGTGGTGTGGTGTCTGTGGTGTGGTGTGGTGTGGTGCAGTGCAGTGTGGTGTGGTGTCTGTGGTGTGATGCAGTGCGGTGTGGTGTGGTGTGGTGTGGTGTCTGTGGTGTGGTGTGGTGCAGTGCGGTGTGGTGTGGTGTGGTGTGGTGTGGTGTGGTGTGGTGTCTGTGGTGTGGTGTGGTGCAGTGCGGTGTGGTGTGGTGTCTGTGGTGTGATGCAGTGCGGTGTGGTGTGGTGTGGTGTGGTGTGGTGTGGTGCAGTGCGGTGTGGTGTGGTGTGGTGCGGTGTGGTGTCTGTGGTGTGGTGTGGTGTGGTGTGGTGTGGTGTGGTGTGGTGTGGTGTGGTGTGGTGTGGTGTGGTGTGGTGTGGTGTGGTGCAGTGCGGTGCGGTGTGGTGTGGTGTGGTGCAGTGCGGTGTGGTGTGGTGTCTGTGGTGTGATGCAGTGCGGTGTGGTGTGGTGTGGTGTGGTGTGGTGTGGTGTGGTGTGGTGCAGTGCGGTGTGGTGTGGTGTGGTGCGGTGTGGTGTCTGTGGTGTGGTGTGGTGTGGTGTGGTGTGGTGTGGTGTGGTGTGGTGTGGTGCAGTGCGGTGTGGTGTGGTGTGGTGTGGTGCGGTGTGGTGTCTGTGGTGTGGTGTGGTGTGGTGTGGTGTGGTGTGGTGTGGTGTGGTGTGGTGTGGTGAGGTGTGGTGTGGTGTCTGTGGTGTGGTGTGGTGCAGTGCGGTGTGGTGTGGTGTCTGTGGTGTGATGCAGTGCGGTGTGGTGTGGTGTGGTGTCTGTGGTGTGGTGTGGTGTGGTGTGGTGTGGTGTGGTGTGGTGTGGTGTGGTGTGGTGTGGTGTGGTGTGGTGAGGTGTGGTGTCTGTGGTGTGGTGTGGTGCAGTGCGGTGTGGTGTGGTGTCTGTGGTGTGATGCAGTGCGGTGTGGTGTGGTGTAGGTCTGAGGAGGGGGGTCTGGGGAGGGGGGTCTGGGTAACCCGACCGCTTGGTGACCCGGCTTCGTTTTCAGGATACTAAAATGTAGCGAGCTGCTCAAGCGGAACGTGTTGAGGTGCAAAAGAGAGGGAATCACGGAACATTATCCGCCCAATTACACAATGAGAAGAGCGGCCTGCTGGGAGTATCCCCGCTGCACGACACGTAATGTTCAGCGGTGGGCCTGTGGGCCAGCCTGGCCTCATGCCCCTCTCCCACCTGCAGCCAGGGAACATGGCCTGGGATGGCCTTCTGCATGTCTCAAAGAGACACGGAGACAAAACAAGCTCAGGGACACATGTCACACATGTAGGAAGAAATTTAAACAAAAGGAGAGAGAGAGAGGAAAAAGGAGTACAAAATTAACTGAACGACTGTGGATGCTCATAGGCCTAACAGATTATGTGATTTTTTTTTTGGACAGCAAGAAGAAAGGTGTTTTCACGGGTAACAGATTTCACGGGGAGTTTGATTGCCAACTAGAAACACTACATGGTAATTTTGGTATCGTCTTGCAAAAGCACACGCGCACACACGCACACCACAGAAAGTCAGATTTCTCTGCAGTCAGCAAAATTCAAGGGAACATCCTTATTCAACAGGTCTGTAGATAAATGAGAAATGCTTGCCTCTAACCTGAATGGGTAAAGAAATGTGTATTTAAAGCATTAATTAACATTTAAAGTCCATAGACTTGGCTGCCACATGACATCATACAGTATGTTGGATGACATTGGAGGAGCATACTGTATATGATGATGTCTGCCACATGACGTCACGGGGGGGGGGGGGGGGGGGAGGATAGACATGCACACAAACTAAGTCACCACTTCATGATCAAAGGAACATAAGGTGCATGTTAATTACCTCACAGACTACAATCTTCTCTCTCTGTGTTCTCACAATACACACATGATTTTCTTTGGCATTCCTGCTATCTTTTGATAGCTACAGAAAAGACTCGCAGTCCAACCGGGAACACCATAATTTGCATTTAATGAAGATTGCTTCATCAAGTGTAATGTGCGAGCAACTCTGAAATGTAGTATTTGAATTTAAAGCTGCTGAGCTACATGCAAGATGGAAAGCCTGTTTGGACAGGGAAGATATTATACTTCTTGTTAACCAGCAGTGGTCCAACCTGACCACAGGATCTCAATAGAATGTCAATAGAAGAACAAAGAGACAACCTCCAACCACTGCATTTGTGTTAGTTATAACATATTCTCCCATACAGATTAAAATAACATTGTATTCACTAAAGTCATGGATTGCAGCTTTAATGAAGACAGTTTGACATTATTATTTTCTTTTAATGCTGTACCTACTCCCTCCAATGCACCTGTCCTAGACATACAGTCAGATGTTCCAAATAGACTCTTTTCAGTAAGTAATTTCCTCTAATTTCACCCAACTTCGACACAGTCAGCTGCAGAATGCTGTGAGACCGCTGCCGCAAACCGACAACAGTGTTGTAGCTATGACAGATGCAGTAGTGATGGGAACTTAATGATAGGTGGCTTAATGTGGGTGTTATTTGAGAAGGGAACTAGAGGTGACATTTGTTGAGACTGTATTCAACACTGTGGAAATGTCATTATTCGAAAGATTGCATGCCTTGTTTGAATATGGGCATTATTCCAAAGCGAGCTGAACGTGGTTCAATGTTGGTTGAACTATTTTGACAAAGGGTTTATTGATAGTTCTTATACTTGATGGATGAGTTCTGTCCAGTGTGTATGTGGTTGGGGTTACACAGGTTTTCAAAGTGGGGGCTGCGGCTCCAAGGGGGCACACCAGGGGGCAACGTGGGGGCCAAATGGAAAGGAAGGAAAAAGAGTGCTGTGACACTATTGTGACATTATTCACACACTGACACTGTGACAATAATTATTGTGACAGTATCGTGAGCTTGTAAATTGGCTATCGCTCAAGGTCATAGCACGGCACGAAGTGGCACGCTATGAGCTTGTATATCTGCAATTTTTTTCTAGAATGACACAGATGCTTTCTTGGATTGATTAAGTGAGGAACAGATTACCAGACAGTGTAGAAGGAGAGAGTTTATGATGCAGGGAAAAGTCTTGCGCTGGATCTGCGAATTCTTGTGTTTACAGGTACAGTACATTGTAAACTTTTAACCCACAAAAATCTAACCATAAGCTCATAATATCTCACTAAGCTCTAACCATACCAACTGTAACAATCAGGACAACTCAGTCATCTGAGGTCAACCAGATGACTGACCTCTCATGTAATGTGGAGTTGAATCTGATATGACTTGTGCTATAACTTACAGTAAGTTTGATGGATTGATGAAGGTTAAGGTTAACCTTTTAAGCCCTATACTTCATTTTATGACAAATAGCTAAAATGGCTGCTCTAAAAGCTTCACTAAGTATCTACATATCGTTAGCCTCATAGGATAAATGCATAAGTCATTTTTTATGATTTTCGGATAATAAGGAAAAACACATTTTCTCGCAAGTATGTAAGAGTTTTTAATGCAGATTTTTACAATGGTTTCCTGAGGGGTTAACAAAATGTTTTTTACAAAAAGATAAACATGAGAGTCATTCCATAACAAAAAAAAGTGACTTAGGCCATTTTCAAGAAAATAATCTGTGACTTAGGCATTTTTTAATACATGTCTACTAAACACCTGGGGGTCTATTAGAGTGATGTTAACTCCATACTAAACACCTGGGGGTCTATTAGAGTAATGTTAACTCCATACTAAACACCTGGGGGTCTATTAGAGTGATGTTAACTCCATACTAAACACCTGGGGGTCTATTAGAGTGATGTTAACTCCATACTAAACACCTGGGGGTCTATTAGAGTGATGTTACCATACTAAACACCTGGGGGTCTATTAGAGTAATGTTAACTCCATACTAAACACCTGGGGGTCTATTAGAGTAATGTTAACTCCATACTAAACACCTGGGGGTCTATTAGAGTGATGTTAACTCCATACTAAACACCTGGGGGTCTATTAGAGTGATGTTAACTCCATACTAAACACCTGGGGGTCTATTAGAGTGATGTTAACTCCATACTAAACACCTGGGGGTCTATTAGAGTGATGTTAACTCCATACTAAACACCTGGGGGTCTATTAGAGTAATGTTAACTCCATACTAAACACCTGGGGGTCTGTTAGAGTAATGTTAACTCCATACAGAACACCTGGGGGTCTATTAGAGTGATGTTAACTCCATACTAAACACCTGGGGGTCTATTAGAGTAATGTTAACTCCATACTAAACACCTGGGGGTCTGTTAGAGTAATGTTAACTCCATACAGAACACCTGGGGGTCTATTAGAGTGATGTTAACTCCATACTAAACACCTGGGGGTCTATTAGAGTAATGTTAACTCCATACTAAACACCTGGGGGTCTATTAGAGTAATGTTAACTCCATACTAAACACCTGGGGGTCTGTTAGAGTAATGTTAACTCCATACAGAACACCTGGGGGTCTATTAGAGTGATGTTAACTCCATACTAAACACCTGGGGGTCTGTTAGAGTAATGTTAACTCCATACAGAACACCTGGGGGTATATTAGAGTGATGTTAACTCCATACTAAACACCTGGGGGTCTGTTAGAGTAATGTTAACTCCATACAGAACACCTGGGGGTCTATTAGAGTAATGTTAACTCCATACAGAACACCTGGGGGTCTATTAGAGTGATGTTAACTCCATACTAAACACCTGGGGGTCTATTAGAGTAATGTTAACTCCATACTAAACACCTGGGGGTCTGTTAGAGTAATGTTAACTCCATACAGAACACCTGGGGGTCTGTTAGAGTGATGTTAACTCCATACTAAACACCTGGGGGTCTATTAGAGTAATGTTAACTCCATACTAAACACCTTGGGGTCTGTTAGAGTAATGTTAACTCCATACAGAACACCTGGGGGTCTATTAGAGTGATGTTAACTACATACTAAACACCTGGGGGTCTGTTAGAGTAATGTTAACTCCATACTAAACACCTGGGGGTCTGTTAGAGTAATGTTAACTCCATACAGAACACCTGGGGGTCTATTAGAGTGATGTTAACTCCATACTAAACACCTGGGGGTCTATTAGAGTGATGTTAACTCCATACTAAACACCTGGGGGTCTGTTAGAGTAATGTTAACTCCATACAGAACACCTGGGGGTCTATTAGAGTAATGTTAACTCCATACTAAACACCTGGGGGTCTGTTAGAGTAATGTTAACTCCATACTAAACACCTGGGGGTCTGTTAGAGTAATGTTAACTCCATACAGAACACCTGGGGGTCTATTAGAGTGATGTTAACTCCATACTAAACACCTGGGGGTCTATTAGAGTGATGTTAACTCCATACTAAACACCTGGGGGTCTATTAGAGTGATGTTAACTCCATACTAAACACCTGGGGGTCTATTAGAGTAATGTTAACTCCATACTAAACACCTGGGGGTCTATTAGAGTAATGTTAACTCCATACTAAACACCTGGGGGTCTGTTAGAGTAATGTTAACTCCATACTAAACACCTGGGGGTCTGTTAGAGTAATGTTAACTCCATACTAAACACCTGGGGGTCTATTAGAGTGATGTTAACTCCATACTAAACACCTGGGGGTCTGTTAGAGTAATGTTAACTCCATACTAAACACCTGGGGGTCTGTTAGAGTAATGTTAACTACATACTAAACACCTGGGGGTCTATTAGAGTGATGTTAACTCCATACTAAACACCTGGGGTCTATTAGAGTAATGTTAACTCCATACAGAACACCTGGGGGTCTATTAGAGTAATGTTAACTCCATACTAAACACCTGGGGGTCTATTAGAGTAATGTTAACTCCATACTAAACACCTGGGGGTCTGTTAGAGTAATGTTAACTCCATACTAAACACCTGGGGGTCTATTAGAGTAACTGTTGTTTGCTGTGTATGCAATGTAAAAATGCCCAAGTCACACAAAGTGAGTTAGGCGGCAACGTAAAAATGCTCAAATCACACAAGTGACTTAGGCAGATCATCATTTTTGAAGATTGTGAGCTTTGTGATTGGCTGAGGACATAGGCGATGATCCAGAACGATGCAGCAGCCCCAGGAGATCACCTGTATGCAGAAATCTCAATTTCGCCAAAAAATGACTTAGGCATTTATCCTATGAGGCTAACGTTATGCAATGCCTTGCCTTGATCATTTGGATATTTTTGAAATTTGTTTTGAACTATAATGCACAATTTCGCCTATAATGACATGCCCAAAATAAGTGGTTAAGCAATAGTGATAGACCTTTCATGAATGGGTACTGTATATATTTGTATAATTTTAATTATGAATATAGTTCCCACATTGTTACATGTGTAATTTCATTCGTTTTTCAACTAGGGTACAATAGTAATGTCTCCTTTGGCATTACTGCTTTATTCTTATATTTATTTTCCATGAATTAACTCCACTCTCTTCTGCCATTGATAAGAAAAACTGGGAAACAGCAAGGTCCTTAATCCATCCCAGATTTGAAAAGGTACCGGTATGTTCATTTCCCCTTGAACATCACGTTGGTGTCACCTTGTCATACACAATTATTCTCTCTCCACCTGGTGATCCATAAGGTTGTAATGTTAATGACCTCACAGAGTTTACTATAAAGATGACATTTCATAGGAATCAGATAAGATGCCCCCCCCCCTAACTATCAGGCACACAAGGTGGGAAATGCATAATTAACTGTGTGCCCTATATACCAATGTGGCCAGGTTTTGATGAGCTAACAAAGTCGGAGGTCATCTGGAAGCCATTTCTGCCTGTGCCTTTTCCCTCTCCTCATAGTAATCTCTTGGTAGAATCTCAACCCCCAATTCAGCTCCCTGGGGAAGCCGGGGTTCAGCGACCAAGCTCCGCGCACGCTAGGCCGGCATGGCACGCAAGCTCATCCCTGTTCCTGTCTCTGGCACGCAGAAATTCGATGGGATGAACCGCAGATCTCCAAATATTACACATACAATACAATGATCTACACATCAGGGGGAGGGGGGTTTCAACGTTTTCCAGCACAAGGATCCTCTATCTGAGAGAGAGATGAAGAAGGGACCCCCACTACATATACTGCATAGAATAGTGTTGAAGATTAAACTTTTTCATGCATTTCATAGAAGACTTCATAGACTTGTTTGACAGCACTGTCATTGTGTAGCGTTGTGTTGGCTTCATGTTAATGTGTATATTTTAGACGACTTGTCTTAAACCACTTAAACCCTAAATACTTAGGCCTTTTGCTGCGAGGCGTTGTGAGCTTGTAGATCTGCTATTTTGGATAATATTCCCTTCAGAATAGGGATGCTAGGGTTCAAGTGGTTAATGGAAAAAAGAAAGAAAAAATGAATAAACAAATGCCATCACAGAAAGATTTGGCGGACCCCCTGTAGTAACTCTGAGGACCCCCTGAGGGTACCGGACACCTGTTGAAGACCCCTGCTCTACATTGTCCATTGCTCTACAGATGAGAAATGAGCTGCAACATCGCCCTCTGTATGAATTGAGGCACAATTAGCCACTTAAGCCCTATATAGTTTGTTGTAGGTCAATAGCCAAAATAGCCGATCTACAAGCTTCCGTTGAGGGGTTGTAGGCTATTGGTTATTTATTGGCTATTTTTGGAAAAAAATATTTCGCACAGACTAGGGATGATAGGGTCCATGTGGTAAAAGTACCGCAGACGCTGTAAGTGATTTTTGGTTTTCTATCTGGTAATCTGTGTAACGCCTAAAGCTATCAAACAAGTGACTTCCTTAAAAATATTTTAGTGGACTCTCTCCTTGAATTTCTCCCCTTATCTATTAAAATAAACATTTATAAGCCAAAACAGGACAAAAATGCAATTCAGCTGAGGCAAACCAGATAAAACATGCTGTGCAAGAGTATGAAGTACAAACAATTAATTAATGTGAGTGTAAAATATTGAGAACAATGAATAATAACTAATAATAATCGTATCAAATTAATAGCCTTTAATTTAATATAGTTTTAAAACATGTCTCAATGTAACCATGAAGGGCTTAAAACCTTAAACCATACAAGAAAGCTTTTCTATTCATGCCAGCTCTTGTAGAAACAGGTTACATTCAAATAGTTTGAATAGTGAAATATATCCTATAGTCATCATGTAACTGACTGCATGTAATATCTGAGATGTTAATGACTGACCTCTTGCATAATATGGAGTTGCATCTGATGTATGACTTTTGCTATGTAACTAAAATTTGATTGATTGATTGAATGTCGGGTTAAGCAAAGGTCACCGACCTCTCGTGTAATATCGGGTTAAGCAAACGCCATCTGTGATTGGACTGAGCCGCCAGTGGTTCCAGTGTTCACGTCTAGAACAGCCAATTAGATCGCGTGTCAGACCGAGTTCAGGATGAATGAAGCCATGGGTGCTTGGCCATTTTTCTTTTGGCAAGAACAAGAGGAAGGAATTGAAGCCTGAATGTTGAACGTGTCTTATTCCTAAGCCAGTGTTCTTTCATAGAGAGGGTTTCTCGGATTTAGAGAGTGATAGAAAGTAACATATACTCAACTACTGCATTGTTTTACTTTAATTGAGTATGTTAAATTTTCAATAATTTAACTTCTACTGCACTACATCTCGGAGGCAAATATTATAATTTTACTCCACTACAATTATTTGACAAGTTTAATTATTAGTTATTTTGTTGATTTTGATTATTATTACAAAACATACATTGACCACATAGAAAGAGCCAATCTACAAGCATTGTGACACATTGTGAGATTGTAGATCTGCTATTACCAAAAGATTTGTATACATTTGAAAACTTGAAACGGGACATTCTGCATACTCAGATTACTGTGTTAATTTCTATTGCTTTCCATATGCATATATTGCACATATTCCTCAAATATGTGCAGGTAGAGCTAAGAAACCCTTATGGTCTCATCAAACAGCTAACTCCTGGCCATCCATAGTGTAGTTCGATAAATGAAAACATACAGTAGCTCAAATGATACAGTTTTGTCTGTCAGAGTGAGTTCAAATATAATAGCCAAATGGTGTGATAACACACCACACTCCTGCCACACCGTCTCTAGCCACCTGCCAATATTACGTCATCATCCGACTGAACTGAACAGTGCCTATAGCATACCCTTTCCGCTTTAAGTTTTCCTCTTTAAATGTGGTCGACTAAAGTTCATTCCGCTTACTTTGACCTTATGTTTTATAAGTTGCTCTAGTTTGTGGAATTCCCAAATTGTAAAACAGCTGTCGAGGAAAACGCAATTTTTCAAGTGTCAGTGTGTCCTAAGGCTGTGGTCTCGCAAGCCAAAACAAAAAGCATTCATTTCAAACATGGCCATCCATCTCATGCTAGCAGTGTCCGCGGTGGTGGTTACCCCTTTCGGCTGGGCCCTGAGGGACATTTTGGTTGCTTGTGTTTACTGGTTTTGTCTGAGTTGTTTTTGGCCACTGCATTTCCCCCCCCCCCCGATCATCTAGTCTCCCCTCCATTCTCCCTAAAGCCTAATGTACTACGAAAATTCCTGCACTGCCCCTCTACTCTTCCCCTTTTCTCCCCAAGTCCCACCAGTTCCCCAACTGCCTGTTGGACCCCTGGCTTTCCTCTCCTGGCCGAGCCCCCCCCCCACCACCACCACCACCAGCACCACCACCATCCCCCCTTTCCTTCCTCCCTCTCGGTGCTGTGCGTGACAGTAGCTCACTGAGAAGTGGAAATGAGACTAGTAAACAATGATTAGCTCCAGAGGCAGGCCTGGCTCAGTCCACCATTGGCCCCGTCTGCACACGGCGCGCCCACCCGCCGGCACATTACATGCTGCAGCGTAGACCCCCTACCCCCCCAACCCCAACCCCCTCAGCCAGAGTCAGCGCAGGGTCAGGGCCAACCGTTCACAGCCAGGTTACAGGGGATAATCACAGGCAAACACAGCAGCCACACGCAAAACGCACACATAACCCCGGCCCGTCCCCACCCCCCCATCCCCGTCTCCCCAGCCACAAACCTGGCTCTAATTAAAGTGATGGGGATGCGAGTGGCCACATGTGCATGAGGAGCAGAGTGAGGGAATGGGGGGGGGGGTCAGGGTGTAGCATTACACACCCAAACATGGACCCCCCCCCCCCCACACACACACACACACACACACACACACACACTTTAGGAAGCAATGGGAAAAGAAACAAGTCATCCCCCAGAGAAGTATAGTGTCTTCGAAGACGTTGCTATGTCTCTGGTTAACCGAGGAATCGTTCTGGAGGGGTTTTCGTGCTCGTCCGCAATGCATTTTCTCAAGACAAACAGTTCTCGGGCAGTGCTGTGAACCAGCCAAACTCCCAGACATCTGTAAACAAGGAGGTTTCAGTCCCATTAGTGTTCCAGAACACGAGAGCACGTACTAAGTTACTTTTCATCTTTTCGCAGCTCCTCCAGGGTCACCCCCTCACCATGAACCACTTTCAACCTGGCATCCCTATTTTGAGCATGTAAAAAGTAATATATATCAAAAACTTTCAAAAGTTGCAAAAAGACAATCTATAAGTTCACAATGTGTTGCATCACGCCATCATATGTATAAAACAGGGCATTGGTTAACGTGAGAATTGGGCAGATGTTTTGTCTGTCAAAATGCAAACCTTTGTGTGCTATATAGTTTTGCTGTGGGCATGATTCTCATGCCGGTGGTTGTCAATGAGCGGGGTAATACTGGGTCATTTTGTCCAAATATTTAAGGAAGTCAAAGGTTTTAGGTATTACTTAGAGACTGTGGAAGCTTCCTCTGTCACAAAGGCAATTAGATTCAACTATAACATTGTTGGGAAACACGCAGATTAAAAAAAAGGAGATGGATATCCGCACACTGGATCACATGTTCCCAATACTTTAGTGATTAAACTTGCAGATACCAGGTGCATGTTTACTGCTGATTGTGACATATGAGACATGCACTTTGCACGATTGTACCTGGTTTGCATTTCAAACCTTGGAACAATGACAGACCTGGAATAAGCAAGCAATTTATTCTCCCTCCTGGCTGCTCTATTTATTTATTTTTCTTGTAATAATGCCCACACTATTTGTGAAAGACAAAAATGGCTCCACTGTTTGCGTGTGTAAATGATTTAAGCAACAATTTGTTCATCTCACGTCTAAGTCGCGTGCCAGCAACATTTCAAACAGTTTCTTCCTGGGAAGTTATCTATATGAAAATATGATAATGGCCAGATTATACAGGAGTCATATCTCCTCCAAAAATAAGCCACACTGTTTATGTCGAGTGAAAAAGTAATTCAGATGTAATCTTCACAGCACCAACCACACGATACAATCCTGAGTGCCAACGGGTCCATTTGGACACCGTCTGAGTTGAATTGGCACTGAGGATTTTACTGTGGAGAGATGCAGAGAGATACTTAAATTCCTCCATGCCTTTACCCTGATAAAGAGTGACTGTGCTGGCGTGTTAGAGACGTCCCTGTCCCTCTAAACTTAATGCCTCACTTCGGAAATGTTTTAGAGCCTTCAATTAGGGTCATTACCTCCCTGCGAAAATAAACTTCCCAGTTGGTGGGGGAACAAGACACACACATTTTGTCTTTGGCACAGGGGAGGAAAAAACGTTTCGCCTCACGAACTAAAATGAAGGCATTTAAATCAAAAGGTTAATAGAATCAAGGGGGAAGCTGTGATTTCCATAAGGAATACACTGTGCTTTGTGGTCTGAGCCAAGAACGTGGTTCAAGTCGACCATGCCAGAGGTACAAATGTATCTCTCCCCCACCCCCCCCCCCCCCCCCCTCTCTGCAACACTGATTAATATTCTGTGGGAAACTCACAGAATATGATGTGAAATGCTTTTATACTTTTCCTGAGATAGATAGATAGATAGATAGATAGATAGATAGATAGATAGATAGATAGATAGATAGATAGATAGATAGATAGATAGATAGATAGATAGATAGATAGATAGATAGATAGATCCATATATCATTCTGAGGTGTTAGTAGCCAGGTCCATTTGTCAAATGAATTAATTAGTTATGATCCATTAATTATGTATTGATTAAAATGTAGGCTTATCAGAATCAGGTCTGAAACTCATCTGCAATCCACATGGCAGAGGACATGCACATGCACATTGATTTTATTTCTGAAAACATATTTTCATTTAAGGCTATGAAGTTAACATCATTTGGATTCAATTGAAACATTGTAAAATGACAGTCACGAAATTGAGGTCGCTATAAGTGCTTTATCAGCTATCAGCTTCACCATAGTCTATTAAACTCAAACACCCCATCAAATTAAACTTAAGTAGGCCTACAATGCATCAGTTAGCCTACACCATAATGTTTTATTGCTAATTTAACTATGTTAATTTGAAACAAATTATATTTGGTTTGGTAGATTAACTTTGGTTTCATTCGGAGCCAGTGCGCAACTTCGCTTAACTTGAATTCACTGTAACGAAAATACAAAAAAAACACTGAACATCGGATATGATGCACTGACTAGTGGGAGATAATGGACACATTAGTCGATACTACTTTATTAAACATAAAGCGGATTGTATTTTTAAAAACACACTTTGTGCAGCGTTTGTTTGAGAATGGGACATCTGCAGGGAAATCCACCATGCGCATGGGAATTTAAGAATAATCGAGGTGTATCCGTTAGCTCACTGTTAACGAAACTGAACACTTGTTTTTAATTGTGGCGGCCGGCCATAAGGAGACAATGTATTTGTCTGTAACACCGCGTTTTATATAGAAATGGCATCTCCAGATGTGCCAAAACAAGATTTACGCGGATCAAAGTCATCGCTCTGCTCTAGGCTACTGCTGCAAACATAAGTAGCCTAAATAATATTACCGTATAGGCCTACAGTTAAACACATATAAGTCCGATTTCGCAACGTCACCGCGTATAAACTAAATCTGTAATTAGAACCAACCGTATATTCACAAAGCTTTTCTAGTCAAAGCTGCTCCCACGGAATCTTCTGTAAAGCTACAAAGAAACCGCAACAAAAATATAAAAGATTATAGGCTACTTGTGCAATGTCCAAGTATTGCCAGTCTTCAAATGAGGTTACAAATTGCCTCGACAAGTTTCCTACTGAATCAATGTGTCACCATGCAGAATCTCTGAATCTTTCCTCCGTGCGTGCAGACAGACAGACAGACAGCGCGTCGTTCATGCCGCGCGTTCACGAGCGCCGGAATGAATGAGTCTACCTCACAACTAAGTGCGCGCCTCGACAAAGTCCGACAGCAGAAAGATAATATAGTGGGGTCTCCAGTGCAGTGCTACCACAATGGGAGGAGTATGAAAGTTACACCGAGCCCTGCCCACCTCCTGCAAACATATAAGACGCTGCAGTGAAGCAAAACCGGGCACTAAAGTCTTAAATCTAGCTGAAAAGACTGACTTAAAAGGACACAACTTGGCCTTAATTCACCAAGCTTAATTATTACATTCATAAATTATTTTCATTTGACTCTTGCAATGCTCATTATTATGGCCAACAACAAGGCATTCTAGGTGCTCATTTGAAATTATGAGCAATTGAGAAATTATTTTATATGGATACCCAAAACAACTGTTGAAAGTTTTTACAGTTTGCCACTGAATAGTTTTGCTGATCTTGTTTTTCTTTTTTTTTCTCCTTTCTTTTTTGAGGGACAATCTGTGCAGACAATCTGTTAGTGTTCCATAATGGCACTGGACACTGAGTTTGGTGTGCAGGGGAGCAGCATCATCAGAGAGTGGAGTGGACAGGTCCAGCCTGCTCTGGTCGCCTCCTTCGTGTTCCTCTTCTGCCTGGAAGCCTGTCTGTGGGTCAGGAACATCCGGCTCAAGAGAAGACTGCCGGGACCCTTCGCCTGGCCAGTCGTGGGCAATGCCATGCAGCTCGGCCAAATGCCTCACATCTCCTTCGCCCGGCTGGCAAAGAAATACGGCAACGTGTATCAGATACGACTGGGCTGCAATGACATAGTGGTCCTCAATGGTGACAGGGCGATACGGGAGGCGCTAATACAGCACAGTGCCGAGTTTGCGGGCAGACCCAACTTTGTGTCCTTCCAGATGGTCTCCGGAGGCAGGAGCATGGCGTTTGGTAATTACAGTAAACAGTGGAAAATGCATAGGAGGGTTGCTCAATCCAGCATCAGAGCCTTCTCCTCTGCAAACAGTCAGACCAAGAGAGTCTTCGAGCAGCACGTTACAGCCGAGGCAATGGAGCTGGTGCAGGTACTACTGAGAAAGAGCACAGACGGACGGTATTTCAACCCCTCTCCAGAACTCACAGTAGCTGCTGCCAACGTGATGTGCGCGCTGTGCTTTGGGAAGCGATACGAACACAATGACCTGGAGTTCAGGACCCTTTTAACAGGGGTGCACAAGTTCGGGGAGACGGTAGGCGCCGGCAGCTTAGTGGACGTCATGCCTTGGCTTCAGTCCTTCCCCAATCCGGTCCGCAGCGTCTATGAGAACTTCAAGCACATCAATGAGGAATTCTTCGCCTTCGTGAAAGGCAAAGTGGTGCAGCACCGGGAGACCTTTGACCCCGCCGTGACCCGGGACATGAGCGACGCCATCATCAACGTGATTGAGCACGGGAAGGACAGTGGACTGACAAAAGAGCACGTGGAGGGCACGGTCGCAGACCTCATCGGGGCCGGTCAAGACACAACGTCCACAGCGTTGCACTGGATTATACTGCTCCTGGTTAAACACACAGACATCCAAGTCCGGCTGCAGGGCCTCATAGACAAAGTGGTGGGCCGTGACAGACTGCCATGCATCGAAGACAGAAGCAGCATGGCCTACCTGGACGCCTTCATCTACGAGACCATGCGCTTCACCAGCTTCGTCCCCGTCACCATCCCCCACTCCACCACCTCAGACGTCACCATCGAGGGCCTCCACATCCTCAAAGACACGGTGGTGTTCATCAACCAGTGGTCCGTCAACCATGACCCTCTAAAGTGGAAGGACCCACAAGTTTTTGACCCCTCGCGCTTCCTCGACGAAAGCGGGTCCATAGACAAAGACCTGACCGGCAATGTCATGATCTTCTCCGCGGGGAAGAGACGATGTATTGGCGACCAGATCGCGAAAGTGGAGATCTTTTTATTCACAGCGCTGCTGCTGCATCAGTGCAGCCTCGAGAATAACCCCTCTGAGCCTGTCAGTCTTGACTGTACCTACGGGCTCACACTCAAGCCTTTTCACAGCAGCATCCGCGCCAAGCTCAGGGGCAAGCTGCTCGGCTTGGTCTCCCCAGCGTGAGCACTCTAATCTCAATACTGTGACTTAAGGCCAGCAAAGACAATAACCCTTTCTCATCAGTGATGTTTTAGCAGTAAGTATTATCAAACTTGCACTGAATGCTGTTGTTGTAACTTTTTTCCATATTTAATATTTAATGAATATCTAAACACAGTCTATTATGTTTGCATTGTTGTTGATGCAGGGTTGAGAATTATTTCAAACATGTATGGTTGGTTGTAGATGGAAATGAATATACATTTTGGAAGTTTGAATATAAAGCTCTTGTGGGAATCAGTGCAAAGTTCTCAAAATATACTTGAGTTGTTTGTTTTTTACATTTTGAATTGTGTGCTTATATTTTACATCCATTATTCAGCATGTACATATATGATATGTGCAGGGAACAGCAACATCCCTGAGAAGACAATATAAACTAATATCACACTACAGTATATGAAATGCTTGTGAACATGTGTGAATGTTATGCCACTTGAAGACTTATTTTTGTTGTTGCTCTCTTCTCTAATGGTATAAGAAGTTATTTAGCCATTGTCATGTAAAGCATTACAAAGTATTTTTATAGCTATATATTTCAGGTATGACAATAGTTTTAAATAAATTTTAATCCAAGTATCTACTGTACTCAATGTATATGAACACATTGAATATACTGTTGGAAGGATGCACAGGTGGCGCTGAACAAAATGAGGAGGAAGTCTCTCCTAGAAAGACTAAAAAGATGTGATGAAGGAGAGATTGCATTGGAGTCTGGGAGAGCGCAACACTTGTGCTTGTGCTGATGAAAAAAAGAAAAAGAAAACATGAACACATGACAAAATGTGTTATATCTAAGGGTCAGCTTTACTGTAGAAGCACTGCCGCTATCTCACTAGCAGATAAGAAAGAGCACACAAAGGCTGTGCAAGATAATCCTTTTCTCAGTCTCTAAAGGCAAATTTGTTTACACGACACTCCTCTCAAAGCTACATGGATATAATTCACTTCTATCAAAGACTTTTTGTGTCCAGGAACTTGTGCCAGCAACAACCCTAACTATACAGCATGCCTCGACTGCTTAGGGACGGAATTCTTCATAATGGAGTATGTTGTTAATTTAAGATGGTTGCTCTATGTGATTGGAGAAAATAAGCTACATCTGAAATGAATAAAGTGATTAAAAAAATATATCTGTCAATCGTCTGTTTTAATTGTGAGTCTGTCTGAGTCTCTGGGTTATATTCCAATGGCATGTATTTCCACACCAATCACACCATTCTAAACATTTGCTGCACATTGTTTATGTGTGATTTGGAGTGTGCCCAAAACAATACATTATGTCATGAGGTGGTCACAGCTCAAATCAATGCAGTTTTGATTAAGGTCTGACAGCACAATGTGACTGTCATTAAAATGATTTCACATAAATGATTAAGAAGGCTGTTGTAGACAGATATTGAAAATCTATCACCGTATTACCATACAGTACTGTGAGTGGTCAAGTACAAAAAGCAGCTTTTAACCACTTTCTTCTGGTGTGAAGCTATACAGTAACATTTGATGACCCCTCTCAAACCACAGAGCTGTGTGGTCATCACTGGTTATGATGCAAAACGGGTTTCTCAATCTTAACTCTGGCCCACATAGTTTCCCAATAGTCAGAACTGGCTGATACAGTATCTGAACTGTCTGAACTGGACTGCGTTTGGCAACACTTTGGTTCGCAGGCTGTTCGTGCCATGCATTATTATCATTGAAGGCGATGCATGCACAGTTCTACAGTGCTGAAATAGTATCTGAATATCACTTTAAAAGTTATTTTTTCATTGCACAAACAACCACACGAGCAGAGGAATTAATTCACAAAGTATGGCAATTTGAATTATTCTTCAAAAAGTGTCTTGATACCGCCGCAAGCCAAACAGCTGCATTATCTCATTTACTTTGTTTAAAAGGCAATTATGCCGACAATATAAATACATTCTTTTATAGAGCATAATAAAGTGCTGACTGTATAACTTTTGTGTTCTAATCTGGAACGCAGAGCTTTTAGGGTCAAATCTTAGCGTCTGATTATATATGTTAATAGTTATCAGCTTTGATGGAAATAACCAAATCATGTTTTATAATGACTACGGAAAGTTTATATATGAAAATCTTAACAAGCCCGATATTGATTTAAATTTACAGTATTAAGAAACAGTTGCTGGGCTAGTGTCCATATACACTACGTGCTCAATAGGCATGAGGGGGTGTGTACCATTTAAAGGTGTCAAAAGGGTCATCTCTCTGTCCTATTATTTAGCCTTAATTTTGTCTTTGTAAACCAGACCTATATGGACTAGCTATCTGCACTCCCCCTCTCCCTCATTCTACAAACTGACACAGGACTGGAACGAGGCCTGAATGGGACTCTGAGGTCTATAAGCTGTGGTCACAATGGGAGGAGAGAGATAATAAAAAACCTGAGTTTCTGACCCCTCCCACCAAGGAGATACTTATAAGCGAGAGTGTTAAGGCTGAAATCTGCATTCCTCTGAAGTGGTCAACTGAAGACGCACCGCTCCACCTCATCATCAAGACATCCTGCGTGCGAGTGAGACAGCGTATGAGGGGTGCTGAAGAGTCTTATCTTGGATTTTACGTTTAATGTTTGTACAAAATATTGGACTACATTTTTTTATATTTGTATTTGGAAATATTCAACATTATGTACAGAAGTGATACTTGAAATATTCTGACTTTTGGAACAGCTCTGGTAAAAATCAACTAACATTTTCTTTGCATTGGACGCAGTGGGGGAAACACAGCAATGGCTCAGCTGGACGCAGAGTTTGGTGTGAAGGGCAGTAGCAACATCAGAGAGTGGAGTGGACAGGTCCAGCCTGCTCTGGTCGCCTCCTTGGTTTTCCTCTTCTGCCTGGAAGCCTGTCTGTGGGTCAGGAACCTCAGGCTCAAGAGAAGACTGCCAGGACCCTTCGCCTGGCCAGTCGTGGGCAATGCTATGCAGCTTGGCCAAATGCCTCATATCAGCTTTGCCAAATTGGCAAAGAAATATGGAAATGTGTATCAGATACGACTGGGCTGCAGTGATATTGTTGTTCTTAATGGATACACGGCAATTCGCCAAGCTCTGGTACAGCACAGTACAGAGTTTGCAGGCAGACCCGACTTTGTGTCTTTCAAGTCTGTCTCAGGTGGAAACGGCATGACCTTTACCAATTATAGCAACCAATGGAAGATCCACAGGAAAATTGCTCAATCAACCATCAGAGCCTTCTCGTCTGCCAACAGTCAAACCAAAAAAGCCTTTGAGCAGCACGTTGTGGCTGAGGCCAATGAACTAGTTGAGGTTTTCCTTCAACTCAGCGCTGAAGGGCAGTATTTCAACCCAGCACATGAGCTGACAGTAGCTGCTGCAAATGTGATTTGCGCCTTGTGCTTTGGAAAACGCTATGCACACAATGAGCTTGAGTTCAGAGCCCTGTTGAAGAGGCTGGACAAGTTTGGGGAAACCGTGGGGGCTGGCAGCTTGGTGGACGTCATGCCCTGGCTTCAGTCATTCCCCAATCCGGTGCGCAGCATCTTCAACAACTTCAAAGACATCAATGAGGAGTTCTTTGACTTTGTGCGGGGCAAGGTGGTGGAGCACAGGGAGACCTTTGACCCGCAAGTCACCCGTGACATGAGTGATGCATTCATCGGGGTGATGGACAACGCAGACAGTGACATCGGCCTAAACGAAGCCCACACGGAGGGAACCATGGCCGACTTAATCGGCGCGGGCATGGACACCGTTTCTACTTGCCTTCAGTGGATACTCCTTTTGCTGGCGAAACACCACGACATACAAATCAAACTTCAGGAGCTGATCGACACAGAGGTGGGCCGTGACAGACTGCCATGCATCGAAGACAGAAGCAGCCTGGCCTACCTGGACGCCTTCATCTACGAGACCATGCGCTTCACCAGCTTCGTCCCCGTCACCATCCCCCACTCCACCACCTCAGACGTCACCATCGAGGGCCTCCACATCCCCAAAGACACGGTGGTGTTCATCAACCAGTGGTCCGTCAACCATGACCCTCTAAAGTGGAAGGACCCACACGTTTTTGACCCCTCGCGCTTCCTGGACGAAAGCGGGTCCATAGACAAAGACCTTACCAGCAATATCATGATCTTCTCCGCGGGGAAGAGGCGTTGTATTGGCGACCAGATCGCGAAAGTTGAGATATTTCTGTTCTTTGCTATTCTGGTCCACCAGTGTTGCGTTGAAAAGAATCCCAATCAGGAACTGTCTTTAAACTGCTCTTATGGATTAACACTGAAACCTCTGGACTACAAGATTTCTGTCAAACCCAGAGGAGAATTACTCATACACCGATAAAAGCCCATGGACTTGTACTGTGAACTCACACAGTAGTAATACAGTGCACTATTAGGTATGTACCAGTGGTGGAAAAAGTACTCAAATGTTTTACTTAAGTAAAAATTATCTTACAAGTAAAAGTCTAGAATTCAAAACATAAAAGTACAAAAGTATTGGTATCAAAATGTATTTCAAATGTATGAAATGTTTTAAAAAATGGAAAATAATGCAACGCGACGCATTGTGAGGGCTGGAGTGGTTAATGTATGTTTTGCAGTAATAATAAAAATCTAAAAAGGTATCTATAGTGACTAAAGTACAAGTAAAAGTATTGAAAAATGGAAATGCTCCAGTAAAGTAAAAGTACCTCAAAATTGTACAGTGCCTGAGTAAATGTATACATGTACATAGTTACTTTACACCACTGGTATGTACTCATAACAAATATTTATGCCTTTATAGCACCATACTATTTTATTTAATACGCTATTTTATTACTTCTGGAATTATATTTAAATTGACACTTAACAATCCAAAGGATAAGCTTTTTCACTTCTGACAAATCGCTGTGATATTTTTGGAACCAAATCACTGTATCTCTGTGGGACCAACTCAGTCTGCTATATAGAGAAACTGAAGGAATGTGCATTATATCTGAATCAACAGAGCAGTTCAGCCTCTGAAAGTGCCGTCGCAGAAGAATCTGCTATTTCAATCTAAATGGCCGAGGCAATCCAAGTATAATATGCAAAGCTTGCTCCAGAAGTATATTTTAAGGCAGCAATAAAATATATATATCTGTGATGTGGTGACAAAAACCACAGTTCACAATAAATGTTAAGTATGTATTGTCATTTAGATGATTGTATAAGTTTCAATGACCTCAAATTGCCGTATAAACTTGCGGTCAGGAATTCACTGTAAATGCTTTGCTTTGTTCACTGATAGAGGGATTATGTGTTAGACGTTTTGTCCCAAGAGAATAATCGGAATACTTAATCATCCTACCACTCACATGGCTTTATGCACTGAAATATGTTTAAATAAATGAACTAATTTGTATATGCAAATTCATATCAAGGTATGTTATTGGTTATAAATTACACTTTTAATGAAGACAACATTAACCATGACCTGGCATGATATTACCGTGTTCTGATATTCATTATAATACATGCAATATAATTACATACATTATGTGACTGCCATTTCACATGTAATATTCACACGTTCACAAAGTATTTGGAAGGAAAAAACACACTGCTGTCATACAGATTATTCAGTTATGTTCTATACTTTGCACTCCATGTCCACTGTAAACACTCCATGTTTGACTAAAGCCACCGATGTACAATAAACATTTTATATTGATTTCTTTGTCTGCATCAGTGTGTTTAGAAGTCAGGCAGTGGTGGAAAAAGTACTCAATTGTTTTACTAAATGTAAAAGTATCAATACTGCAATTTAGAAGTAAAGTAAACGTCCGGAATTCAACATTTACTTGAGTAAAAGTAAAAAGTATCAAAATGTACCAAAAGTAGAAAGTACTCACTATGCAGAATGTCCCGTTTCAAGTTTTCAAATGTATAAAACCCTTTTGAAAATAGTAGATCTACGCATTGTGAGCTTGTAGATCGGCTATTTTCAAATGGCCGAAATGCATATATGTAGCGCTGAAGTGGTTACTGTATGTTTTGTAATAATAATCACAATCTACAAAGTAACTAAAGTTTTCAAATAAATGTAGGGCAGTGAAAGTACAATATTTACTGAGTAGAAGTAAAAGTACTGGAAATTGGAAATACTCAAGTAAAGTAAAGTACAAATAACACAAAATTGTACTCTAATGAGAACACTCAATCAACATTTCACATGGACCACACACACAGTACCGGACTGTCCTATGTGTCCTCTGTCCAGTGGTGGAACATAATCTGATTTTTGAGGGCTCCTATATATACACGTTTAATGTTTGTTGTTAGTTCAATGTTTGAACTCATTTAGACGTGAAGACGATTCTACAAGAAGTCTTCTAAATCTGAAAATTTCTGAAAAACCTATCTTTCTATGTCAAGGACCCCCCCCCCCCCTCCCAGAAGCAAAGATTTGAGTTAAAAACGTTCGCTCTGAAAGAATATATTCAAAGATTTGTGCCACATTTTCCCAAAAATCGCAGATCTACAAGCTCGTAGTTAATATAGTTAATAGTTATAGTTAATAGTTAAAGCAAAATGCTTAAAACACCCGGGTTCCCGTCCAGAATGGGTTAAAAACGCCATTGACAATGACGGGAAAATGTACTGTACGTCATATTGTCCCTTTATTGTTAATGGCATTTAATGTTTGTGTTGGCACCGTTTGTTTTACATCACCATATCAACATGAGGTAGACTTAATATATTAGCGCCCCTCCCTTCACACAGGTGTGATTTTTTACTTACAATGTAGAAATAAAAATCCTGCATTCAAAATATTACTGGAGTAAAAGTACAAGTGGATTGTATTAATGCAGTAATGTGTTCACTACTTTTAACGTTGCAGCTGGCTGATTTGAATAACGTTGTGCTGCTGGGTAGCACAAGCGGAAATCATAATGGATCAGTTAAAGGGTTAGTTCAGGTTTTTGGACTGTAGGAAATACCATTAATATAGTGGTTGCATTAAAGGTATTAATTGATTGTGGTTCTGGTAGTTCTGGTCCAGTTTTGGTGAATATTAAAGGCCCACCAATTATATGAAAATAGGTTGAAAAGTGGTCTTTTAAGTAGTTCCAGTCATTTGGTGGGGGTCTGGGGGCCACGCATTAAAAATAAATGAATCCACAAAACTAGCATAATTTGTATTGTTTTTGAACTTTGACCCCCCCTTGTCACATTATGTGTCCTGTATCATAAAACCATAGTTCCATGTGACAACGAATGTTGCTCTATATGATAGAAATAGGTCAACAATACAACTGACGCTAGCTTTGTGGCTTCATTTATTTTTAATGCGTGGACCCCATGTACCCCCCCACCCAATGTCCGGAATAATATAATAATAATGGTGAATCATATTCACCAAAAGTCAAAGTAAAGTAAAAGCAGCTAAAAAGTGTACTGCTCAGCTTCAGCTGAGTAAACAGCCAGCTCACATAGAGCAGTATGCCATGGCATGCGTCTCACCCAGTGGTGGTAAAAGTACTCACATGTTTTATTCAAATAAAAGTATCAATACAGCAATGTAGAAAATACTCTTTTGCAAGTAAAAGATGGACGGCAAATGAGTAATCAGCTAAATTGTGAAATGTTAACATTGTGCCCTGGGAAATATTCTGTATCAACTCAGGGCTTTTAAATGGCATTCATGTGGCATCTGTTTCTTGAAATCAAAATGAAAGCAATCTCTGATGACAGCCCTTACTGATCATGGTGATAATGATAACACTGTGCACCCACTCCTTCTATTCTAAACACAGATAGGTCAGTACAGCATGTCTGCCTGCTTGCATGTCTATCTGCCTGCTTGCACTTTGCTTGGGTCTCTCTCGCTCTCTCTGCCCTGACACCATGGTCTCTCTCTCTCTCTCTGCCCTGACACCATGGTCTCTCTCTCTCTCTGCCCTGACACCATGGTCTCTCTCTCTGCCCTGACACCATGGTCTCTCTCTCTCTCTGCCCTGACACCATGGTCTCTCTCTCTCTCTGCCCTGACACCATGGTCTCTCTCTCTGCCCTGACACCATGGTCTCTCTCTCTCTCTCTCTCTCTCTCTCTGCCCTGACACCATGGTCTCTCTCTCTCTCTGCCCTGACACCATGGTCTCTCTCTCTCTCTCTCTCTCTCTGCCCTGACACCATGGTCTCTCTCTCTCTGCCCTGACACCATGGTCTCTCTCTCTCTCTCTCTCTCTCTGCCCTGACACCATGGTCAGCTCTCTCTCTCTGCCCTGACACCATGGTCTCTCTCTCTCTGCCCTGACACCATGGTCTCTCTCTCTCTCTCTCTCTCTGCCCTGACACCATGGTCTCTCTCTCTCTGCCCTGACACCATGGTCTCTCTCTCTCTGCCCTGACACCATGGTCTCTCTCTCTCTCTGCCCTGACACCATGGTCTCTCTCTCTCTCTGCCCTGACACCATGGTCTCTCTCTCTCTCTGCCCTGACACCATGGTCTCTCTCTCTCTGCCCTGACACCATGGTCTCTCTCTCTCTCTGCCCTGACACCATGGTCTCTCTCTCTCTCTGCCCTGACACCATGGTCTCTCTCTCTCTCTCTGCCCTGACACCATGGTCTCTCTCTCTCTGCCCTGACACCATGGTCTCTCTCTCTCTCTGCCCTGACACCATGGTCTCTCTCTCTCTCTCTCTCTCTCTCTCTCTCTCTCTGCCCTGACACCATGGTCTCTCTCTCTCTCTGCCCTGACACCATGGTCTCTCTCTCTCTCTCTCTGCCCTGACACCATGGTCTCTCTCTCTCTCTCTGCCCTGACACCATGGTCTCTCTCTCTCTGCCCTGACACCATGGTCTCTCTCTCTCTCTGCCCTGACACCATGGTCTCTCTCTCTCTCTCTCTCTGCCCTGACACCATGGTCTCTCTCTCTCTCTGCCCTGACACCATGGTCTCTCTCTCTCTCTCTCTCTCTTCCCTGACACCATGGTCTCTCTCTCTCTGCCCTGACACCATGGTCTCTCTCTCTCTCTGCCCTGACACCATGGTCTCTCTCTCTCTCTCTCTCTGCCCTGACACCATGGTCTCTCTCTCTCTCTGCCCTGACACCATGGTCTCTCTCTCTCTCTCTCTCTCTTCCCTGACACCATGGTCTCTCTCTCTCTGCCCTGACACCATGGTCTCTCTCTCTCTGCCCTGACACCATGGTCTCTCTCTCTCTCTCTCTCTCTGCCCTGACACCATGGTCTCTCTCTCTCTCTGCCCTGACACCATGGTCTCTCTCTCTCTCTGCCCTGACACCATGGTCTCTCTCTCTGCCCTGACACCATGGTCTCTCTCTCTCTCTGCCCTGACACCATGGTCTCTCTCTCTCTCTCTCTCTCTGCCCTGACACCATGGTCTCTCTCTCTGCCCTGACACCATGGTCTCTCTCTCTCTCTGCCCTGACACCATGGTCTCTCTCTCTCTGCCCTGACACCATGGTATCTCTCTCTCTCTGCCCTGACACCATGGTCTCTCTCTCTCTCTGCCCTGACACCATGGTCTCTCTCTCTCTCTGCCCTGACACCATGGTCTCTCTCTCTCTCTCTGCCCTGACACCATGGTATCTCTCTCTCTGCCCTGACACCATGGTCTCTCTCTCTCTCTGCCCTGACACCATGGTCTCTCTCTCTCTCTGCCCTGACACCATGGTCTCTCTCTCTCTCTGCCCTGACACCATGGTCTCTCTCTCTCTCTGCCCTGACACCATGGTCTCTCTCTCTCTCTCTGCCCTGACACCATGGTCTCTCTCTCTCTCTGCCCTGACACCATGGTCTCTCTCTCTCTCTGCCCTGACACCATGGTCTCTCTCTCTCTCTCTGCCCTGACACCATGGTCTCTCTCTCTCTCTGCCCTGACACCATGGTCTCTCTCTTTCTCTCTCTCTCTGCCCTGACACCATGGTCTCTCTCTCTGTCTCTGCCCTAACCCATGGTCTCTCTCTCTCTGCCCTGACACCATGGTCTCTCTCTCTCTCTGCCCTGACACCATGGTCTCTCTCTCTCTCTCTGCCCTAACCCATGGTCTCTCTCTCTCTGCCCTGACACCATGGTGTCTCTCTCTCTGCCCTGACACCATGGTCTCTCTCTCTCTGCCCTGACACCATGGTCTCTCTCTCTCTGCCCTGACACCATGGTCTCTCTCTCTCTGCCCTGACACCATGGTGTCTCTCTCTCTCTCTCTGCCCTGACACCATGGTCTCTCTCTCTCTGCCCTGACACCATGGTCTCTCTCTCTCTCTCTGCCCTGACACCATGGTCTCTCTCTCTCTCTCTCTGCCCTGACACCATGGTCTCTCTCTCTCTCTCTGCCCTGACACCATGGTCTCTCTCTCTCTCTCTGCCCTGACACCATGGTCTCTCTCTCTCTCTCTGCCCTGACACCATGGTCTCTCTCTCTCTCTGCCCTGACACCATGGTCTCTCTCTTTCTCTCTCTCTCTGCCCTGACACCATGGTCTCTCTCTCTCTCTCTCTGCCCTAACCCATGGTCTCTCTCTCTCTGCCCTGACACCATGGTCTCTCTCTCTCTCTGCCCTGACACCATGGTCTCTCTCTCTCTCTCTCTGCCCTAACCCATGGTCTCTCTCTCTCTGCCCTGACACCATGGTGTCTCTCTCTCTGCCCTGACACCATGGTCTCTCTCTCTCTGCCCTGACACCATGGTCTCTCTCTCTCTGCCCTGACACCATGGTCTCTCTCTCTCTGCCCTGACACCATGGTGTCTCTCTCTCTCTCTCTGCCCTGACACCATGGTCTCTCTCTCTCTGCCCTGACACCATGGTCTCTCTCTCTCTCTCTGCCCTGACACCATGGTCTCTCTCTCTCTCTCTGCCCTGACACCATGGTCTCTCTCTCTCTGCCCTGACACCATGGTCTCTCTCTCTCTCTGCCCTGACACCATGGTCTCTCTCTCTCTCTCTGCCCTGACACCATGGTCTCTCTCTCTCTGCCCTGACACCATGGTCTCTCTCTCTCTCTCTGCCCTAACCCATGGTCTCTCTCTCTCTCGCAGTACGTGTCTCCGCTCCAGCAGAACAAGCTGCTTGACCTTGTCCACTTTGCCCCCCCCCCCCCCCTTCTGAAGCACACCCAAGAAATCACCCTGCTGAAAGACTCCCTTTCACCCTTAATTTTAAATCCCCCCCCCCCAACCCTCAAGGCCCTGGCCTGGACCTGCTGAGTTTTACTTCTGACAGGGAAAACAAAAAAGTGCACTGGTCGGCTTTTTTCCCCTCAATGTGGGGTTTCCTCACATGTTTGCACGTACGCAGAGTGACCCCAATGCCCCTCAGTACCGGACCTATACCCCCCTTCTGCTACCAACCAGTCACAGCGCAGTGCAGTGCAGTGCAGTTGACCAGATTCCCAAGACAAGAGGTAGTACTGTAGGTAACCATAGTGAGGTTGTAATGCTTACATCCATACAGCCAAACATTGTGTCTGAGTATTGGCTGGAGATGTTATTGCTGTTGTCCAATTCAGCTGGTGTTTAACCATCATGAATGTCACCACAACAGCCACAGCTCCAGACCAAATGAAACAGTCAACCAACATTGCTAAACTGTATGTCGTATGCTGATACACAAACACTGAGCATCTTAATAAGTCATCTGATTGCGGTGAAGTTGGACCCAAAGAGGAAAATGACAGTTTCTGACAGTCACTTCCACAAAAGCCAGTTCCTCGTCTAATAGATCTTCCATGTCTTCAAGCCAGACTCTCTGTCAGAACACTTTGCAGCATAAAAATAACTTAATTGTGTCCGGTACAAAGTGGAGAGAGTCCTTATTTGCATTCTAATTCAATATAAATTATATTCCAGAGTTGCTCTGTGATGTTCCATTGGTTCCCTTGGTTAACCTAAAAATATGTTTCCTTTCTTTTGTTTGCATGTCTGGAATTATGTCATGGTCATAAACACTGTGCAGGACTTACTGTATTGTTCCACATGACATTACAATCAAACGTTGTGCCCCTTTTAAGTCTGAGATGCTCTGCTGAAGATCGTATTTATTCAGACAACTCACTGACGTGCATCCCAACTATTAGTGAACCTTAACAGTGTTCTTGAATGTCACCTCATGCAAGACCCATAAGGCAACGAGAGGTGACCTTTTTCAATAAACAATTACCTAACTCATTATTGTAGGGTGGAACGTTTACTTGTTTTGTCATTTCTGGGAATGCGTTATGGATGAGCGGCAAGTCTCGTGACGTTTGCTACAAAGTAACAAAATTCCATTACCAACATTTCTTTCCATAATAACAAACAATTATTTTCAGGAAATAGAATATGGGATGTGATTTATTTTCCATTATAAGCAAACTGCAAGCATGTGGTCCTTGTCCATTTTTTATTAATCGATCGACAGAATCACGCTCAGTCGTAAATAATAAATAAATACGGTTAGAGCAACCTGTATTTGTAGAGTGACTACAAAGTCACTCACAGGTCACCTTTGAGCTTTTATTTCTTTCACCATGACTGGACGATCTACAGCAGTGATTATCAACCTGTGGGTTGGGGTCCCCACGCCTTTGCGTGTGTGTGTGTGTGTGCTATTTATAGCAGGTTTTATAAAATCTGCTATTTTCACAATATTTATTTAGAGTGGGTATTCAGAGTGAAACTAAATGTAATGCTTCAGCAATTGCAAGTGCTTGTCAGGGTGGGGGGTCTCCAGTTTAAATATGATTCTTTTGGTTTCGGCCTGAAAAGGTTGAGAATCAGTGATCTATTGTATAGTTCTCCTGAGTCCTGAAGCCTTTTGTGCACGCTGCCATTACGTGGTTCTTTTTTATTTCAATCACATCAGCGTTACAGACCTGTAATGGTCGGCTCCATTTGGTTCCTAACTGTCAATCATTTAACTGGGGAGCCCCATCAAGGACCTCTGGTTGTCCCCAGACCCCACTTTGAGAAGCACTGCCTTGCGTCACCGTGATGACCTGTCAATACAGAGGGCAGAGATCATCACGCCTTATCGTACATGTAATCCGTAGTTTCCTGTATGCAGCGAGGCATGACAACGTGGCCGAGAGAACTGACAAGGTTACACCAGACCAGTTGGCCAGAGAACCAGACCAGTAGACCAGAGAACTGACAAGGTTACACCAGACCAGTTGGCCAGAGAACCAGACCAGTAGACCAGAGAACTGATAAGGTTACACCAGACCAGTTGGCCAGAGAACCAGACCAGTAGACCAGAGAACTGACAAGGTTACACCAGACCAAAGAACCAGAGACCAGACCAGTAGACCAGAGAACTGACAAGGTTACACCAGACCAGAGACCAGACCAGTAGACCAGAGAACCAGACCAGTAGACCAGAGAACTGACAAGGTTACACCAGACCAGTTGGCCAGAGAACCAGACCAGTAGACCAGAGAACTGACAAGGTTACACCAGACCAGAGAACCAGAGATCAGACCAGTAGACCAGAGAACTGACAAGGTTACACCAGACCAGAGAACCAGAGACCAGACCAGTAGACCAGAGAACTGACAAGGTTACACCAGACCAGAGAACCAGAGACCAGACCAGTAGACCAGAGAACTGACAAGGTTACACTAGACCAGTTGGCCACTTTGGAACCACTGTCATTCTTTAGTGACTTTATGTACAAGCATCAATACATAATTATAATTTTAAGAAAAAAGAAACATCTGACCAGGTCCAGACAGAAGGAACACAAAACACCCTCTTCCATTGGCCACATGAACCCCATGCAGCGTCCTTATTTCCTGGGGTGCAATGCAATGTTGTAAGCTTGTAGATCGGCTATTTTGATGTAGAGGGAATAAAGGAGCTGGGGACCAGTGGTGGAAAGTAACTAAGTTTTGTACTTTTGTACAAATTTACAGGAGTATTTTAAAATTTCAATACTTTTACTTCTACTCCACTACATCTCAAAAGACGCATTAACAAATGTATCCCTAGATACTTTGGCTATTTGCAGATCGACAAGCTCACAATGCGTCGCTCTCTGCGGCGCGCTGTGAGCTGGTATAAATCTGCTATTTTCAAAAGATTTTAATACATTTTCCAACCTGAATCCTGAGTATTTTTTACTTTTAGTACTTTAAGTACAAATTGATGCCAATACTTTTGTACTTTTACCTTTAACAGAGTATTTCTATATTGTGCTATGGGTGCTTTTACTCAAGTTAAAAATGTCTATACTAGGCCCACTCCACCACTGGAGGGGGCCTAGTATAGACCCCTGCGGGACTCTGGTCAGCCATGGATATAGGATTGAGACATCCAGCTTAATGAGATCACTCCCTGCCAAGAGAGGAAGAAAATGACACTTCTATCTGGCTGCGACCGTGGCGTTTCATGATAAATCTTCTTTGGTGTGCACTGTGTGCTCCCCAAGGTCAGATTCTTCCTTGTTCTTCCTTGTAGGTCAGATGCCCTCAAGAGACTATAAAACGAATGCCGTGTCAAGTCTGTCAGAGATAATGGTGTCAAAAAGTCTCCAAGGACCACTACTGCCCAGACAAAACACTCTACTGGCACCAGCCTTAAAGAATCCAGATGGGATCATCTTTGACAAGTTAAAGAGCAGTGTCTTCGGGAAGGAGACACACAGCATGTGTGGAAGCGCATTTCCGCCACCGAATAAAAATATAAAAGGTCTGAGTTGTGAAATATATTTTTCTAATAACTGGCCTATTCAGGCCTACTGAATTATAGTATAATGGTGAGTTATACCTCTAAGAATTCTGAGGTGCAATTGCCTATTGGAGTTCTGATATGTGAAGCTGGAATAGTGAGGACGAAACCTTCTCGATTCAGGCCTTTTTATTTTTATTCGGTGGCGGAAATGAGCTTCCAAAGTTTTGGGAGGAAAGACAGAAAATAAATTGCATTATAGCTTTGTGTATTTTTTCAAGTAACCAGAGACGGTTGGAAATGTTTGGCCGTGCGCTATCCCACGTAGGAGTGAGATAGAGAGACGAAAATAAAGCTTATTGAAAACAACTGCTACGCATAACAAGGGTGCAATCTTTTCTTACACAGAAACCAGTAGCATAAAAACGGCTGGGACAAAATACATGTATTATCAAATTAAATACTTTCCAGAGTGTACTTCTATTTATGCGTTGCTGCATAATGAGAAAAATAGCAGTCTTTGACTGGTATGTTTGGATTCGACAAAACAAGTTGAAAACAAACGCACGCACAACATGCACACACACTCACTCACAACATGCACACACACAATTCAATTCAATTTCATTAAAGTGTCAAATCAGTCAAGAAGTGGGAACTGAAAATAATTGGGAAGGTCTTGGGAACACTGATAAATCTACCAGTAAATATCTACGTATATAGTCCACTCAACAAAATCACATTTTAGGCTGACCGTCCTCTCGGGCTATGGGATTGATGGAGTCTACACAGGTGGGGGGTGCTCAAGAGTATTTCCGAGTTCATAATGGATCCGGTGCGTGTGGGTGCGTGTGAGTGAGCTACATTCAAAGTGGGGTCTGGACAGCCCCAGGAGTCCTTGGAGGGGTTCCAGTGGGTCCCCAGCAAAATGTTTTACTTTGGCAATTTAAAAATAGCAGATATACAAGCTCATAGCACGTCATTTCGTGCTGCGCTGCGAGCTTGTATACATCTGCTATTTAGATTTAGTTATTTATTTAATCTTGAAAGTATTAGAATAATGTTGAATATATAATATATATATATTTCTTAACATAAATATTCTCTTCTGGCAGGTCCCTGGCACAAAACCTTCTCAGATAGGGGTCTGTGCATGGTCAAATTATGTACATATAATTTTGGGGGTCCTTGACAAAGTTTGAAACCCACTGAGCTACAGTATGGGAATCACGTGGTGAATGAAATAATGATTCAAAATGATTCATTAGGGCTTGCCTCTTGCTCGTTTTCGTTTGACAGGAAGTAATTAAGATGCACTTTTAGGGACATTTCCCATAAAAATACACAAAAAAAATGTGTGTATTTTTCTTTGGCATCTATTGTTAATTATATCCCCCATTATGACCGTGGGTTTCATAACTCCCTTGCATATTTTCTTTTCACAAGAAAATGAAGAATTCTATTTGGCATCTATTGTTAATTATAATGCCCATTATGACTGCGGGTTTCATAAGTCCGCTGCATATTTTCTTTTCACAAGAAAGCAAGTCCATCCGGCTAGAGGTGTTGTGGATTAAAACCATATTACAACAAACTGAACAAAGGTACACTTTTGGCCAGATTTAATAGAGGGAATATAATACTGCTTAACGATGGTCTCACCAACCCTGGATGAATAGAAACAAAGAACAACCACACTAATAATATTTATAATATGGATACAGTAATGATGAGTTTGTGACCTGTTGTGTTGGATTTGTTTAACTTTTAACATTCAGTATATTTTCTGTGGTCTGGGGTTTTCTGGCTCAAACAAGTGCTCTGATTTGCCTGTGGACTGTAAGGTAAGAGTCCACAAATCCCATATACCGGCATGACATAAGAATTTGCCAGCAGATGTCACTGTTGAGGACCGTTTGCCTGTTTTCATTGCAGCTCAAAAGGCTTCAGAACACACACCCCACACCACAGAAAATCCACTGAATGTTCAAAGTTCAGGTTATAAAACCTAAAAGAAAAACGAAAAATTTAAATTAAACTGTAGTTACTGGCCTGGGGCAGACCGAGCCCCGCAACGCTCCCTCTGGCCTGGGGCAGACCAACGCTCCCTCTGGCCTGGGGCAGACCAACGCTCCCTCTGGCCTGGGGCAGACTAACGCTCCCTCTGGCCTGGGGCAGACTAACGCTCCCTCTGGCCTGGGGCAGACTAACGCTCCCTCTGGCCTGGGGCAGACCAACGCTCCCTCTGGCCTGGGGCAGACTAATGCTCCCTCTGGCCTGGGGCAGACTAATGCTCCCTCTGGCCTGGGGCAGACTAACGCTCCCTCTGGCCTGGGGCAGACCAACGCTCCCTCTGGCCTGGGGCAGACCAACGCTCCCTCTGGCCTGGGGCAGACCAACGCTCCCTCTGGCCTGGGGCAGACCAACGCTCCCTCTGGCCTGGGGCAGACCAACGCTCCCTCTGGCCTGGGGCAGACCAACGCTCCCTCTGGCCTGGGGCAGACCAACGCTCCCTCTGGCCTGGGGCAGACCAACGCTCCCTCTGGCCTGGGGCAGACCAACGCTCCCTCTGGCCTGGGGCAGACCAACGCTCCCTCTGGCCTGGGGCAGACCAATGCTCCCTCTGGCCTGGGGCAGACCAACGCTCCCTCTGGCCTGGGGCAGACCAAGCCCTGCAATGCTCCATCTGGCCTGGGGCAGACCAACGCTCCCTCTGGCCTGGGGCAACGCTCCCTCTTGGCAGGGCATCCTGTTCAGTGTGGATGCACACATCAGCGCAGGACAGCTCGTCCTAGCATTATGAGCTCGCCGAGAGAAAACTATCCCGTTACCATGGCGATGCAAAGCCCCAGCTGTCAAAGAGAAGGCCACGGGGTAACTCCTTGGTAAGCATGGCAAAACATAACAACAATATAAACACTGAGGCATCGGGGGGAACTTGTTGGAACCGAAGGGAAACCCATTGGACTATTTAAGAGTTATGTGTGCTTTTCCAGCCGAGCGTGCCACGCATGTGTTTGGAGCGTCCGTCCTCTACAGCTTTTCTTGGTAATTGAAAACATTTTCAGAAATTGAGATGTGCCTATTTTCACTTGTCATGCTTCGTTCCGTCAAGAAAACGCGAGCCCAATATTGTCTGTCCTCAAAAAGGATCAACATTTCAGGATGGAAAAGAAGCAATTTGTCCCATGATGCTGCAACAGCTATTTTTGAAATGTCTCGTTAAAAGACATGCATGCAGTGAGTCACGGGAGATGGAGACCACACAGGTTAAAACTCAGGCCCAATTCATCTCCCAACTTTGTCTGTGGCAGCCAATGTTGTAACTGAGTACATTTACTCAAGTACACATTTTGAGGTATTTTTTTGTTTTGTTTACTAGAGTATTTCCAAATTCCAATACTTTCACTTCTACTCCACTACATCTCAGAGGCAGATATTGTACTTTTACCCCACTACAATTATTTGAAAACTTTAGTTACTAGTTATTTTGTAGATTTTGATAAATACATACATAAACTACTTCAGCCCTATATACATTTGGTCATTTGAAAATAGCCAATAGTAGATCTGTTATTTTCAAGAGTTTTATACATTTAAAAACTTGAAACGGGACATTCTACTACTACTTTTAAGGGCCTGTGGCATCGTTAACCGTGGCCAAAGGGCCTCGGTCTGTTTATCGTGGCCAAAGCCCAAAGGGCCTCGGTCTGTTTACCGTGGCCAAAGGGCCTCGGTCTGTTAACCGTGGCCAAAGGGCCTCGGTCTGTTTATCGTGGCCAAAGGGCCTCGGTCTGTTAACCGTGGCCAAAGGGCCTCGGTCTGTTAACCGTGGCCAAAGGGCCTCGGTCTGTTAACCGTGGCCAAAGGGCCTCGGTCTGTTAACCGTGGCCAAAGGGCCTCGGTCTGTTAACCGTGGCCAAAGGGCCTCGGTCTGTTAACCGTGGCCAAAGAGCCTCGGTCTGTTAACCGTGGCCAAAAGGCATCTGTCTGTTAACCGTGGCCAAAGGGCCTCGGTCTGTTAACCGTGGCCAAAGGGCCTCGGTCTGTTAACCGTGGCCAAAGAGCCTCGGTCTGTTAACCGTGGCCAAAGAGCCTCGGTCTGTTAACCGTGGCCAAAGGGCCTCGGTCTGTTAACCGTGGCCAAAAGGCATCTGTCTGTTAACCGTGGCCAAAGGGCCTCGGTCTGTTAACCGTGGCCAAAGAGCCTCGGTCTGTTAACCGTGGCCAAAAGGCATCTGTCTGTTAACCGTGGCCAAAGGGCCTCGGTCTGTTAACCGTGGCCAAAGGGCCTCGGTCTGTTAACCGTGGCCAAAGGGCCTCGGTCTGTTAACCGTGGCCAAAAGGCATCTGTCTGTTAACCGTGGCCAAAGGGCATCGGTCTGTTAACCGTGGCCAAAGGGCCTCGGTCTGTTAACCGTGGCCAAAGGGCCTCGGTCTGTTAACCGTGGCCAAAGAGCCTCGGTCTGTTAACCGTGGCCAAAAGGCATCTGTCTGTTAACCGTGGCCAAAGGGCCTCGGTCTGTTAACCGTGGCCAAAGGGCCTCGGTCTGTTAACCGTGGCCAAAGGGCCCCGAAGCGTGCACTGAATCCACTTTATGTGAATCCACGTAATGTTTTATAACCACTGGTACGAATGAAAAGGCAACATGTCATCATTGTATACAGTGGAGCCAGTTGATCTCCCTGCCTTCACAGGGCCGTGTGAAGCAGAATTGTTTGTCAGTGAGAACGCTGATGAACAATGGTAGGTGAAAGGGGAGTAATTATGCTTCTCCAGCTTTATAGTGTCTATATCTGAAGTCCGGGCCAATACGTTCTTTTTTTTTTCTCTCCTTTTGCTACGGAACATGGTGTAATCGTGTCCAGTACTGTTACCACGGCCACTTATTATAAGCGACTTCGGGCTCCTATTTCTGTAAAGTTGCTCGTCGTAAATATTGGTAGTTGCAGGTTCTTTGTGGGGTTGTTGAACTGGTTTCTAAAGTTGCTGTTGGGCTTGCTTCCAAAATGTTTTACCGTAATTATTTAAACCCGTGGTTTTCCCACGTCATGAACCCCCAAATGTTTGTCCCAGGGAGCTCTGTACCAGATTTATGTTGTTTCAGCTCGCGATGCGTTGTGAGCTTGTAGATAGTCTATTTTCCAATAGTCGATGTATGCAGGTTTAACATGCTCATGTGGCCTACAGTATAGTCACTTCCTGTTTGTTTTCCTAGACCTGGTTGCTTATTTCTGTCACAAAATCTGGCAACACTGATCCAACACAACGATATCACACAGTCAAACAAAATGGCAACCGCAGCACCACACACACCGTCTCTAATGCCTAATTTATGCTCCGTTCCAGGCCTAACATAGCAGATCTACAAGCTCACCACGTGTTGCGGAACGCAGCGCAATGTGATCTTGCAGATCGGCTATTTCCGGCGTATAAACGACGTATAAATCAGGGTTTAAGCCCCCCCTGCCCCCATCCCACTTCAAGCCCTCCTGTTGGCCACGCTTGAAGCCAGACCAAAACAATTTAGCAATAAGCTATTTGTGTTCGCAGGGATTCATTTACAGTTGTTTTTACATTCACCTTTTGTAGTGGGCTGTGATTGCCCATGTCAAGAGTCCCTCGCTTGCTGAGGGAATAACGTTTTGCATGAAGCTGCACGACCAGGCTCTGAACATACTCCCCCTCTCTGTAAAGGTTTCTGGAACACGCTTGGCGTGCTAGCAACGTGTGACATGCGATACTCCCAGTCCCGCTCTCCTAGATCATGACATAGCACCACAATGTGCTTACATTGTGTTCATCTTATGGTTTAGTTCTTCTTGTGTATAGGGGGTGGTGTGTGTGAGAGCGTGTGTGGGGGATTGACTCTCACCAGAAAAATAAGTAAACACGCGATAACTTTTCACGCAAGACCAAATTTTGGCGGGATACAGAAAAACACAATTTAGTTTAAATTACCCCTTTGAAGCTCCAGCACTGCACAAAGTTAAAATCCTATCCCAAACTGTCAAGCACGCTCACGAGTCTTTCGTTCATTTCATTTTCTCCCACTCTTACTTAGCCATTGCCAATTCCCCATCATGTCTGCTGTGGTTCTCCGGTGTTGCTGCCAGCCCCCCTGCCGTTGGCCTGGGGAGGTGCAGACAACCGCATGCCTCCTCCGATACACACGCAGTCACAACCAGACACGACTGTTCTCTCATGTCTTGCAGATGGTTAGTCCTGACTTAGACACGGTGGCGTCACACTAAATAAAAAAATAAGAAAATAGCATATCTACAAACGTACAACGCTGCAACGCGTTGCGGATCAACGCAACACATGCAACTATAAGTGTAAATCAATCAGCCTTTAGTCCATATACATTTGTGGCCTGACTCAAGTCAGCTGGAATCCCAAATCAAGAAAAATGCGTTCTTCAGGGTGCTTCAAATCAAACACCGCTGAGCAACTTCCATTGACATTAATAGCTGGGGGGAGGGCAGTCCGTCCTATAAATCAGTGGTTCTCCAATCTCAACCCTTTTCATACCAAGGTCCATTATTTATTCTGCATTCGAGCCACGGACTTTATCCAATGATGATTTTTTGTCATCATTGGATAATATTTTGTCCACAATTTCATGCTGTATTGATGTGGTACCATAGGGGAGATAACAGGCAAACGTTAACCAAAATAATTATTCTGCATTCTCTAATTGTGTATAATTTAACTCTTGAGATTTGGTTTCATATTACACTCTGAAGAGTTAAAGATCGATAAGGGTCCATTCGGTTTCATGTTACGCTCTCAAGAGTTAAAGATCTTATAAGGGTTAATTTGGTTTAATGTCATGCTCTCAAGAGTTAACAATCTAATAAGGGTCCGTTTGGTTACCAACACTCCGTTATTTAGCTGGTGGACCACCTGGAATCCCATCAAGGACCAATGGTGGTCCCCCGGACCACTGGTTGAGAAGTAACCACTGCTGTAGATATACATTATACAGTGACCCTGCAGCTCAGCCAGCTGCAGGGGTTAAAGGTACAGGGTATCTGTGTGCTCTGACACAGTGAACGGGGCTTGCGAGTAAGCGCAGGGCACCGCCTGGGGACAGCGAGAGGCCCCGGAAGACGGCCTGAGCCGGAGAGGAGGTGCGGATCACTAAGAATAACACAATGGGGATGAAGGGCGCTTAGCAGAACGCTGGAGCTAACACAGGGTTCTGGAGACACCGTTTACTCAGCCTGCCGGCATTAGAGGACTTGGCCGAAGGTTCCTCTCTCTCTCTCTCTCTCTCTCGTGGTATATTGTATTATGAAATAGGGTTTATCAACAACACTCTCTCTCTCTCTCTGTATAGAGCTGTGCCCAAATGACCTGCTATATGGTTAACTTCTCATTAATGTGATAGATGCATTATACATTGTGGGGAAATAAATACAGTATATATGACTTCCAAAATCTCTTTTCTACTTTTAAAGATTTGGTGTAGAGGGAAGAAAAGGAGCATCGGACTCTATACTCCCATGTACTACAGTATAAAGATCCACACATATCATCTACTGTATTTAGAGGATTGTATTCAAATAGTGACAAAACACTTCCTCAGACGGTATAAACAACAAGTCCTATACTGTATATAGGACTATACTGTACTGTAAAACCATGTGACAAAAAAACACATCTGTTGCCTATTGCCATCAGTCAAGCTGTAGCAAATGCATACATTTCACATACACACAGATTCTATACACACACAGGGCTACATACTGTATATATATATACACAAGGTACACCAAGAAATCACAGTACAGTAAATACAACTTATAAACCCCCCATAGTGTGTACTCCAAACAGACTGAAGCTAACTAGCCGGCATAAACACTGTCAATTAGAGGTTCCTCTGTCTAATTATGCATAATGTAGTATTTTGACAAAACATATACAATGAAATATAAAGTATAATTTGTATCTAGTCACGTGGCTGTAAACCTTGCCAAGGTACAACGCATCACTTCCACTGTCGGAAATAAAGACACTGATGTAACGTAATTATCCACACAGAGCGTGAGACAAAAGTCTTGTGAACACTGAACAGGGTACATAAAACTTATTTTTGACAATGCAGCAGCAAATATTTAATATAACAGCAAAACAGCAAACATAGCAAAACACAGCAAACAAAGGGAGAGAATATAGTGCAAAAATAGAGCAAACAAAGAGTAGAAACATTTTATCATGTGCATGTGCATGTGCATTAAACCTGTGTACATTAAACCCGTGTATAGGAGGGGCTAGCGCCCCTAAAAAAAGGCAAAGAAGTTTAGGCATAAGGCGTAAGGCACTGGCGAAAATAGGGCCCATTGTCCCCTAAAGGCCTGTGATGTTAGACCATATTCTTATGAATGAATTCTGGGTCATATAACACTTTTTACTTTACAATTCTTAGTTGAAGGAGAATGAGTAAAGCCATGCAATGACACTGATGACAACACACACACACACACACACACGCACGCACCCACGCACGCACCCACGCACACACACACGCACACACGCACGCAGCATTATTACTTTGGTCCCGCTGCCAAGTGAGCTCATATCGTAGCATTACATAAGAGAAGAGTGTGCTGTGCAGAAGACATGCGGGTGCATCCCACCACCTACGTCTGCTCCACCATGCATGCTAAACTTCACTGCTCTGAAAAGCTCTGCATTCGTTGAGCGTAATTAAAGAAAGAACTATACAAATAAGCCGCCCGGCAGTGCGTTTTTGCCTTCGTGCCTACAGTGTGATATATGCGTAATTAAAGAACCAAAGGAGTTGGTACGCTCAAAAGTGGAAGAAGACTTTGACTTTATTGCTCATGGTGATGATTACATAATCAGCCAGTTGGTGCCAACAGGGGGAGGAGTCAACACATCTGCAGTATACCCCTCTCTCTCTCTGAACCATAGAGACTACATGTGGACCCCCTCACATGTGGAGCCTTCAAATACAATTACGGGTTCGTGCGAATTTTCTGTCTTGCCCAAACTCTTACCCACTAAAATCACTTTAACAATATCAGACCCCGACCGTTTTTAGATGAAGATAAATGACTCGATGGCGAGTCACAATACCCGTAGTGTAAAGCGGGGATGAATTATAGATTTTCCTCTCATTACTGTGGTGGTCCCACGATGAGAACTACAAATAAATAGAAAAGGGATAGTTTATGAAAATAAAGTCAGGTATCTGGTGACGCAGGGAAACTGGACACGCAACTGGGCACGGAAAGGCCACGCGGCCAAGAGTGGAAACCGTTGATGGGAAATTTACGATCAAAACAATTTGACCATGTTTCCATTTCCACAAGTACGGTGAACATTGTGGCATCTCTTTGTCCAGGAGTCGAAAAGTAGTTAATCACTTGAAACGTACAGTACATACAGTACAGTACTTCATTGACCCCCAGGGCGGCGGGGGGGGGGGGAGGGGGATCATGTGCTTAACCGATTACATGTTGCCATCTGGTGGCTAAACTTGGTGGTGTTGCCAGACAACTCCAATAGAAGGGGAGTCTTTAGCAGATGCTCTTTGAGTCTAGTTGAACCGGAAGTAATTGTGTGGTAGGGAGCCTCAGTCCACAGTGTCATCTCAAGATGCAAACAATGGTTTTCCACTCGCGAGGTCGGATTAAAGTGTTATTAAGCTGTAAACATAGCCATTTATCTCAATCTGAATCTGTTTTCATATATTCGAACGGGTAAGGACTAGTTAAAACATGATATTTCTCGGGTTGGCAAAGGAGGGTAGAAGGATTAAAACCCGAGAAATCGTGGGTTCGGCATGGACAGGGTTTGAGAAAACCTGGAGACCGCAAAGGACAGGGAATGGCCTAGACCCGTAGAGTCACATTTTAGCAATGTCACGAAAGGTCCTCTTCCCTGATCGGGAGAATGACACATATGGTGGAGCTTAACTTCAAGTGCACGCGGGTTTTCTTTTGTCGGAGGTGCCGCTTTATAAAGCCTGCGAACAGTTATGATTCGATGACTCAAGAGGAAGAGGGAGCTCTGTGAACGTGCGACGCGGCGCGTGACTCAATATCCATAAGTGTATACATGACACAGGTGGCTGTGGTTTGGTTCCACCATCACCTCTCCTGTCGAGCAGGAGACACCAGAAGCCATAAGAGATGCCTCCATCCGCCGCCGCCAACCCCCCGACCCCCCCCACAAACCCCCCCCATTGCGGCAGGCAGAGCGGGGGAGACAGGAGTCTGGGTGTCTGCTCCAATTCTCCGAACTGGGATCACATAGCAGTGGAGAACCCATTAAGGGAGGCCTGCACTTTGGCTGACTCCCGAGCAGTGTAGGCCCCCCTTTTCCCCTTCATCAGTACCCCCCCCCCCCCCCCCCCTCACTCTCTATCTCCTCCCACGTGGACGAGGACACCCACCACCCGCTGGCCACTTTGCCAGGAGGTAAGATATATCGGTCCCTGCCTGCAGCCCACCACCTCCAAGGTAGCGCTTCTCTCCACTCTGCCAGTACAAATAAGACATATATAACCCCCCTCTAACACAAGTTGCTCTGCATCACCGTGCTCATGCACGGAGCTGCCAGAAGCATCTGCCAACAGCTACACTCTGTTTTGCCTCCTTTTCTCCCCCCTCTCCTCTTTTTCTCTCTGGTTCAGAAAGAGATTTACTTTGCCCAAGAAAAATTTATGTGGATAGGGGCCTGCCAGTGTGAGAGGAAACGTGTGTTCTGTGAGATAGGTTACTGTGTACACACTGGAACGGACCACTTGTTGCGTTTATTGTTCTTACGTTGGAAATTGGGAATTACATGGGCTGTAGAGCATCTGAGCCGGGCCACAGAAAAGGCCAGTCCAAGAGAGCACTTGGAATGTACCAACCAATTATCCTTAGCACAGTTCAAAGACCTGGATGAAACCTGTATGCTTATGAGAGTTTGCGCGCGCGCGCACACACACACACACACACACACACACACACACACACACACACACACACACACACACACACACACACACACACACACACACACACACACACACACACACACACACACACACACACACACACACACACACACACACACACACACACACACACACAGGTTTTGCTAAACAAACTACTCTTAATTCTAATAATTCTAATGAAATACAAACCTATAGCCCAATCTTAATTCTAACCCCGTCCGTCAACAGTCAACACCTACACCCTACACAGGTTATTGGGGGGGAAAGGGGGGCTTTCCCCCCCAATAACCTCTGTGCCCTCTCAAAAATGTACTTTTCAAGCACTTTCTATTCGTCCTCGCAAGGATACAAGCACTAGAACAACACGCACACATCATCAGGGGCTGGCCCATGGTTTATGGTACAGAGAAACCCGGACATTCTCCAAGCCCAACAGTTTATCAGCCTAGCCTTTAATCTCAACATGAGTTTAACCACCAATCCTAACCTATCATTAGTTCAACATCATGTCTTTTAAGGGCTGCAAATTTTATAGACTTTTCTATCCAGTGAGTAACTTTTCCTATTAAAGCACTCAAAGCACTTACAAATCTGGCAATTTCCAGCTCAGAACAAACTATAAAGCAAATCAGTTCCGACTAGCCAGCATGTACCATATAAGAGTTTGACTTCTGCCATTGTGCTCAAGTTAGGTCAACATCGTGCGGGGAGGCCAACTTGGATTCAGCCAGGCGTTGGTATCGTTGCTGTTCGGGTGGAAACCTTGTATGTCCAAAATAATTGGAAAAAAAACGGTGGCCAAATGGATCCATTAGTTATCACAAGCTCTCGTTGGTACTAAATATTTATAAAACCCACAGACAGACTACTTCCAACCTAGAGTCCCTATTTTGGACATGTCATTACAGTCCAACACCTTTCAAAATTGTTCAAAACTTTGTTGGTGGTGTAGGCGTGCTATTTATTTATTTAAGGATTTTTCAAAACTACCCACACGCACTTTTGCATGATGTTGTCATATTCCAAAGTAGAAAATAGGCCATTCGTTTATAAAGAAAACCCATAAAAACACGAGATGCAAGGTTTCTGCCCGACATGTCAGCAACGAAATGCACTGTCACAAAGGACCATGCACCTATAATAATAGCTGCATTTCAGGGACAGAGTGAACATGTGGGTCTTAAGCAACCATTGCTGCCTCCCTCCCTCCTCCTCCAATTGGACCAGCTGAGAAAACAGCGCTTGCTACGCACACTGCAATGTGGCGAACTCCGCAGAGCAGCATTCCCAAACATGGAGTCCCACGGCTCACATCCCATGACTCCTATTTGGTCTGGCTTGGCCCAAAGCTGACATCACCCCCCCCCCCCCCCCCACACCCCCCAATCCCCCCCCCTCCCTGTCCAAGGAACCACTTCATACCGCAGGGAAGCGTATTGACTCTTTGCAGATCACTGGCCAATTTATCACAAGTCATCATCTGTCATGCATCAATCATCAAGCATCTATATCATGCATGTCTGGAGTAGCGTTGCAAACCTTTGGCAGGTAACAGTGAGTGGGAATAAGATGAAGGAAATGTTGTAATATCACAATAAGGGTTCAACTTAATTCACGGCAAGACGATGCCGTAAGAAACAAAGGTCACAATTAGCCAGCTCTGCGGTGTCTCTAGTCTAGGAAATCGTTGGTAAAAAAATCTACAAAAACCAGGGTATTCGTAGTGAACACCGAAGGTAAATATATCTAGTGAATCATAGGATTAAACTGGTGCGCTTTCGGTTCTCACACAGATACTAGTAGTACCTGTATCTACTGTATCATATCTATCAGCCACTCTACCACCAGTTAAAATTGCTGTTGAAATTATTACCGTATTTGAACTTTGTTGATAACACGAGTCGACAGAAAGTCTGAAGGTTAAACCTTTACCAAAAACGGTGCCAATGGCAAATGCCCATCCCTAGTTTCTAAGTGGTTCATATAATTGATATACCGCATATATCATTTGCGGCAGTGAGGTGAAACAATTTGTCGTCCAAGTGGATTACCAACAGCAGTATTTTCGACCGTCATTAATCCAATGGAGAGCGCAGCATGATAACTACATTTATTTCTCCATTCTCTCCCACTCCCCGGCCCTCCACTCCTGTTGTCTGTCAGTCCCAACAGGAGTGGAGGGAGAGAGACAAGAGCCAATGACCACCAAATGACCCGTGTTGCTTCAAGACCCTACGTGGAGTAACATGGGTGTTAAGAATCGGAATATGTGTCCCACAGCGCTTGTGCAAAGACACCTCCCCTGCCCCCAGTAGGCCAGTGATGTCATGTGTTCTAATTCACAGTTGCTTAAGCACAAAGTACAGCCAGCTGCTGTCCCAGGCCAGAGAGCGAGAGGGGGGGGGGGGTAGTGAAGGGGCGTGTAACTCACCGTGATGGCTATTACACAATCTGGCACCTTCAGAAGTCGATCAGGTATCATGACATCAGCACTGAGCTGCACGTACCGCATGTGCCTCCTCGCTCTTTCTTGGACGCGTGTATAGAGAGCTGATCCGAAGACCTCCTCCTTCCTGCACTGGCCTCTCAGCACAGTTTCTCCTGAGAACCATAAGGGAGAGCAGAGTGAGAGAGATCTACTGAACGTTAAGCAGCAGTTAAGCAATCAAAGAGGACTGTTTCCTCGTTTATTGGGCGCAGAGATGAAACGATTGGCGAAGACCGAAGAGTGTTGTAGAAAAAGAGAGAAACCAGAGAAGGAGATGGAGAAACAAACAATAGAATATAGGGGTCCACGTGGGAACGGCGTGGCTCCCATGTGGATCTGGGTCTTCATCTTCACTAGCCTGTGACGTCAGTCATCTCCCAGTGGTTCCCAAACGAGAGAGAGAGACCCAAAAGTAAAGTGAGACGTTAAGCCTGCATGGGAACCAAGCTATAATGAAAATAAAAATCACACCCCTGTGTGAAAAGACTAGGGGCGCTCTCATCATTATACAACATCGTCATACATCATCTCATGAACAACTGCATTTATGTGATTGGTTAGCCGATTTGCTCATCTACATGACGTACATTTTCCCTTCATCGTCAATGGCATTTAATGTTTGTGTTGCCACAAATTTACGTCATATTTGGTGGACATTTTGACCTAATTTCTCCTTTCATTGTCAATGGCAAATATGAGACGTGTGTGGACAAAAGCTGTATAGGAGGGGCTACAAAAATCGAACTCGTGTGAAGTGAGCGGCGCTCTTAGCCTCTTATTATCATACATCATCATACATCACATTCCATGCTCAGCCAATCAGCTGAGCACATTCCGTACTCAAACGGACACAGATACTGTACACACAAAGCTGTGCATAGGAGTGGTTAGCGCCGCTCAACAAAAATAGCAGATCTACATGGAGTTTTTGTTCATGAAATTATTTTGAAAAATGTCTGAATTTGTTTTTTTAATTAATGAAAAATCACACTGCCACATGACGTCACATTTGTGCTTAAAGCATAAAATTTAAATTCTTAAAACGGACTTGGCTGCCACATGACGTCACAAGTAAAAGCCAGACGTTGGAGGGGATAGTGCCCTTCAAAAATGTAGAGTTTTGGGGGAAAAGATTAGGAAATGAAAAGAATAAAATCTGCTATTTACTCGCGACCCATAAAAATTTACCTGTAACCGCAACAAATGGGTCCTGAATGATCCACTGTTTGGGAAACGGTTATCTATGCCATATTTATGCTAATATCGCCATATATTGGCAAGGTCTCAGCCCAATCTGAGCCCCATTGACTTCCTTAAAATGTACGTAAAAATGTATCAACAATATATCGTTGCTGTCGGGAGGAAACCACTAATTCCATTTTTGACTTTTTATTTTTCATAAATCAGTGTTTATTTTGAACGAATGGAAAGTATTAAAAAGCGCTTTGGACAAAACCTCTTAAGGTTTGAGGCATGTATTGCTTTAATACTTTTCTTTCTTCCTTTCCTGAAAAAAAACATTTTCTGAAAAAGAACATTTGGGAGTTAGGTGGTTTCTTCCAGACGTCAGCAGAGATATATGCGAGAGGTACTTCTCTGGCTTCCTGCCTGGAAGTGTGTATACGAAGTTTAGCGCCGATCTGTCCAGTACGTGGTTTGCGAGATCAAGTCCAGACACACACACAGACCGACCCTCTTACAGACAGCTAGCGTCCTGCAGAGCCACACACGCAGTAAGGATTTTATGGCGAATCAGCAACAATCCTGGCTAACATATTACCAGGCAGGAAGTATATACAGTACACTGCACGTTCACTTTCACTTATCCTGTGATTGGAAACAAAGCAGACATATTGTTTAGCAAAACGAGTGCTAATTTGTCAAGAGTGCTAATCAGAGGTAAGCAGAACTTGTTGCCTGCCTCGCCAACTACAACACACGTAGGAAACGATATATGCACACGTTGCGGAAATGCCCCGGCTGGATTGATGTGACTCCACAAAGGCCAAGGACATTCATCATTGGAGGTAGCAGTAACGGAACACTGAGCGCCAGTGTGCTGCCAGTGCCAGAATGTATGCAGCCAAAGCCACTAAGAAGGCTGGGGTTTGTGGCGTAAGACATAGACAAGGCAACAGCTTTAACTTGCAACGGGAGGTATGGGTAATGAAGGAAGAAATTTTTTGGTCGTGTCTTGGTAGTGTAAAAATGTTGGACCAGAGGAAGAAGCTGGCAGTCAGGCTAATGATCGGTTTGTACATTCCTGGCAATCTATCTCAATCGCCTATAGGCCTACAGTATGTGCCCTCGGTCTTTGAACACAAATTCAGCAGGTCTTGAATGCGAAATATGGATTCGCGGAATTCCATCCCATGTAATCTATCTATCTATCTGTAATCTATGTGTTTGATCATATGAAATTTGTTAGCATGTACTAGGACATTCTGGCGCACATGTGAAGAAAGAACCATATTTGTATAAAAAAGAAACATATAGATAGGCCTAGTAACAAAAGTTGTACACCAGGTCAAACACCATCGAGCACTTATGAACAGTGTTCGGCAGTAACGAGTTACTATAGTTACATATAACTGTAATATTATTACTTTTCCCAGTAACGAGTAAAGTAAGTTATTACTCTGCCAAAACAGTAATATTATTACTATTTACTTTAAAATGTACGTAAAATATAGCACATATTACATATTACTTTTTTGTTTTTGTTTTGTTGGCTGCCATTTGAAAACATTTCTTTTTAAAGGTAGAGAGAGATTGCTGCTTTATTATTTTATAGCCTTTTTTAATATTAGTATTCAAAACAATTGGCTTCAGTTCTAAAAGAAGCTGACATAACAGATTGTGTTGTTGTAGATTCCCTTTTTTGCGGGTGGGTGTGTGTGTGGGGGGTGGGGTGGGGGGGGACTAATATGTAATATTATATAATATCAACAGTCTGTCTGTTTGTTATTTATGTATACAAATATATACTGTCCGTTTTGAGATGCTGCAGCCAGTTGTGTGCAGTTCAGATTGTTGATGTTGAATTCCAAATGTGGAATATGCAGCAGAAAAAGACTGATGAGACTGTTGACAAATTTTGTTTTATATCCTGCAATAAGAGACTTCTTATTCAAATTAATTGAATTAAGTTGTAAAAGGAGCTGGCTAAACAGATTGTGTTCTTTTGTGGGTGGAAGGGGCCCGGCCGCCCGGGTGAAAAGTAATATGTAACTATATTACTCTTGATTCCAAGTAATAATTAATGTAATATTATTACTTTTTCTAAGGAGTCATAAGTAAACATATTACTCTCCTAAGCAATATTGCCCAACACTGCTTATGAACTCCTAATATACTTTGTCATATGCAAGTAGTGAAAATAGCAATCTACAAGCTCACAACGTGTCGCATTGACGTTGTGAGCTTGTAGATTTCATATTCACTATTTATGAAAAAAAAAAAAAAAAATGTAGTAGATGTTTGAAAGTTTGTCCAAATCAGGGACACCAGGGTTAATGTGGATAAAAGAAAACTAAAGCTACAGGTAAGCTAAAGCTGCACTCCCGAGTCGGAGGCAGACGGCAGGGACTCTTAAATTAAGCAGTCTTCTGTAGGAACTCATGACATCGTCACTTTGAGATAAAGTGTTGGGAGGAAACGGATAAAGCTCTCCGATCTGCTGTGTTCTTTCTCTCGACCGTCTCTGCTTGTCCCGCCCAGCCGCCAAAAACCCTCCATGTCACGAGAGGGAGGAAGCGGGGGAGCCGAATGTTGGTGGAGAACATGCATGAAGAAAAACACAAGGCTTCCCAAGTGACCCTGATGGCTACGGGACAGAGGGCGCAGTGGTCTGGGCGGGCTGCCAAGACAAACAACCTTCGGGGGGAGGGCAATTCTTAGCTGGGCACGGGGGAGTTCACATGAAGTATATAAATGGAGGGAGACGAGGCGAGACGGGGGCCGTTATGGCACAGCAACGAAAGTCTGAGAAGCAGAAGTATTTGTACTCAAGTACTGTACAATTTTGATAAAATGTCCAGTCTTTCATACTATACACTTCTATTCAAATGTTGTATTTGTGTCCGTCAGTCGGTAGAGCGCTCGCCTTTGAACCTCCAACTCAGTGTATAGATTATATCGGCAAGGCATGTGGTACGTACTGGGAATTTATGGCAGGTGTTGCCCTCAGTCAGCAATCAATCTCCCAGGGGCCTTCTCGGCTGATACAGACAATAATAATAAGCCTCTCTGACCATACTTACTTAGATATTGTACTTTTTGCTCTACTGCAATTATTTGACAGCTTTAGCTAGTAATTAGTTTGCAGATTTAGAATATGAATACAAATCTCGCCATCCGACTGCATTAGGGCCTATTGTGGGGCTATTTGTGGTAGCCTGGTTATATTTGTGGTATGCACCTTAACCACGAGGTCATCAGCGCCCCGAATACAGGACTTTTACTTCCTACTTCCTGCAACAAAGTATAGTGTCTATTGTGGTATTGCTACTTTTACTTTAAGAAAGGAAAGAAAAACCTTCTTCCGCCACTGCCGAGAAGCCGAGGGGGAAACTGAGACTTCTCTTAAGAGAGGGATTTATTTAGGGTCTGGAATCTGGATCCACAGCGATAAGGAGGAGCCACCTGTGCAATAGACCGTAGAATACAAACATACACATTTACAAAGTGTGCACTGCCCATAGTACAATACTGGCCCGGGTACACCCAGGGGTCACTTGAAGGGGTTCTGGGGGAGTCCCCTGGGGGTAACTCTCCAAGTCAATTTAACACAGAGGAATTAACAGTGTAGATTGGGGTATCGAATGGCCTAATGCATTTCAAAGTGGGGGTCCTTGAAATTAAAAGGGTTAAGAATGACAGCTGTGGAACCTGTTTCTTCCCTGCTCCAACACACTGTGTCGCGCACATACACACACACACACACACACACACACATGCTCACACACACACACACACACACACACACACACACACACACACACACACACACACGATATCCAGGCTTCTGTGTTCAGTGCAGCGGTGTGCACTGCCAAGTCACACAGCTTGAACGGCAGGGAGGTCCTGACCCAGAGGGAGATGGTACGTGACAGAGAGCAGGCTCTCTAATGTATGCGTGTGTGTGTGTGTGTAGCAAGGCAGGCAAGGTGGATAATTTGCAAATGTTCTCAGGAAAATGTTTGTGTGCAGTGCACATGTGTATGTGCATGAACATATGCAAGTGCACAGTGAGTGCGTTTCCAAACAATATGCGCTTAAGTTGTTTGTGTGTAAAGGGAGGGCAGTGAATGAGTTAGAGGAAGAGGAAGAAGGGGAGAGAGAGAGGGCAGAACATCTGACATCGATATGCTCATTTGGCTAAAACTATTTTAATCAAGTTTGTGGCTTTATGGAGCCTATACAGCCTGTAAGTAGCTTACGGTAAGATACAAAATACAGCTAAAAGCACACATTAGTTTTTCTCTCTCTTTCTGTGTGTGTGTGGGTGTGTGCGTGAGAGCATGTGCACACACAGTATACAAAACTGTGCAATCCATTTAAGCTTGGCTCATCCACAGAGGCAGGAAGGCAAGGAGAAGAGAAGAGAGATCTTCACGCTGCATCAGTCCCTTAACTCCAAACTCTGAAAGTGATTTTCTCACCGTATGCTGAGAGGAAATGATTCATTAGTGCCAAGGCCCAGTTGGGGTGGCTATTATCCCAGATAAGAACCAGCCCTTTATACCCTAGGCTGCTGCATGTGGAGCCGAGCGTGCACTGTGACGGAGGGACGGGATGGCGGGGTATCGGTGCGATGGAGACAAACAGGGAGGGGGGGGGGGGGGGGGCAAGGAGGAATGACAAGGAGGGATGCAAGTGGAGAGACTGAGTGCAGGGGTTGGGACTGGAGGCCGGGAGGCTGGGAAGAGGTGCTGGTGGGGGGAGGGGGGGGGGGGGGCCGAGGGGAAGGGAGGGGAGTCTCTGTGGCTTTGAGTCAAATAGCGCAACTGCTCTAAGACGAGTTTCTGAGGTCACCTCCTTCTCAGTGCAGTGCATCTGTATCCACACAGTCCACCTCTTTCTCACTGCAGTGCATCATCTGAATCCAGATCTTCAAGCTCACAACGGACATTAGTCTTACAACGGGGAGGCAGTGGCTCTGGGGGTAGAGTGGCCATTTGGGAACTGGAAGGTTCACAGTTCGATCCCGGGCTCCCTGAGAGTGAGTTGTGTCCTTGAGCAAGACGGGGAATCCCAAATTGCTCCCAATGAGCAGGTTGGTGCCTTGCATGGTTTCCTCCACCATCGGTGTGTGAATGTAATGCACAATCATTGTAAAGCGCCTTGGATAAAGGCGCTATATAAATGCACCATTTACAATGAGAACCTATAGGTGGTTAATGAACTCTTCCAGATTTGAGAAACTACAAAATATATATACTGTATATATAATATTTACTTGCCAGGGTAGTAGGGTAATACCAGGTTATTGCACGGGTGAAATATAGGCACATCTGGAATGGGGTTGTGTCCTGGGGGATCCCAAAGCGTTTCAAGGCCAGTTTGGAGATATAATCCCCCCCAACTGATCGTTGGTCTGCCAAGGGTTCACCTCCCAGTGAGACGTGCACCAAGGACCGAGGGACCTCCCTATAGGGAGACGCTCAGGACGCATCCGTACTTATGCCACCTTGCCCGAGAGTTAAATATCAAATTAAGTATAAAACATTTCAAACAAGAAAATTTAAAAATCTGATAATTTGATCTGGGGTGTAGGCATGCGTAAACTACAGACAGACAGACAGACAGACTGGTCGTATTATTCTTAATATAGATTAATTAATGGCTCCACCTTTTAGCATGCATTAGCAAACATGCTTGACATTACACAGAGAACACATACAGAACAGACCCTCGTAGGTGAGTGCCAGTGTGGGTTAGATAAAGTGTTGAGATAAAGCAGCAGGAAACTGTGGTCATTGAACTGTGGCATCGTCCGATGCCAAAGTAAACAGTGTCTGAACTACACTGCTATAACCTGAACTTAAAAAGAGTTCCATGTACGAGTATGAAACATCCTCACGTAACCTTCCAAACGTGTCCATCTATTCTCACCTCAAGCGGTCCAAAGGACTGGCACGCTCACTGAGCTACTTAGGACGGTTCTTAAACATACATAATCACAATGGGAACATCCGCACTCACGAAATACGCTTCAAAGCTTTGATGCATCGCAGCAGCAATCACAATAATGAAGGCGTTTCGGCCCTTCTGGACTTTGTCAGCCTCAAAATGCTGACGAAGTCCAGAAGAGGCGAAACGCGTTCGTTATTGCGATTGCTGCTGCGATGCATTAAAGCTTTGAAACCTATTATCTCTGCCAGGCCAAAGGCCGGGGATGTAGTGTGTGTGTGTGTGTGTGTGTGTGTGTGTGTGTGTGTGTGTGTAGGGGGGCTATTTTTGACAGAAAACTGCATACAGTGTGTCATCCAATCAACGAACTTGGAGTGGCATGCTGATGGGAGATATAAACCCTCCAACTCATCCTTGGTCTGCCCCGGGATCTCCTTCCAGCGGGACATGCACCTCCCTAGGGAGACGCCCGAGAGGCATCCTAACCAGATGCCTGAGCCACCTAAACTGGCTCCTTTCCAAGCGAAGAAGCAGCGACTCTACTCCGATAGAAACTATATTTCCCCCTGACGCTTCCTTGAGTCCCTCAACCCATCCTGGCAGAGATATGTGCTCTTTCTTGTGCAGATGTTCATGTTGTGATCTATCTCACATCTGACGGGAAGGGGCATCTGATTTACTGCTATATGTGGAATGCAGTGTTGTTTAGCCTAAAGAGAGAGAGAGAGAGAGAGAGAGAGAGAGAGAGAGAGAGAGAGGTGCTGTGTGTTTAACGATAAAACGGTCACTTCCCAGAAAGGGCAGAAAGCCTGGAGGGAAGAACAAGAGTGTAAGAGAAGATAAGACTAGAGGGCTTGGATACCGGTATATATGTTTTCCTCCCACCAACTGTGTGTGTGTGTGTGTGTGTGTGTGTGTGTGTGTGTGTGTGTGTGTGTGTGTGTGTGTGTGTGTGTGTGTGTGTGTGTGTGTGTGTGTGTGTGTGTGTGAGGGTGTGTGTGTGTGTGTGTGTGTGTGTGTGTGTGTGTGTGTGTGTGTGTGTGCGCGCGCGCGCACGCGTGCATCCGTGTGTTGGCGGGTGAGATTGAGAGAGAGATCAAGATAGAAAGCAAGAGTCACTGATGAAAGTGTGCAGGAGTGAGTGGGTGTTTACCCAAAACAGTGCTGTTTAGTATAATGTCACATGACATGATGTAACCATATATTGCAGCAAGATATATTTAGCAGCACTAGCAGGGTACAAAGTGCTTGGATGCCAGTTTCAGCCCAAGCTTAGGCGTCTTTACTAAAAGTATATTAAAGGATTGGATATTCTTTTAACCTCATTACTCAACCTCCCACCGACTTCAGTGAAGTGCTCTCTCTGTGTGTGTGTGTGTGTGTGTGTGTGTGTGTGTGTGTGTGTGTGTGTGTGTGTGTGTGTGTGTGTGTGTGTGTGTGTGTGTGTGTGTGTGTGTGTGTGTGTGTGTGTGTGTGTGTGTGTGTGAGAGAGACAGTGTGTATGAGGGAGAGAGCGAGAGAGAGAGTCAGACAGAGAGAGGGTATGTACCCATGTTTCCATTGTGACCTTACACCTCAGTTGGAGCTTGTAAATGTGCAGCAAATTACAAATTAGATAAGTGTTTGTGAGCTATAGGTCTGGGAACACAGCAGCCTGCACTTCCATGCCATGAAATTGTTACTTTGAGTCCCCGACAACATGCATGGACTGCCTTGTAAAACCACGAGAGCTGTGTGTGTGTGTGTGTGTGTGTGTGTGTGTGTGTGTGTGTGTGTGTGTGTGTGTGTGTGTGTGTGTGTGTGTGTGTGTGTGTGTACGTGTGTGTGTGCCTGCGTGTGCGTGGCCGTGGTGTACTGTAAAGTAACTATAAAGTACATGTACTTAACTTACATTGAGGTATTTCTTTAACTTTCTTATGTATTTACAATTTTAAATACGGTACTTTTACAGCTTACTCCACCACAGTTACATGAAAACTTTAGTTATTTTGTATTATTGTATTGTATTGTATTATTTTGATTATCATGACAAAACATACATTCACTCGCACTGCAGGACCCATTCTCCTGTAATAAAGTAAAATGTGAGTGTATGAAATATACTTCTGTTCAGTGCCCAAGATTGGACGCCTCCCAATTGGCGAATTGTGAAGCATTATCTGAACATAACTACTTCAGCCCTATACAGTGTATATATTTTGGCTATTTGAAAATAGCCAATTTACATGTACAAGTTCACAATGCATCGCCATGTGAGCTTGTAGATCTGCCATTTTCAAAATATTTGTATTTTTTTTTTTTTTTTTAAGATATTTTTTTGTGGCTTACGCCTTTATTGATTTTTTTAAGGGATAGAAAGTAGGCTGACAGGAAACGGGAGAGAGATGGGGGGATGACATGCGGTAAAGGCCGTGTCGGGTCCGGGAGTCGAACCCGCGGCACACCGCGACTGGATCACCAGTCCGGTGCCCAGACCGTTACGCTACGGCCTGGGCCAATATTTGTATTTTTAACTTGTGCAATGGGACATTCTGCAAAGTGACTACTTTTACTTTTGGTATACTTTTGTACTTTTACTGCAAGTACATTTTGAATACAGGACTTCAACTTAGGCCTACATACTGTACTATACTATAGACTAGATACATTGCAGTATTGATTACGACTGTAGGTCCCAGTTTACTATGAAAACCTGCAAAACCTGTCAGTCACGCTTAAACATGTCAGTCAGCTCGTCCGTCAGTCACGCCTCGTGACACGCTCCATATACAGTATGGCCAATACAGAATTCATTCCACATGTTGATCTGACCTCATCAAACTCTGTACACTCAAGACACGGTCCCCGCTGCCACCCTTAGATCTCCTCCATATATGTGCCAATAGCCCGGCGAAAACTAAAGTTCTCAAAAGGCCCGAAAATTAAGGCCCGGCCCTAACTGGGCCCTAACGGGGCAGGCCAGAGGCCCCGCCCGGTCTTACTAATTAGCACACATGTTATGCCCTACAGCACGAAAATGTCAATTAAAAAATTCCCAGACGATGCCCTGTTAGGGCACCCATCCTAATACAATCCCCTTTATGCACATATATTGATGTCATCAATATTAATGTGGGGCTGACTATCATCACCTGGATCTCCATATATGAAGATCACCACACTGACCTCATCAAACGTGCATCAACGTGCGTGCGTGCGTGCGCGCGTGCATTACCATGCCACCCACTTCAGTCAGGACAGCATGACGTACAGTATGAATGCCACACATGTGGATTGTCACCTCGTGTTTGTTTGTGAGAGCGACCACAATGCAAATAAGTCCTGGACTTTATTGTACTTTATCCCGGGTTGTTTTTACACCAACATATGTTGTATGATTTGTGGGCTGTGTGCAATCCAAACAAACTAAGGCTAAACTAAAGTACATTTTGAAAGAGGGAAATAGGGAGCGCTGGCTGGATACACTGTATAAATCATTCAGTGACATGAAAGATGGATGGATGGAACTGAAGGAGCTCTTTGGTAGGGGGAAATAATCAAATGACTTAACCACATTAACCCATGGGAGGGGGAGGGGGTCATTTAAAAAGGAGAAGAGAGCCAGATAATACATGTTATGCTTGGTTGTGTGTGGGTGTCGCGCTCGGAAAATAGCCGATCTACAAACTCACAATATGTCACAGGCAAGCACGACTCATGTGCTTGTAGATCTGCTATTTTCAGGCATCACAACGTTAAAACACTTTTTTGATATTTCAATATTTACTAAAACTATGAATTGAGCTGCAATGAGTTTTCTCAGGGTGCGTAGCATCTCCGTTAGCAATAAGAAGCTCAGTCAACCAGGACTCAGGAGAGAGTCGGAGCAGAGCTGCTGCTCCAGATGGGGGGGGGGATTATATAATCTCCATCCTGGCCCTGGAACGCCACGGGAAACCCCAATTTAGAGGTAGTTATGTGGTACGGGAAAGGGAAGTCTGGGACTCTCTGTTGGAACCGTTACCTTGGTGACCTGACATCCGGATACGCGGATGAAGATGGATGGGTGATTAATAAAACAAAAAGCCCAAGGAACTCTTCCAGTGCCTAAATGCACAGATTGCGGATGTGTTCTCTTCGGGGGAATACAAATGCAAGACGGCAATTTATGGGTTATCTGCCATGAACAGACAGTGAATCGCATTGAATCACTGCAATTTATTGTCCCCTCGAACCCAAAGTGGTGTCTTGCAGTAATTTCACAATACATAGCAGAATGTAAAATCTAAACTGGATTATTGCTCATGTATGATTTAAACAGCACAGTACATGTCCGGTTGTTTACAGGGATCAGCTGTCTTCGGTTGTGCGGTGCCATAAACTGCAGACAGCTGATCTTCGTCTCATTTCACGCTGTCACGGAGGCCAGTGTTCCTGATGTGAAGGGCACGGGGTGAGCGCACGGCAAGGGAACCCCCGACGACATATGGACTTCATCAGAACCAGTAGTTCTATGACATCATTGTCACATAATTGACTCTCCTCCTCTCAACGGTCCGTCGCTCTATTTCCTCATAAGTGGCGAGGGCAAGTTAAGGCTGAGGCGTAATTCCGAAACATTTTCCTATTTCACATCATGGCCCTCTAAGCTTGCAAATCTGCCACAGCTTTTAGTACTACTGTGTTGACTGGATATCGAGAGGATATTCCATTCGTAGGGAGTTCTTTCCTAAGCGGATATCAAACAGACAGTTTGGACTCCCCATTTCAGTGGTCTAGTCCAGATTGCGGTGATTTATTAACGGAAAATGAAGCTGAGCCTTAAGTGTGACCATTATTATGTAAGCTTGCTTAGCCGGCACACACGTACTCCACGTTTATCGGTCTTTATAAATCATAAACACTTTCGACCCTCACGCACGGCATGGTTTATCATCAGATACAAACGTATAGCCATGGCAACGAGCGATAGGGTGAAGTCATCGGCTGTAAGTGCATCGAGACAAAGATGGGTGTCTTCCTTGTGGAATTAGTGTGATCCATGTCTGCTGCTGCGTGCCGTGACGCACGCGAGCAGTTCGGGGTCACAGCTGCTGTTCAAAATGGCATCACAAAAAAGCACCTCGCATAACCCGCAACTGCCAGAGCTGACCACAGTGGCAAGCAACGTTTAATTGTGAGCCATCGGGAACTTGTCCGTGCTTCCTGTGCAATTAAGTGTTAAGTGTCAGGGTAACTATTTTGCTGTCTCGCTGTTGTTATGCGTTTAACAAAGTCAAGCTGTTGCCCTTATGTTCTTGCCAAGCTTGTTGTCGTGGTTGTTGTGTACTTTTTTTTTTTTTTCCTCGGAAGAGAAACCATTTCCTATTCGGTAATGATGCACAGCGATGACGAACTGTGTTGGACTGAAAAACCGCCCACTGCAACATATCATTAAAAGTCAAACATGACAACACAAAGCCTTATGGGAGTCATCATGTGACTCAGTCATTCTGTTACTCTACTGTACATGCGTCTGTCCTCACGTCTGTCCTCTCTTGTCTACTCATTTTGTTTTTTGATGTCTGATGGTGTTCGTCAACGGACATCTTACACATCTTAATTAAGGCCTCAGGCCTTGCTCTATAATGCTTAGAGAGTAAGTAAGGAATAGGTATGTAATCTTAGGTGTTTGAGTGCAAGGGGTACTTAGCTTGGTGTGCGTGTATGTGTGTTTCCGATTCGCTGGAAGGTATGCAATACAAGTGTTTTATGCACACACCTCGTTGAATATTCAATATGCACCAAGTTGTAACTTTTTGGTTATAGTTGTTTAACAACTTTGAAACTGTAACATTCATTGGTTTTACATACTGTTTTGGCAGTCCTCCTAAAGGTTTGGCAAGTTGGGCACCCTGGTGGTTCACTGGTAAGAGAGCATACAGCTATAGTCCTTCCCGCAGCTTGAATCCCCCCCCCACCTTTCCCCCGTCTCTCTGCAGAAATACAGACAAAGAATAAATGAAGGTTTGGCCAGTGGTACATGTGGTCATAATAATCAGTTTGATTATTTGGCAATTCCAACATTCTCATTCTCCTTTACGAAAAACTAATGAATGACTTGAAGTTAATGACCAAGCCCAGGTGCTTTCAGTTTTTATTGATCATGAATTAAATTCCCATTCAATTCATTTAGGAAGCATGAATAACCAAATGTTGCATCAAAACCAAGTCTAAGTCTGTAATTGGAAATAGTTTTGGATCCGTTAAAACCGGGAAAGCATCCATTAGTCCGACTGAAATCAGAACAGAGCTGTGGTCTAACAGTGTGTCAAGCCGCAACCAGACCAGAGATGTGCTCACAAGCCAGAGTACAAAGGACTGGGGCCCTGGGGCAACAGTTAACATATTCAAGCTGACCTTTTAATATTGCCTTATGTGCATTATGTGGTTTTCCCATTATCTGGCAGCGTAAATATGGATATGACAAAATTATGCTCTCAAGCAAAGGAACAAGAGGAAAGACAGTGAACAAGATGGTCATCTTGGGGTGCATACGTTGGTTGCACAGGGAAGCCATACCGCTGTCCAAGGGAGAGGGGGTGTACTCAATTGCTGCGCGAATCCCATTGGCAGAACAAGAGGGTGTGAATTGAACATTTATAATGAATGGAAAAACAATGTTTATGACCCCATTCATTATAAATGTTCAATTGATACACCCTCTTGTTCTGCCAATGGGATTTGGGCAGAAAATGGAGTACACCCCCTCTTCCTTAGACAATGGTATGGCTTCCCTGTGCAATCTGTAACTATGTTACAGTAGCTATACAGTATGCTTTATGCTTCTTCATGTGGGCTTCGCAGAATGAGCCGAGCTGTAATTGAGCCGAGCTGTAATTGGCGTAGCAGCATTCGATGAGTAGCAGTGATTAAAACAACACCACCAATGATATGTGAACACACGACAACTTGAGCTTCAGCAGACATCTTAAAATGTCAATTAAAAACATTTCTTCAGTCTTGCTATAGTGGTCTTTGCGTCATGTAAAACTATTTGAAGACACCATGCCTTTTTGGCTGTCCCCAAAGTGATCCAAATACATTTTTATTTCAGACCCAGGAAGATCCATTATCACAATTAAAAACTAAACAACACAATAAAATAACAGGACTGGAGGAAAAGAAAATGCAAATAGCCCACTTTTTTGTTGAAAAAGTGTAGGTATAGCGCCAGAAGACATAGGCAGTGGAGTCTTAAATTTTCAAGCACTCACCTATTTTCTTGTGTGGCGCTTATCATTTCCAAAAGGGATATTATCCACATGTGCCGAGTAACTCTCACGAGAGCAGCACTGTAATGCTCTTTCGGCGTCACGCGTGTACTGTAGGCAGTTGATGGCCGGCTGCATGTGCACCTACGAAAGCACACAGAAAGGAAATGTAGTTACTGTACCACTAGTTATTCGTGCAGTGATTGACTTACTGAATTAGATACCGTTTGACCAATGACCAAATTGAGATGCCAGATCCCTCTTTGCGAATGTCATTCAATATAAGCAAAAAGACCTAGATCAAGTGTTTCCACTGCAAGGCACGATCGTACGACGAAGAGTAAAATAGGCCTCAATTGGTTTCCAACGTTAGTCTCTTTATGTATCTCATATAGGCCTACAGTAGATTAGTGACCAAGATTTGTAGAATGAATGTAGAATTAGTAATGAATGAGAGCTACATTTTTAATTGGATTTGGAACACAAACGAACACTGTGAAATGTAATAAAATAAGACTCAGTCAGGTAATAAAGATGGCTGAATATAGTTTTGTGTGCTGTGTCATTGGCTGCCCGGGTCAGCCCAGCCGGGCGCTGGACCAGGAGAGAATGTGTTCCCAGGGTGCCTGTGTCATCTGGAGAGCATGGTCACGACGGGCGGCCAGGTCAGTACGTCAGGGTTATACTCCATAATTGCATGACGGTGTTGCATGTAGACGAGAACTGAAAATCGCCGGCATGTGTCACGGTTGTACGTACGGACTATAAATTAGGTTTAAGGACCGTGAGAAAGTACTAGGGATGCACCGAAAGGGAAATTCTTGGCCGAAACCGAATATAGGAAACAGTTGGCCGAAAACCGAATATCCGAATATGATTAATATTATAGCCTATATATCTTTTTTCCTACCATTGCCGTCATGGCCATACTTTAAAGCTACCTGATTTATGGCAAAATAAATGGTTATGGCAAAACTTAACTTAAATAATAATCACTATTATGGGTCCATAAAACATGTATTCATTGCATTAATTGCATACATTATTCAGTGATATATTTTCTGCCTATTCAGGCCGAAACCGAATAGGCCGAAAATGCATTTTTAGCCATTTTCTGCCGAATATTCTCTGCAGACGAATATTTGGTGCATCACTAGAAAGTACAGTACGTGAGAGGAGAGTTGAGGTAAGGTGAGCTGAAGACTGGAGCAGAGAGGAGACAGAGCTTCATCTGCTCCGAGTCTGGTCAGTAATATATGCTGCATGGGGATAGTTATTGTATGCGAGATGCTGGACGTAATTTTCTCATTTTGAAAATAATCAAGGTGGTCGAGGAGGTCAGGGATGCACTCTCCTTCCAGAACAACTTCAAATGCCAGGGACATGGATGGAGGCTGTGCAGCTCCCCTCAAAGGAACTCTACCAAAATGTTATCTCATACAACACAGGTTCCCAAGCTTCTCCGCAAAAAGAAAAGAAGAGACAATTTGAGTAGCCAATCTTTTTTTACCCCTTTATTTTCTTGGAGAAACCAAAATACCCAAATACTCCCACAATGCAGAATCGTTACAGTAGGTTGCACTGCCAAAGAGTACAATGAAGCAAAAGCAAAGCAATCACTCAGTAATTTTTTTATTTGTCTCTCCAGAACACACAACGGACCCGTTTCGACCTATAGTAGTCATCTCCATCAACGCTCAACTTTTAGGAAAGCTGAAGAAGACTGACATCCATTAATTGTATGATTGATTTGGTTGATTTATAGTACAAACCAAAACTAAGAACATATTGTCTTATTAAAAATAATTATGGCCCTGAACCTTGTTACACAAAATATATCCAAAAGTCAGAGATCTTTTTGTGCATAGCTGCATTCTGGAACCTTGTGTGTCTAGTGTGTGATTTGAAAGAAATTGAAAATGAAATTCATTTTTTGTTTTACTGCCCATTATATGAAGAATGAAGACATGTATTATTTTGTAAAATGACAACCATCTGTGCTAACTTCTTCTGGTTAGAGGACTATGAAAAACTGGAATTTTGTTTTAGGAAAGGTATTTTTGCCTTAGCAGACTTTTTATGCAGAGCGTGGGAAAAAAGGCAGAATGTTTTGTTTGTGTAAAAAAACAACAACAACAACGAAACAAACCTGTTTCGTGTACACAATGTAATATTGAAGCAATAATATGGTGTGTCCTATAAGTCCATGTTGGGCTGGGCGCCTTTGGTGCATGACACAAAAATAAAGAATCTATCTATCATCTGTATGTCCCAGTGAGGCAAATAGATCAGTTACAGGACATTACAGAGTGCTGGCTTCTCTCATTTCACCACTTTCTTTTCTTCCCAATGTAGTCGTTATGCCACTGGCCTATACTGGCTCACCTGACAGTGAGTAGCCCCCACTGGGAGGATGTAGCACCTCCGTCCCGTTGAACAGCCCCCCAGCCTCCCCACTGGATTCCCTCACGACCAATTGTGTTCAGATGGTCTGTTCTGTTGGATGCACAGCTGTGGATTCTAAGTTAACCACTATAGATTCCACGGTGGTGGGCAGGTATTTTCGCCCTGCGCTACCGAGCTCAAGCTTTTCCATGCTAAATAAGCTACCCACAAATAAATGTCACACACTGGCTCCATATTTATTTGTATTGACATTTCAGTCATCCAGCCTTCATCATACTAGAAAGTGTGCCAAACACTGGTCTGTTATATAGGCCACACCACCAAACACACACCTGATGGGGATCAGATAATCATGACCAAGTGGGGAGGAGCAATCAATGGGCCTTTTAAATCCTTGAATACATTGAATTTGCATAGATTTCCCCTCTCTGGTGCACCGTGGACCATAGCCTGCACCTGTTACCTATAACAATGCACGTGCTATCACACACGCAATCACACTCACTCTCTCTCCCCCCTCAAAAAAGTACATATCAGGAAGAAATAGATGTTCTTCACATAGTTCAACAGCGCAGCAATTTATCACAATTAGGGGGATGTAAACCTATATGGAAAGTACACCTAACACCCAATCTATCAGTGCAGGACTGGAGACCTGCCTGTTCTCCATACACCCCCACCGTTAAAACCTTGTCTGTCTGCTCAATATTTAAATGCAAGTCCGACACGCACTTATAGTAAATCATCATACACACATCGCTGCGTTTATGCTGTAATTCATCCAGGCCCAGTTTGGCCTCATGATTTAAACAGATTGCTTTAACAGTAATGCTGCTATCCCAGGCTTTCAGCCCACTCATATTCGCAGCAAATAAATTCCCTTGTACATAATAGGATGCTCGATGGTCTGCATGGGGCGTGTGAGACACCGAACAAAGCCCCCCTTCGTGTAACAGACGTTAAAGTGGACAAGCTTCAACGCTACTGTGATATTCATTTCAGAAAGTAATTGTTTCTGGTTCCGGTGGGAGGTAGGGTTGTCTTGTATGACTCCTACAGCAAAATAAAGTACCATAGGTTACATTAAATCAGTGATTTTCTACCCTTTTCATTTCGAGGACCCCCCCAATTGGATATGCATTAGGCGACAGACACAGACCCACATTTGATACAGTTGTTTTTAAGGAGTCTGAGAGACCAGTAAGATGACATTTGACCACCACCAGACCCCACTTTGAGAGAATCAGTGTTTTTATCATAAAAACACAGTTCAGTCAGATAACTCACAAATAGAATTAACCAATATTATAGAATGAAAATACATGTGCATATAATATTTTATCTTGGCATTCGGCTCTGCTACATTTTCTCCCTGCTCTGCACAATTAAACACCACCATTAAACATTAAGAGCAGGAAGATAGACATACAATAACAACCCCCCGCATGGGGAACAGAAATAGCAGAGTGATGGTGCTGGGGTGGCAGTGGGAGCAAACATCGCATAACAACAACCAGGAACCATATGCAGAAGGAAGGCAGGAAGAATGCATGCAGTCTAGGTGAGCTTAAATACCCAATTGGTCAGCTTATGACATGTGGGTCTTGCAAACTCTGTATACATACACCCACATAGTAACGCAGTGTATTAACCCCTAGAGTAGCCTATATGTATGCGCCCTTGAGCATAACATGAAGCCACTCAAGTATATCTGACTGAATTAACTCTGCAAGCTACGTATAATTTATACAGCAAGTTCCTTATGGCCATTTTGACTACATGACTAGCCTTGCAACACCCCCCACCCCACACTACCCAGTACCCACCGACATTCTACTCTCTCAGCGAGAAGGTAAAGAAGAGGATCTCATCAAAGCATCAAACTGCGCTTCCTGTGGCACCACAGGAGGGGGGGGGTGCTCCGGTGTCACCTCAGGTCACGGGAAAGGTGACCCCGGCACACCAGTAACCAGCAGCAGATGAGCACGGTGCAGGAACGTCACAGTGGGGAGCAGAGGAAGTGGCCCGCGTGCAACCCCGTTTGGACAGTGTTTTTTGGCAGCATGGGGGGTTGGGTTGTTTTTGGACCTCCATGAATGCCTTGTTTTTCTTTCCTGAGGCAGGTTTCAGGTCAGTGGAAACACCAGGAATAACTTTTCTTCCTTTCTTTTTCTCCACACCAGGAAGGATTGGGTCCCACCATATCCACCCATTAAGACCCGAGTCCTGAATCAGTAGTTCTCACACTTTCAAGATTTTTCTAAACATGTTCAAAAATACCAGATGTACAAGCTCGCAGCGTGGCACAAAGTGACGCACTGTGTAGCTTGTGTGTGCTATTTTTTAAAAGCCAATACTAAAATCTAAAATGACAGTTGGTTTCCTGGTTTTGATGGATTAAACCTCCATATCATTCAGCAAGTGGGTCTGAATCTAACAGAACTGAAGGTACGTATAGGTTTATGTGTCATTATTTGACAATTTCTGGCCACATAAATCTCCTTTCACACAAACAAAAGGCCATCAGAAGCTGACATAGAGCCTCAAAGCCAGTAGGGGGCAATCATCTCACCACCGTCTTATACCTCTCAATGTAACAGAGAATCAGATCAGAGTCAGACTGATTAACTGAATATGAAGAGCCCAATGGAAACAAGCCATAAGCTTTCTTAGGTTTTAAATCCTCTTAGCAGACCTTGTATTGAACTTCCCTGTGCCTCTTTCTTCAAACTGTTAATAAAGTATTTAAAATAAACTGGGGCTGTAATTACATATTTGTCCTGAGCATTAACCTAAGTTTAATGATTACATTTACAAGTATCCTTATAATTGTAGGCTACTGTACTGTATGTCTCATTATTGACTGCCTAAAGTAGGCTATTACAAATAGGGTAAGAATCCCTCTTGCCAGTCCGATTCCTTAACGGTTCCCTTTAACGATTCCAAATGGACACTTACGGGTCCATTTGGTTCCAATTGGTACACTCGAGGCCCCTTTTCCACCGGGAAACCAGTTCAGTTCAAATATTGAACCAGTTCAGAGCGTTTCCACTGAAAATGAATTGGTTCAGAACTCTAAAGGTTGGCAAGTAAGGCATTAAAGTTCCAAGAATCTAGAACGGAACCAGTTCTAGAACCAAAGTTATTTTGGTGGAAAAGGGGCATCAGAGTGAAATTAATATGTTTGAGAACGTAGCCTCGGTAACCCAGACGTTTTTATTTCCAGGAAGAAATACTGGTTATATAGTAAGTGTACTGTATATAGCTGACGTTAAGTCCACATCAGCTCTGACAGTGTGATAAAAACCAGTTCCAGAAACGGTTCCAAATATGATGGAACCGATTCCATGGTTCTTCCATCTCGGAACCGGGTCTGAAAAAGAACTGGTTCCGGGTCCAAAAACAAACAAAATTACAAATAATGATGCTGCACATGAGTTGGTTGGTCCACTGCTTCTGCTTTCCATGTTATTAACCCATTTAGACATGAGGTTCATTCTAAAAACGCCTTCTAAAACTTAACCTTAACCTTAAAGAAGAAAAAACAAGTTGCTACACAGAGGTGTATGCAGACACAGAGCGCGCATCCGGCATGAAAGGTAAAACAATGTACAGTATAGACTAAAACACAACCCTGAATGACAGTTTTTTCAGCAATCGAAATGAACCAACAATTCAGTAATCACATTATCATAATTTGCAGGTTTTCATTAAAAAAGTTCTCCTGTCCTGACACCGCCTGGTTAACTGTGAATGAAAGTCAGGGCAGGTCTCGATCAAAATCCAGCACTATGAAAGATTTATTGCACAGTGTCTAGCCTACCAAACGCAATCACATGTGCTGCACAGAACATAAAACCCAACATATGAAAAAGTTCTACATGCCTTTTTCATGCTAAACCACATCAAATTATCCGCTGAGCCTTATACGAGTTCATGGATTGATTGTGGAGGCCGGGCAATGACAGCATGAGTTGTGGTTTGCGGCAATTCATGTCTCCTCATCCTCACACAATACCAAGCCTTTGAATTACGCTTCCCTCTGAGCACGACATGCCTCAATAGGACATTACATTCACATTGCTGATTTTATCACCGTCATTGTTGTTTGGTTTGGTTTGGTTTGGTTTATGTCTTTCATTTCCCTCCCAGTTCGACAAATCCAAATTTGTTATTGCTGCATGGAGAGGAAATTAATAAATCTCAAAGGAAATTTGAGTTTCGGTTAAGTTCAATAGGCATAGGCTATTGGCTATGTGCACAACTTGTATCCTTAACTAGTTGCTGTGATGTCATCTGATCAAAAGATGTCATCACAGTCGTCACCCACCCCCCAACAATATTGAGGGGTGGGGGTGTCTTAGGTGGTGAACAGTAAGGAAGTACAATTACTCGAGTACTGTAAGTAAAATCTGCACTTTAGTCCATATTTGTATTTTTAAAGGGCCAAGCCCGAAGGGACTTTGGTCCCTAATTGTATTTGTCTGTTTTTTTGTTCTTCTCCTTGGCAATATAGTAGAGGGCTATGCCAAATGGTGAGTACGCGAAGCCACGACCATTGGCCAAAGGGTGGCGCTATAGCACTCAATTGAAAATGCAAACTTTGAACAGGCATAGCTCATGAGCCGTTTGACCGTCAGCAATAAAACTTTTATACACATATATACGTAGTCTCACCTTTGAACTCTGACCATTAGATCACATATTTAGAATTACAAATAATTTCTTCTGTCGTTTTTTACAAAATGCGGCAATATGGTAGAGGGCTATGTCACCCTGCTTAAATACGAAGCCCACAACCATTGGTCAAAGGGTGGCGCTACAGCGATCAATTTAAAATGCAAACTTTGAACAGGCATAGCTTGTGAACCTCATTAACCGTTTGACCGCCAGCAATAAAACTTCAATACACATATAACAAATGTGGTATGGGGACATATAACCTCTGACCTTTAGATCACCAACCATTTTGAATGATATGAAAAACTGTTAAAATCTATCTTCTGCCCGGATCTTTGATCAAAATGCATGACAATTTATATACGTGAACTATACCTACCGTAACAAAGAATCGGGAGTACGTAAGTAAGTAAAACAATGAAAGTTTTATGAACCTATGAAAATTGCAGTTGAAGATTCTTCTTCTGCCCCTAGCCTAATACATACCATACATGCAGAGTCACTGCTTGAAACTTTACAGTATGGTAGAAGGTCATGCCAAATAGTGCTGAAACCAGTCTTACTCCAATTGGCCAAAGGGGGGCGCTATAGCAATCGTTTGAAAAGGAAACCTTTCAACAGGCATAACTCATGCCTCTGGCCAAAAGTCATGGCACTTGTTTCCACATGTGCCTTGACTCATTGGGAACACAACTGTCACTTTGACCAGTAAGCTCCGCCCTCAGATTTTCCGCCATTTTGAGCAGTTTGAAAAACGCTTAAACCGGATTTTTGAGCAATTTGCATGAAACGTTCTACACACAATCTATAGATCATAAAAAACAAATGTGTAAAATAAATATTGCTGCAAACAGCGATAAGAGAGCACTTTAAACAGGCATACTGTGTAACTCATGCCAAAAGCCATGGAACTTGTTTAGTCATGTCACATATGCTTTGACTCATGAACACAACTGTCACTTTGTACATGAAGAGACAATGTCATGCTGCCCCTCGGTAAGATGGCCGCCACGTAGAGATGTCGCTCTCCATTGGCCAGCAGCGCGGGTGAGCCATCTAACCTTTCTTATATATATATATCTATGCAAGCAGCGATAAGAGGGGCCAAGGAATGCAGGCAGCAATAAGAAAAAGCCTATATGCAATAAGCACAATAAGCAGGTCTGTTTGGGGTATGAACAGCTGCAATACCGCTGGGTGACCACAGGCAAATGCCGGGTTTCTACGCTTATTGTTCAGTTGTCCACCACTTATGGCAATAATAGCTACATTGGGCTAAATACTGTAGCCTACACTGCTCATTATGATTAGCAACATTTGCTTTCAAAATCATGACGCAAATGAAATAACTTTATTTAGCCCAGTTGAATGAGGTACAATGCCTCGCCTATATTACTATTATTAGTAATATTACTAGGCTAAACCATTTTCTAAAGCCTAGAGCAGCTCTTAGCATACAAGCAATAACGATTGCTTCACATCTGTGTTGGCTAAAAACACAGGACAAAATGTACAACTTCCAAGCCACAGAATTAAAAGGGAAACCTGAGCTGTAGTGAGAAACACATTTCAGACCTCAACAAAGGAGGGGGGGGGGGTGTTTTCCTCTGATGGTGACAGGCATGCATAATTGCTCAATTATAGTCATCACCAGCCACTAGGACTAATTAAGTATTAGTTAAATCGACTGAGTGTGCAAATTGTTTCTCTGTCTCAATAGGCTACTCATTTTTAAGTGGTGCAACCACTTCATTACTGCGTCTCTGGCTGGGTCTGTCCCTGGCTGGCTAGGTCTGTCTGAGCACGAAAATAGAGTTTGGTTGGTTTTCACAACCAAGTGTCACTGTTGCACAGCCATACACACACACACACACACACACACACACACACACAGTATAGTAGGCTACAGTGGAACCAGGCCGGCCCCCTGGGCGCTTTCCTGTGGGTCTGGAAGTTCCGGGGACCCCCTGGGGACGCCCAGTCTCCCACACGGAGTTGCACCACTTACTTCACATGGGTGTGATTTTATTTCAACAATCCACAAATCCAAGTATCAATTTATGCCAATTTATTGCACATTGGTAATCGTCTAGACCTAGATAATCAGTGGTGGAAAAGGTACTCACATTTTCCACTTAAAGGACAACTTTAGTTTTTTTCAACCAAGGTTCATGTTGTAGGTTGTTATTAGAGAAAGTAAAAGACGAGTGTTATTTCTTTTCCATTTGCTGCTTTCTTTCGTTTTAGGGATTTTAGCTGTTTTGTACAGGGGGGGCGGGGGCATTCGAACATGGTTTTAAATATGTATTTTTTTACAAAATATTATGGAGATTTATTTTTTTATTATTTACTATAGCCCTAATAAACCCCAGGAAATTACATCTGGCCACAAATAAATCACAGGATCTACTGAATGTGAAGGTAGCCTACTGAGGGGAAGCCACACTGTGGGCTGTATTTTGCGTGTCTTAAGTACCAGGTCATATTACCTAACTTGAGTAAACTAAAGACCTGGAGGCATGATCAATGCTCTTTGGCCACTCAGAATAACCAAATGGCATTGATCACGCCTCCAGGTCTTTAGTTTACTCAAGTTAGGTAATAAGACCTGGTACTTAAGACACGCAAAATACAGCCCTTAGTGTCATAGGCTCAATGTCAGTTTGACACATTCAGTAGATCTCGTGATTTTTTGTGGCCAGATGAAATTTCCAGGGGTTTATTAGGACTATAGTAAATAATTAAAAAATAAATCGCTATCAAATGTTGTAAAAAAATACATATTTAGCCCCATGTTCGAATGCCCCCGCCCCCCTGTCAAAAACAGCTAAAATCCCTAAAACGAAAGAAAGCAGCAAATGAAAAAAAAAGAACACTCATCTTTTACTTTCTCTAATAACAACCTAAAACATGAACCTTGGTTGAAAAAAACTAAAGTTGTCCTTTAAGTAAAAGTACTACTCTGTAGTTACTTTTTCATAAAAGTAAAAGTCCTTAAGTTTACACGAGTAAAAGTACAAATGTTTTCAAATGTATAACATCTTTTGAAAATGGCAGATAGGCCTACAAGCTCACAACAAAGTAGCTAGCAGGCTACAGTAACTAAAGTTTGCAAATAATTGTACTGGAATAAAAAAAAGTACAATATTTGCCTCTGAGATGTAGTAGAGTAGAGTTAATACTAATACAAAATTGTATTAAAGTACAGTACTTGAGTTTAATGTACTTACCGGTAGTTACATTACACCACTGGTTATAATGAATCAGGATTATTTTTTGTGCCACTCAGTGCTGTGCAACCACTGCCCGTGTTTGTTGACATGACAGATGCTGTAGTAGGGGAGAGCTGTGATTGGCTCAGTGCGGTGGGTGTTTCCGCATTCCGCTCAGAGGGAGCTGTCAGCAGAGAGAAGCGCTTGTTGGACAACAGGAGGAGAGTGTGAGGCAACTGTCTGCAGAGTCAGCGTCACCAACCAACGTCCTCGTTTAAACACCCAGGGGAATAACAACCGCCTGATTGAACGCCTCGCGGGCAAGAAGAACGATGCCGTACATGCTCATCAGCACGCAGATCCGACTGGTTTGTAGGCTGCATCCTGCATGTGCAAATAATAATAGGCTACCCGTCTCTGTGTCACTGTGTGTGGTGTTGTTGTATAAAGATGCGCTCGGTTTGGAGATTTGGGGATTATTAAGGCTATTTATCTGAACGCTTCTCATCAATCAGGCAAGGATATCCACGTCCGTTCCATTATGGTTGCGTTGTGCGGCTGTGCCCATTGCACATTATATTTTTGCATGCTGGAAAGCCAACATAAAAAAGCCCAGACTGTCTGTTGTTTGCCATGTTGTGTTAAATTAAAACCACATGTAGCAGGCAGCCTACTCGCAGGAGCCAAGTTATAGGCCTGTTGATGTGCGCATGTTCCTTTTGTCATCTATTCATCAGTGGTTCTCAACCTGGGTCGGCGCCCCCACTGTCCCCAGGGGGCTCCCCACATGATTAAAGTTTTTATATGAATGTATTACTTTTAAAGATGTTCATTGCCTTTTAATAAAAAAGTAAGAAAGAATATAAAATCACACCTGTGTGAACTGAGCGGTGCAACTATACATTTATTCTTATAGTTACTGTTATGTACTGTGCTCTGTACTGTATTGTTGTGTATTGTGCTCTGTACTGTACTTTGATTATCTTTGGATAAAATCTTTGAGAAATGACAGTTTAATACCATTAAACCGGGTCCCCAGACCCCCATGGAACAGGCCCAGGGGGCCGGCACTGTTCCGGCAAGCCTTCCTGCATCCGAAACGGTCTAGAAATGACAGAGTTAACGTGTTGCACCTGTAGCATTAATGCATCAAAAGTAATCAACCAACTTCTATAAAAACTGGTGAAACACAACAATAATAAAGAGGCAAGTGACCTTGTCGATCGGCTATTTTCTTTTTGTGCTTGTCAGGGTCGGGGGTCCCCAGTTCAAATAGGCTATGATTATAGCAGACGATATAGCGTCGGAGTCCCGCCCCCTTTCATGACGACGACAGGCCCGGAAGAGATTTCCCCATTCATTTTTCCCATAGACCTTTCAAAAAGTATTTATTTAGGGCATGGAGGCACAGTCGGTAGTGCTGTCGCCTCACAGCTAGAAGGTCCTGGGTTGGCGATAGGGCCTTTCTGTGTGGAGTTTGCATGTTCTCCCCGTGTCCCCTAGGGTAGGTACCCTCACAAAAAACATGCAGTAATCCTGGTCTCTAAACTGCCCCCCCCTGGCCAGTACCCCTTCTTCTAATTATTTAAATCGGCCCTAAACGTTGTGTTTATTGCCATGATTCCAGAGTTTTATGGGAAAAATGAATGGGAAATTCTCTTCCGTGTCGTCGGGGGCGGGACTGTGACGCTCTATAGATACATTTTTACTGGCTATTAGACAGAAAGTATCTCTAAAATTTCTGTGGTGTACTTTTACTTGAACTACTCCACTACATCTTAGAGGCAAATATTGTACTTCTTACTCAACAGATATGTCTACATTCCAGTATTTACACATTGACTTTCTATTCGGTTTTCTCTCTTTGAAGGAGAACGGGCCAACCAATGTTGGAGATGAGTACTCTGATCCAGCTGTAATGAACTACTTGGGGGCTAGGAAAACAACGATGCTGGGAAACAATTTGTGAGTATTGGAAATCGTATGTCAGTTGAGTTAATGTGCGGGGACTTCACAAGACATGAGTGTGTTTTTATCATTTATCCCAGGATGCTCCTGTCCTCATCTGCAGGATGTACTGTAATTGGTCACTGAATTGAGTCGAAAGAAAAGAATGTGGAAAAAATGCCAACCATACCGATCATTCAACCATAACCGTCTCAGTTGCCAGAAATTACCTCACGTTTGTGCATGTGAAAGACACGCTGCATAATCTGAGATGGCAATCACTTAAGCCCTGTATGACTTTGTCGTGCAACAAATTACTGTATCTGTAGCTGATCTACATAATGTTGTGTTGTGAGCTTGTATGCCTATTTTGCTATCTTTTACAAAGAAAAAAAAGAAAACCATCACAGTTGGCATCACTCCAATACAAAGTTGTAGCCTGTGTCACTTCATTCACATGCACTCAGGTATACACCACGGTGGCCCGTTGCCTTAAGTGGGCCACTTTGTGTTGGGGCTGCCTTCACACTGTGCATGTTTACAGCAGAACTAAGCGTGCTTAGGACAGATGGAAGAACCATTCAGCTGTAGTCACCGAAGGGAAGGATGCCGCCACGGCCGCTGCTTTGCCGATGTGGAGTTAACCATTCGTGCTGATGCAGTACAGATCAGGGCAGTGTTGTCATTGGCAATCTGACTCAAATGCTGCTGGGAAATGAAGCGAGGTGTGGAAGGAAGTGAACGAGCACACGAACAATTAGCAGCCTTCTGCTTTCCAGGCAAAGTTTACAGACAGAGACTGAAAATCCCCCCACATCTATGAGAAATACAATTCCTCTTATGTTTATGCTCGTTTAGCTCCGAGTACCATGTGGACGACCCGCCGCGCCTGGTGTTGGACAAACTGGATAAGATTGGCTTCCGCGTGGTGACGATGACGGGGGTGGGACAGACGCTGGTCTGGTGCCTGCACAAAGAGACAGAGTGACCCCCTTCCTGGATTGAGTTTAACGTATCTCAAGTATGCATCCCATGGCAAGAGAGGTTTTCTATCACTTGCTCTGGTTGCAACAGTCTCTGGAGTTGCACCATGCAAATACTTATCAACATTTTTGTTTAAAAGGTTGTGGCTCCTGAAATGGTACCAATGAATGCCTATCTTATAAAAGTTTGAGGTCTCACAATCTCATTGGCTAAACCGCAGCACTTACCTTGGCCTCAATCACACAAAAGCCAAACTTAAAAACATCCCAGCCCTAAAGCCCTAACCACACCAAAGGGTCACCATGCAACTCCTTGGGTCCAAACGGTTGCAAGGAGTTAACACCGTCAGCTAAAACTGTCTTGACCCTTTGGTGTGGTTTGGTCCATTGATCCATGCATTGAATCACTAGGGACCACGCGCGGCAACGTGCAACAGGACATATCACACCGCACGGACAACGCTAAAACCGTCTCGACCCGTGGTTTGGTCCATTGATCCATGCATTGAATCACACCGCAGGGACAACGCTACAACCGTCTCGACCCTTTGGTGTGGTTAGGGCTTAATGCCTCAACACATTCATTTTAACCATATATCTGAAAGTAGATCGTCATGCTCGGTCCTGGCCGTTTGCACAGTACATTGTGGGTATGATACCGTTGGTTAAGGACTAAGGAGCCACTACCTAAAGAAAAGCTGTGTTGTTTTGTCAATTTTGTTGATTTCTCTGATCTTATTTGTTGATAATTTGACCTCTCTCGCACTAGCAACTCCTATACTGTAGGTTCACCAGTGAGAGGAACTGGGAGGGAATAGCGTAGTCTTACACCTCCCCAGACCAAACAGTTGGCCGGGATTAGCAGTGACGGTAACAGGGTCTATACAAACACATGGGAGAATTGGCAATGACTACACTGGGGAAGGAAAATTTAAATAGTTAAACAGTTAGAATAGACTCAATCACATGCACCATCAATTCCAATTCAAAGTAAAAAATGTCCTGGAGGATTTAAAACAAATATTTACCATTACCATCTGCTCACATACAGCAAGTCAACAGTACAAGAACCAGTGCTCCTGTGTCCAATCAAATTAAATATAGCATTCTGCCAGAGCAGTTGGTTTTCAAACTGGGGCCCCGAGGGCGGCCAGAGACCATCGAGGAGGTTCCAGGGGGACTCCAGCCAAATGAAGAGTAGATTATTATTCAATTCACTTTAAATTGTTACGATTTATTAAGGCTGGGTCCATACAAACGGAATGGGGATTCATGGCTTGAAAGAAAATGTTTGTAAACCCCTAGATACTGTAACATTTTGTACCGGCATGTCTGTTCAATGTGTTGTTTTTGTAAGTGTATATTTGATATATTCAAAATAAAAGGATTTGTAAAAAAATTAAATAAAGAAAATAAGTAATTGTAACTCAATATTTAATGCAAAGATGAGAGCATTGCCAACACAACACCTACAGTAACCTACAGGTTATGCACAAAGTCACAAATGTTCAATTTCAGCCCTTAAAGGGACATTTCTTAGCGGAAATAAACTGCAGTCACTCAATGTCAATAGTATTTGTAGTAGATGAAAATTAATGTAATTTGGTGCTTTGGTGCACTAACCAAACATCATTAAAACATTTTCTTTTGCAAAAGGGGTGAAGCCTTAAGGCCTTCTCACACAGGGAGCGACACTGGGCCTCCATACCCGCTTGGATCTGCAGGGTCACACTATGACGCTTTACTATGTGTTGCATATAGGAAGAAATTACAACAAATTTCACACAACCACGCACCCACTTGCCTCTCTGCCTGTCAGTCCGCGGCTCCATACTTGCCTGTGTAACTCTCAGTGAAAATTAATTACTATGCACTAAAGGGCTGGGCAATTAATCGTAAATATACCGAAACCGTTATTTAGAACTAATAGCTTTAGCCTATAACTAAATAATCAAGAAGCATCGATTTATATCAATTAATCGTTAAAAATAAGTGTGTGTGTGTGTATATATATATATATATATATATATATAAATCGATTAGTCTTATTAACCACTGAAATACTTCGCTGTAGAATGGTGGTAAAATAGTGAAATAGCTACAAGTGAGCTTGTAGAGATGCTATTTTCAACAATGGTGATATTGATTTGAAGTCATATCACCCAGCCTAGGCATGTCGGATGCATGAGAAAAGCCCTTCGTACCGTCAGTCTGTAGGGCCTCAAAGGGATGTTTGTAAACATCAAAACGGACCTGCGGACTGGATGTGTTCGCCCACGAGAGCCAGCCACGCTGGGTGGTTCCATTACAGCCTCACTTACAGCCCCGGGTCTGCCAACGCGTGTCTGGGGCCAGCCCGGATCACCAACCCACAAACCAGATAGATCCCTTAGCCAGTCATCTCCCAGCAAAAACCTCGCCAGACCCCGTTACTTCAGACATGACTTGGCACTCCACCGCCACTATAAAGATCAAACACGTCTGGTAATTTCCCAGCAGTGACTGCGGAGATTCCAGACTTTTGCCGGGATCCTCCAACCTGCCAGCTTTCGTGTGAGGGATACCGGGGAGAGAGAGAGCCAGAGAGGCGAGGAAGATAGCGCCGTGAGGGTTTTCTGATGGCTCATTTGCACTTCATCGAACAACCACATCTTACAACAAGAAATTCACGTATTTACAACTGAAAAACAAAAAGCCATCTTTGTCGCACGCCAGGACATGGTCGTTTGACGAAGTATAAATCAGCCTCGCTCGCAGGGTACGCTGCAGCGGTCGATCAGAACGGGCTTTGCATGCAGTACAAGCCATCGTGGTCTCGGGGCAGAGGCTTTGGCGGCGAATGTGTTTCGTGTAATTGTATTTCCTCTGTTGTCATTTTGGACACAGTTTGTGTGTTTCAGAGGGTTTTTTTCCCCCTCCTTTCACATTGCCGGGATATGAAGAGAGGCCCTATGCATAAACAAAACCATCTGATGAGGGGATTTTGCAGGAGAGGAGCAGATGTCTCCCACCACACCACCGCCGCCACACAGCTGGCCGTTGTGTAACGGGCCACGGCGAGGCAGTGGCAGGAGTGGCGGGGAGATGGATGACTGGGTTGGATGCTGCAGAGTTGCCATGAGGCTCCTAAATAACTCGATGACAGGAGGAAGCTCAGCTGAGCACTAGGCCCATGAATAGAGACGCGCCATTACACCATAGCAACCCACCCCCAAGGGACAGGCAAATAAGTCTATTTGGAATGGGTAGATGTTCTGCAGAAAGAGGGCAAAACTCTTGCAAAACTGGCGAGACCGCAGCGGTCTGGTGCGGGCACTGCAGGGTCTGACTTAATGTGGGTTCACAACGAGAACAATTTGCAGCAGCCTGTTGGTCCCCCCGGAGGGAACATCCGCCGGGGAACACAGAGCATCTTGAATCTGTTGTGTAAACAGCGCCTTCGAATAATAAGAGAGAACAGCACGTTTCAAAGGATATTCCTAAAAAGGTTGATTAGGAAGGACTGCACAGACCAGAACTGCTAAGGGTAGTCAATTCAGTTAAAGACCCACTCCCCCAAAAATCTTGATTTATTTGGTATGGTTAAAGCCTCACTAACTTTTTTATAATTTACATTTAAATTTGTTCCAATCTGTATCAAGAGATACAATATAACTTATACGATAGAGACAACATCAACGCATGACAACTTATATACAACAGCAATGGCAAGTCTGTTCTGCTGCTGTATGGTTCTGAGAGCTGGAGTGGTCAAAACAGACACTAGGAGAATGGAAGTGTTCAGCCCAAGACACAGTCTATGAATGCCGTGCGTCAAAACAGCCGCCTCCATTATTTTCAATGAACCTATCCCACACCGCCGGCGTCAGACACGCGTTCACGCCTCGCCTGACGCTCCGATACGCCGCTGTTCTATTTTCCAGGCGTTGCCGTGCGGCCTCCATCCGGGAATCCGTCGGCGTGGCTGGCCAGCCGCACGGTAGCGTGCCGTGTCCTGTGGGTGTTGCTGTGCGTCTATGACGCGCGCTTGCGCACCCGCTTCACAGACGGTGTGTGTTGGGCTTTCCACAACAGTCAACAGATGCCTCAGACATATACATGCCAGATCTTTTGGCCCAATACAATCTCCAACAATGAACTCAAACAACAAACAAACAGGGTAGCCGGAGCATCACCAAGGAGATTACACAAACACAGGCGGCTGAGATGATTGGAACATGTACTGAGGACGGAGCAGGGCCGCATCGCAAAGGTGGCCTTAAATTAACACCAGGCAAAAGAAAATCTGGGACTGGAAGGCCCAAAACTACCTGGTGCAGAACTGCATACTTTAAAAGAGGACACTGGCTTGTTGTTTTGGTCCTGGTGCATTTGGTTTACATACTCTTATTATATACTCTCATAATTCATAGGATAAGTATATATAATACATTTTTTAACAGATTTCAACGACACCAGGGAACATACAGTATGAGGGCCTTCCAACACTTTCAACCTGGCGTCCCTACTTTGGGCATGTCATAATTGTCAAAAATATATTCAACCTCACAATGCATCGCATCATGTGAGAGATAACGAATTGCACAGGGCTTAGGCAGTTAACACATACTGTATATTAGTCCAGAAGGGAGTTTCTTTGCACGTGAGAGTACACAATCCTCTCGCCCTTTTGAGCATAATAAAACTAGTGGTTCAGTGTTGGCATTATGTGTTGTTGGAAACACAGATGTTATATATGGGTGATTTGCATCGGGGAGATTTGAGTTTCAAACGTGCCATACCACAGAGCAGAACACTGTCCAGTACAGCTCTGGGTTTTCGGCCTCGCGCCCCCCACCCCCACCCAGGGGCCTCTGCAATTTGGAGCAGAGCTTCAGATATACTGTACACAAAGCCCAAGGAACAATCACCATAACCACCAAGCACTATAATGGCCGGGCCTCCGGAGTCTATTCACTTTTCATCACGTGAGCCCACAGGAATTCCCATAAAAACCTACCTAGTGTTCCAATCGAGGCCTGATTGCTGGTTTAACATGGAGCAGACATGATTTCCTCACAGTCACATCACATCGCACGGTCTGCGGTTTGGACCGTTACAGTACTCGACTCATTTCACAGGATCTACCAGACCTCTGGTATAGAGACATCAGAAAATGAATGATTTTATATTTCTCCCTCTTGGCTGCAATAAGGAGGTAATGAATATTGTCAAAAGTTTAAAACTGAATGTTAACTGACAGATGCAAATTACATGATTATAGTATTTAGATTACGCGGTAGTGTTGCATGGCCAATCTCCCCTGGCTCCGTTGAAACAGGCAGAACGGGGATTAACGCCCACTGATAAGTCAACAGTCTGAATGATTTTAGAGAAATGATTCAGGCCAATACTCAGAGGGGGAATAATATGATAACTCACACCCACCTCCATGAACAGACAGCTCCATACTGAATTCCACACAGGTCTTCTCCAGTCTCCTAGAAAAACCAGTGAGTGATTGAGGAAACATTACAATTTGAGGCCATACACTTGGTTCAACATGTTTATTTTTCCTACTGTACAAGAAAATTATATACTATATAAAAAAAAAATCCCAACAAATGCACACCTAAGAGGCTTCACAAAACTAAAGCCATGTTTTTTGTAACCCCGGTACAAATTTTGGCAGGGGGGGGTTGGGTTGTTATCGAGTCGAGTTCAGCGGTGGCTTTGGGTGGTTTCCTGCTGGTGCTCGCCGTTACGATTCCTCCTCATCCTGTCGCTGCATCTCCTCTATGAGTCTCTGTCGTTCTGCGGCCTGCCTCACCCGCATCAGCACCACGCTCTCGTAGTCTCGCTCGCTGCCCAGAGCGCCCTGCGGGGGAAAGCGCCACAGCATCAGAAACGCCTCATTATGGATACCACTTCAGTCCTAGGCAAACCCCGCTGTTATTGGACAGTAGTCGCTGTGATTGACACACGTTTTTGCAACTATGCCTAAACCTAACCTCAGTAACTATGCCTAAACCTAACCTTACTTTTAGTAGCACATTCTGGTTTAAACTCAGTCTTTGAACAAACCATTGCACTTTAGGCCTGGCTAGGCTACTTAAACAATTTAGTTTCAATCTAGTCTTAGCCAACTAAAACTTTATACTGACATAAAATAATCTAAAACATAACATGCCCAGACTCTTCTTCAACAAAGATGGCGAAAGCAAACATTATTTGTTCTGTACATATAATTGTATGGTACAAAATACTGAAGTCCTTAAACCAGAAACCTAACCTCA
>NC_139718.1:15702865-15857865 GCF_964188405.1 Protomyctophum parallelum
ATACAGCAACAATAAAAGTCTGTGTTTTGACTTTTTCCACTGCAACATGTTCCTGCCTCTTAAATTAGTGTATTCAGATAATCAAATTTCTACTTTTACGGCCCATTGTATTTACATGAAAAGGAAATGTCTCTTTGGTTCAATGCTCTTAATTTTGAATGAATGGGCCGCTATTTAAAAAAAAAAACATTGCTGTCAGCCTGGACAATGACACATGCGCTGGCTACCGAAGGAATGCCATAAACCATACACATATTCTTGTTATGATACGTACATTGTTTTTTTTATCATCATTCAGGTTAAATGCCTCTCACCCATTATTGTCTCTGACATTTATCCTACAGCACATTCATCTGAAGTTATTCAAGGTATTATTGTGAGAGTGTATTGGACCATATCTGGGTAAAGATTACAGTGGACATGGAGAAATGCGGAACATTGTGTATGTACTGTATGCATCCATTTACTGTGGAGGCTGCCAACATTTCCTATAGATATGGAGGACAGAGCCACCATGGTATTAGAGCGTGCACACACACACACACACACACACACACACACACAGTAACAATGCTGATGGCATCACATGGCCAGGCCTCCCTCCCACCAACACACACTAGACTGACCCAATGCCAGCAATGACATCATGAACACCACCACCAATGGGTCTGTGAGTCAACACACACACAGCAAGAGGCAGCCCGTCACACAGGTGGCCACTGTGTTCTGGTAACATATGGAGTCAAATCAGCTGTGTGTATTACTCCATTACACTGTGTGTGTGTGTGTGTGTGTGTGTGTGTGTGTGTGTGTGTGTGTGTGTGTGTGTGTGTGTGTGTGTGTGTGTGTGTGTAAAGCAATTACTTTTTGGACTTGCACAACTTGTAGCCATTTAAGATGAGATTACAAAGCCAATTTGAGCTAAAGGAACAAAGGAACAGAAACAGGGGAAATCTGATTTGGCAAATTATCACACAAAGACTGATAAAGTTAAAATATAGTAATCCGTACATGCACACTGCACAGACACACGTGACACGTTCCAGCTAAGAAACAGAAATACAATAAACTACAAATAAAACAGGAGTTTAAAAAGTCTAACAACAATCACACGGGTGCCACATATTGTACTGTACACATGCTTTGTTGCACACCGGTGTTGTCAAACAAAAATAGCAGAGCTACAAGCTCAAAATGTGCTGTGACTCACTGTGAGCTTGTATTGTAGATCAGCTATTTTTGGCTTTAAATTAAGCATTATCCAGGAGGTTCTGCATCCTCAATATCCAAAGGTTTGGCATGCTCAACTCACAAAACTTTATATAAAAGTCGGGTTCAGATTCTTGAACATTATCAGTGAAAACATCCACAGAAAAACGAACGCATTTCAGACCTTCTGGCTTTTGTCAACGTCATACATTAGACAATCGCAGCCAATGATGCACCAACATATTCAAATACTGAGCAAAATACTATGACATCGCAGTAGTATATAATCACCATAAGTCCATAATGAACTAGGTCTACACCAGGCCAGGTTAGGCTGTGGCCTCCTGGTGGCACTATAATGTGAAAAGGCTGCCATTTCTTCTTACGCCTTGAATTGAATAGCAATTGGATGATTTGAGAATTTTGGGCATTCTGTTCCAAAAATGTATTTTGCAAATAACAGGCCAATGTGAAAAGGGTGGGATATATTCCTCAGCCTAGTAGGAAAGTCTGTGAAAGATTCCATGTAAGTTGCACGCTGCGTTCATGATTCGAGGCTTTTTGTTCAAAACGGGCCAATCCTGCAAACTTTGACCGTGTTAACGGTGCTGGAGATTACGGGTATATACTTTTCTGTTTGGATGAATGGGCTGCTAATGGGAAGTTGCACCGTCCTAGTTAGTTACTCGGTGACTTGGCGACTATTTCTATGTATTTGATGTATTACCATGTGTTGTTCTTGCTTACTGTAAGTCACTCTGGATTAAGAGCGTCTGCTAAATGTCTAAATTGTAGATTGTCAGTGATAAATAACATGAAGGGAGCGAGGGAAAACAAGAGAGAACAAGCGAGCAGTGGTGGAAAAAGTATTCCCGTTTTTTTAAGTAAAAGTATCAATGTAGAAAAAGTTGGGAATTCAAAATGTATTTGAACAAAAGTATTGGTATCATAAATGTACTTAAGTACCAAAAGTAGAAAGTACTCATTATGCAGAACTTACTTGAGTAAATGTAGAGAGAGAGAGAGAGAGAGAGAGAGAGAGAGAGAGAGAGAGAGAGAGAGAGAGAGAGAGAGAGAGAGAGATGAAAGCAGGACATGCAAACAGCAACATGTGCATATGTAGCAGCCTGATCAACATAAAGGCCTGTCAGTGGTTTGGACCCTTCCCCACTTACAGAAGGGGAAATGATCAACTCTCTCAGAAGAACACTGTCTCAGAACGTTTCTTTTCATTATGCATTAGCCTTTCATCCCAAATCCAAACGGCCTCGTCGCAACATTGAGGCAATTAGCCACTTAAGCCCTATATACTCCACTGTACGCCCAATAGTGAAAATGAGCAATCTGCTCACAACACGTACCTCACACTGAATCAATTGAATAAGGCCCACAATTAAATCCTCTTAGCAGACCTTGTATTGAACTGCACTTTCCACTTTTCCAGTGCTTTTTTTCTGCAATACCATTAATAAAGTATTCAATGGATCAATCATACCGCAGATCTATAACCTATAATGACATGACCAAAATAGGAACGCCCACGTTGAAAGTGGTTACACAGGTAGGTGAAAATTACACTGAACGAAAAGTTTTTATTTAACCCATTCTGGGCCGGAACCGTGTTAGCATTATGTCATGCTTTAGCTATTGAAAAATAGCAGATCTACAAGCTCATAGAGCTTGTAGGTCTGCTATTTTTGAAAAATCAATGAATGACTGACATAGAAACATAGCTTTTTCAGAAAACTGTCAGGATGTAGAAGACATTTTTAGAATTTGATCTCAGGTCAGAATGGTTAAAGTTTGAGGCTAGTGTATTTTCTTTCTTTTTGTGATAACTGGTGATGATGAGGGTTTGACTGTGTGGGAGTTCTCCCACCCTGAAGGTCACAGTGACACGACTCCACAGACTTCAGAGCCAGAGAGAGAGAGAGCTGAAGAGCACACAAGGCCTTCCCTCTCTCCACGCTGGCTCTGTGGTTCAGGTTGACATCCCTCTTGCTTCTAATGCACTCCAGTGAAGTTAATCAAGGGGCTATTTATCTGGTGTGCGTGTGTGGTGTGGTGCGTGTGTGTACAGTATATGATGTCTGTGTGTGTCACTAAGCTATGGAGCGGGTGATTTATGAGAGGCAAACACTTATTTAGAGATCATTAGTGGGCCGAATATGTGAGAGTGTGCGAGTGCGAGAGCGTGTGTGTGTTTGTGTGTGTACGTGTGTGAGTGTGTGCGTGAGAGAGCCCGGGCGCTCCTATAAGTCAAACAAACAGGCGGTCGGGGTAGGGCCACATGCCACACTGGAGCCAAGGTTGAATTCTTCTGCTGAAGAGAACCTGGGCTTTGTAAGCAGCGGCACAGGATTAATCGTGATTCATTAGAAAACCAGGCACACTTAAAAGCAAAAAAAAAAAAAAAAGGTCCGCTTTATCACACTGTTTTGGTTATAGGGGCAGGACAAATAACAACTCGATCTTCGTGCTATTGCAGCATGCCCAAAATGGACTTCCTGTGTTTTATCATTTACATAGACACATCCTGCGATGATGAACATCTGGTTTACGAAATGGAACTCAAAACACAGAACCTCCTTTCACTTCGCAGGAAAGTTGAACGTCTCAACAGGGGGAAAGGGGGGGGGGGGGGGGAAAGAAAAGAACTCCACATGCAGAAACACACACGGTCCTACTGTTACAACAATCCCACAGGTCACTCGCTGATCAGGACAGAAGTACAGCCAGCGAGGGTCACCGTTTACTCGTGTTGTTTTTCCTTTTCCATCTTCTTTTAACCCAAAGCGAAGCCTTGCAGCGGGGGTGTGACGGTGGTAACGTAGCCAGGGTACATGTGTGATTGCATAAGCTGTGTGCAGGTGGCAGGGTACATGTGTGATTGCATAAGCTGTGTGCAGGTGGCAGGGTGCGTGTGGCCCACAGACAGTTTCCGTCACTACAGTGGGCTAGTGTAAAGTGTGAAGGAAAAAGCCGTCAGCGCGGCGTGTGAGGTGCGGCGGTGGGAGGTGGTGAGCAAATGTTGTACTACGTGCGCACGTTTATGCTGGTGTGCGTGTGTGTGTGTGCGTGCATGGTGGGAATATTAGGTGGGATGTAAGTGGACCACTGGATGAAGAGGGAGAGAAACCGAGAGTGCATTTTGGAAGCCCTTAAAGAAAAGGAAATAAACAGTAAAAGAGAAATGGCATTGGAGACTTGAACTCTCCGTGGCCTGGCATTTCTCTTTATGATGGATGAGCTTGGGGGTTCCTAGAATAGAATGGTGTGGGGGGGACTGGCCTCTTTAATATCCAACAATACATCTTTGTAAAAGCAGAATTATGTCTTTCACGTCGTTGCCTTCCGGGAAAAGCCCTCTGATTGCAACAGATTTGCTATTAAAACAGAGGGGCCACAGGACTGGTAAGAATGTGAGTCTGAACCTATGAAATGCCAGAAAGAGATTTACTGTAGCATTATGGGAGAGGAAAGAAAACGCTAAACGACAGTTCCAAATACACTAATTTGAGTTGTCTGCTCACTGTGTGCACGTGTGTGTGTGTGTGTGTGTGTGTGTGTGTGTGTGTGTGTGTGTGTGTGCGCGCGCACACCCACGTGTCTCTGCGCATTCCCCCTGATCTGGCCTGCTAACATGGTCCCTTATCTATTTAATGTGCTGAACAAACATTCTGTGGAATGCAGCCCTCCACATTTTGTTTACTCCAGAACTCCAGCCTTCAAAGCAATCTAAATATCACAACGCTGATTTAATAATTACTAATGATTGGGAGCCAGGACAGAGCAGTACAACATTCTCAGACTCACTGACCGCCCACCCTCACATACTGCACGAAGAGAAGCACGTCGCCGCACGGGTTAAGCACACATACATTTAAAACATTAAGATTTAAAATTCTGCAAAAAGCAAATGAAGCGTTCACTCGAAAAGTCCAGCAGAGCAAAAACATATGATAGACATTATGTGATTACAGGGAAAGAGAGATAAACTGTCCTTGTGCAAGCCTTAAAAACTTAATAAGACCTCCCAGATTTTGAGATACACTGGGCAATGGTAACTGCAGGACTAACAGAGAGTCACTGAATCAATGTCATGCTGCATTAGCGCAACTCATTGTCTGCATGTCACTCAGCACCTCTCTTTAAAGCCAGTTAGCCAGCCAGACAGAGAGTGAGTTAGGGTTTCTGTTAGAGCTCCCCCTTGAGGTCTCATCGTTGACTCATCCATACACACAGCGTAGAGAAACTGTGATGAGATTACCCGAGGCAATGACTGATGTAGACATCCATGTGTGTGAACAGTGGTGGACAACGTACTCTCAAACCCAGTACTTGGATCAAAGAATATAAAATACTTTATTACTTTCAATAGATAGGCTTTTAGAAATACTTGGGTATTCAATAGTACGGTACTCGATTACAGTACAGTACCGAATTAAAGTAGTGTAATTGAAACAAGACGGGCTGGAATAACGGCACGGCTTCCCTGAGGCGCTCTGATTTCATGCCGATGACATCATCATTGTGATGTCGCAAGTCTTGCCCAAAAATGTGAAACATATTCACTAAATAAATAAATATTTGCAATATGTGAAACATTACATGACACTGGGCTACTTACTGGCAGCACGCACAAGAAACACACAGAACATTTTGTAAACAGCTCGCCCCCCAAACCCCCCAAGCTTCCATGCTGTATCGACTGTGGATATTCAAGCGACAACCTGGGACTTATTTTGAATTAATCAAATGCTATTTTAAGCAACCTGTGTGAAGGGTCCCTGCATTCTAATGACACACACATCGTTAGTTTAAATCAGATACACTCTCTGGAACATACAGTTATAGATGATTGTGTTTTAATGTTAATTGTTTACAATGACACAGTGTGAGACCACGTGATCCAATCAATCAGTGTGAATTTGATCAGCCTTGCCACAATACACACACACACACACACAAAGGCGATCCATTTGTTTAGGACAATGGTTTTCAAACTTTTTGCGCCCAAGGCACGAGCAAGTCAAAATCTCAAGTCATACCTGTACTCGTATGCGTGCAAAATAGCCTTTACAACATGTGTTATCACTCTCTCGTCTTATCACTCTGGAACTGATTATTTTGATTTACTAATAATGCCAAAGCTCTCAATGGTCTCGCACCTTCCTACCTACACGACTGCCTGCCTAAATATGTCCCAAACCGGCCCCTAAGGTCTTCCACTGCTGGCCTGCTCGCTTTGCCTAAAAAAATGGCAACAAAAAAATACGGGGAAGCTTTTTGCTTCTACGGGCCGTCGGCATGGAACAAGCTCCCACTGTACCTTCGTCAGGCAGCCTCTGTAGACATTTTTAAAGCTCAGCTCAAGACCCACCTCTACAACATTGCTTTTAAGTGATCTTTTATTTTTTATTTTTTTATTACGGCTTGTTTTTTAATGTCGTTGCCTTATTTTATCTGTTCTTATCTTTGTACCACTGCCTTCTCCTGATTTGACACTGCGTTATTGTCCTATTGTTTTAACTGCTTGCCTGTTTTAATACTGTTTTGTTTTGCTTTTGTTTTTATCATCTTTTCTGCTCTGTAAAGCACTTTGAGCTACATTTATGTATGAAAGGTGCTATATAAATAAAGTTTATTATTTATTATTATTATTATTATTAAATACCAAGTTTAACCACATAAGCCCTATTTCATACTTAAAAAATAGTGAGAATAGCCCATCTTCAAGCTCACAATGCTTTGCGATACCACATGCTGTGAGCATGTCTTGTCGATATTATTTTTAAAAGAGTATAATGATTTAAATAAATAATATTACTACTAGCCTTTAATGCATATGTCCATAAGATTGCATCCATTTTCATATAACTGGTCCTCAATAATGCTCATTATAATAATTATATATTCATCATTATTGTGCAAGAACAATGGCTTATATTTCAGCATGCTCATTTTCCAGTAAGAGAAGGCTATAGTTTATATTTAAAGGTAGGTTTCTGAACTGTCCACAGCCCAGCAATGACACGCACAGAGTGAGTAGACAGACATTGTGCCATCTTATATGAGCATTAGGTGAGGACCAATTATATTAAGATAATGTTGAAAATGGGTGACGTGTTCTTTTAAGATACCGGTACATGTTATTTTTTTTAAGTAACTATATTAGGGTACAGAATTTAACTATGTATTGAGAAATGAGCGCACAATGTACTGATATACTGTAGTAAATTAAAAGATAATTCAAGGCACACACCCGGACGTGTCTCACACAGCACACAAACGTACCTCGGTACACCGAGAATCACTGGTTTAGGGTGCTATGAAGTCTCCATTTCACAAAGTAGTAGTGAAGTAAACGGTAAATGGTGTATACTATTTATCTAAGGCAATTAGGGGTTCAGCATATTGCTCAAGGACACTTCGACACCAACTCTGGGGAGCCCGGCGGTCACTCTACCCCTGAGCCACTGCCGCCGAAGTAGTAAATACTTTGGAGACAAACCATCTTGTGCGGGTTTCATTTCCCAAAGTGGCCCGTGTCCTTGCACTTGTTACCGCTCCTGGACTGGTGCTGACCCCTGCTGATTGGTTGGCGTACTGGTCCAGCGCAGATGGGAGATCATGTATACCTCGTCACATGCTTAGCTCTCTTTCAGGGGAATGAAGCGACCGGTGACTGTGCACAGGGAGTGAGTAATGACTGGTAATGACTCAATTTGCTGATAAAAAAAAACTGAGGGAGAATTCTTGTTTAGGGCCAGCCAGGCAGAGGACCGTGTGGAATGAATAGACTTCCAGCCTCATGTCTTACGCTCCACATTATGTGCAACTCGACATAAGTACGGTATTATATAGTCTACTTTTGTTACGACCAACAATGTTTTTCATACGAGGGGACAGAGACAATACCCGCTGTAAAAACTAGACTAGACACTGCTGACTTAGTGCCTCGAGACCAGGAAACGCTACAGAAAACACAACAAAGGCCCATAAGAATATCCACTATTGGGCTTCTAGCACCAGTCAAAGCAGTATCTGGTAACACTTTTTATCCTGCAACAACAATACACACACACACACACACACAAACACACACAAACACGTTTGTATTACTAATACTTAAGAGGACATCAGCATTTTAGGGCGATGATTTTATGAATGCCATTTTTTTAATTATTTGGCGGAGGGCATGTTTTAGCCGAAAATAGCATACAAGCTCACGTTGTAAGCTTGCAGATGAGCAATTTCAGTATAAATCTGGCAAAACTATCCTAACCCTCGGGCCCTTGGGCCACTATTGTCATTTTGGCCCTCAAAAGTATAGTAATACAAGTAGTCACACACACACACACACACACACACACACACACACTCACACACACGCACACACACACGAAAGCCCTCAACTTGCCACATCCTAGGTTTCAGGCCCTGCATAGCAGCACTGACCACAGTACCCGCTCTGGTCAGGGCAGAGGGAAGAGCCAGGCGTACGGGCCCCGCGGCCATGTAGCATGACAGCGCAAACACGAGACCAACCCCAACTCCCTGCTCCGGTCAGACTGCAGGTCCCATGAGGTCGTTCCACAAGAACCGCAGATAACACTCGTTCACCCTGATTACCCCGCTAGCATGAAACCATGGCTGCCTTAAGAAACAAAACAACAGCTTTGCGGTGGAAGGTTGGAAGGCGGGTGGGGGGGGGGGGGGATTAAATTAAATAGTTTAAGGGAGATGTAAAAAAAAAAAAAGCTCTGGTACAGTCTTGGATAAATGTTATGATAATTTCATTTGCGTGAGTAATTGCGTCTGGTATTGCAGGGTGCTCTGGTGCTGGAGTGCACGGAAGAAGTGCAGGAGAAGGCCAGGCGGCAGGCCTATTGTTTATTGGCTCCGTTTGAAAGCGCTGCAGCGGAGACGGATTCGTCCACTCCCAGGATGCTCAGCCTCGGAGGACCAAAGGGAGCCGTCTAGACTCAGGTCTGGAGACAGGGGGGGACACGACCTGTACCCCTTTCTGCTGGAACTCAATGTTCCTTGTGAGAAGCAGCGGGGAACTGGAGAGAGAGACAGTCGCTGCTGCATTGCTGCTTGCAATGTGCTCTCATCAAGGCTTAAGATTTGAGATGAGGGATACAGGATAGATGCATTCAAAAAAGGGATCAAAGTACATTTCGGGTCATAGAATCAAGCATGCATCATCGTGCGAACGCAAGAATGCACATCATCGTTGCGTATCGCTCTGCAAACCCATTTTTGTACGGCAGAAAGGAATGCATCACTCCGAGACGAGTCCGTTTCTATTACAGTCGTGGTGTAGCATTCCAGCAGGAAAAGACAACATGCTGGAGGCGTGAGAATTGGAATGGCAGCAAGTCACCCGTCTCTTGAGCAACGCTTTTTGCCTGCTCACACATGTTTGTGGGCGACCGGGGGCGCCTCCATCGGATAGTGGACCCTATAGGCTTCCAGTCAGGCAGAAGGGCCAGTGGAGTGGGTCGGCCTACCGGTAGGGGGGCTTTAGACAAGTCAACAGAGGGCAGGAAATCAGGAAATCGGCAGAGTAGAGAGACAATGACATGGAGATTAGGGATTAGTTAACCCCCTGCTCCCCTCCATTCGTATACACACATGATCTCAAACATACACACAGGCGCACGCACGCACTCTCAGACACAGACACAGCCAGTCAAACACCCCCTAAAGCCTTTTACTCTGAACATCTCTTTCCCTCTGTCTTCAACACGCACATCGGTCTATATCCATGGAATTTGGTTGCACATTCTAGGTTGTTGTGTCAGTTCCATCTTTCTTTGCATCACAAGGCTGTAAATCAGCAGGGGACGACAGCCCCTGTTCTGCCCCTCTCTCCCACAGCCAGCCAGCCAGCAGGACCGACTTTACCACCTATGACTCAAAGGGCAACTCGCACGGCAAGGAGGATGACATCATCTGATGGCAAACAAACACGCTAGGTAACGCTGGAAATGAAAGGGGGAGGGGGGAGGATACTGCTCTACCTGGATGGTTTTGTCGTTCTGACAGCCCAACCTCACCTGGCCAACCTCTCAGTTCAACAAGACTGTCGCCTCCCCCACACACCTGCTGGAGGTTTGGCACTGCTAGCAGGATTACACGGCGAGAACAGGAAAACCTTTTTGCAATAGATGGAGATCAGAGATCATACGCAGAGGCTGCCCGTCTTCCAGGAATAACGGCTAAATAGTATGTTGTACACAACTCCTGGTGGCTGCGACAGCGTTGAAATTTAAGATCCGGTTTTCATCTGAGGAAGACGTAACCCGAATAGACTCCATTTCTCTTTGTCAGGAATGACTGCGGAACAATCTCTGCTGGCGGTTGCTTGAACAAGTCCCATCATGTCAAGAGGAGCTTGTTAGGGTGTGCAGTCGCCAGTCCCAGCCTAGTTCTCTGTCACAGACGTGTGTTTATGTGTGGGGCCAACAACTTATATTTGCAGAGCAGGACAGGTAAGAACTAACAGATCAACCTTAATACATCCGTTACTCATCAACAAACTGCCTGGGAAAATACTTATATGTCCACTACTTTGAAGGCGTTCTTCGTTGCTTAGGATTTGACAAGACAGGACAGGTAGGTTCTGTAACATGTTTGTCGAAAAGGTGGAACGTTTGTCTTACAGATTTAGCCGTGTATAGGAGGATTATTTAAAAACGAGGTTTCTTGGCTAAGCTCTTTTACTGAGTTTCTTTAATTCTGACTTGGACATGAAGTGTTTCCTGAGCACGATCCTCGTGGATGAAATTCTAGCACTCCTCCCTGGCCAAACTGACATGTTTGGAAAGGAATGCTGTTGTGTCCACACTCTTCAATCTCCTGCTGTTACTAAAGTGCCGATAAAACCTTTACAAGCCAACAAAACATGTTTGCCGTAGTGCATTACAAATTTACAGAGTGAGTGTTTCAAGTCACGAACATAGATCTAATGTGGGCAACGCTGTTGTGGAGACTGTAAAATCACAGAGACCACGGAGATTGTCCAATTGACATGCCAATGTTGATGAATAGAGTTCTGTTACTCAATGAAAATGATTACACCTCACGAAATGCAAACTTACTGGGGGGAAAAAAAATACTTTGCTTCAAGCATGAAAACTGTATAGTGGGTACCAATTTCCTTCTACCTGTTTTCAAGATTCCTTAATAGTTTGGATAACAGTAAACTAAAATTATATATACACCTGGTATGTATGTATGTATGTATGTATTTGGTTAGAATGGGTAGGGTTTAAAAAAAGGCAAGAGTTTGCTCTGGTGCACTGGCCTAAAAGTGGGTCCTTAAAAACTGCTAAAACTTCTGAAATGTATTTATGTAGGTATGTATGTGTGTATGTATTTTAAAAGGGGGGGCTTTTTGGTAAAAATCCCTGCCCGCAATACCTTCATATATTTAAAATTAGTCCAAAATAGGGTTACCAGTGAAGGGCCAACTGCCTATTCACTGGGGACTATGCAAGGCAGAGGCGTCCACCCCCCTGAGTCCAAGTTTAAGCTAGACCGCATATGTATGTATGTATGTATGTATGTATGTATGCATGTATGCATGCATGCACACACACACGTGAGAGAGAGAGAGAGACAGAGACAGTATCCTATTGGCCTGAATATATTTCCCAATGGAAAAAAGAAAAGAAAAACGGGGTCGTAATATAATCGGGGACTAGACTATTTGATATTAATTTTCCACAAATGAGTCTTGGAAAATGGGAGTCGTCTTATAATCAGAGTCGTCTTATATTGGCACAATACGGTATATAAACTTACACACACTGATATGTTTTAAGTGAAATAGTAATAACATTTATCAACAATGATTGCATTAAATATACCTGCTTTCAATTATTTATTTCATACAAAAAGGGTTAGGATAATTATAATGTATTATTATTATTATTCATTATAAATTGGGGGAGTGGACAAAAACATTTCTTCTCTCACTTTTACAGCAGTGTTAATTAAACTCTCATACTTAAAGCAGGATTTGGTGGTGTACTGGAAGTTACAAGTTTGTTACATGACCAAACCTGCGTTTATGGGAAATAGTAGCGATTTCAAAATGGTTTAATTTAATGCTTCAGAGCACACATTGGAAAATCTCCCAGCAGCCATGTAATGCTGCATTACAAGCCAAAGGTCGAGCGGAGCAGGTGCATTCTCTAAACAATGGCTGCCTGTTCATGTTGACTTGACTGATATATCCTGAAAGATCTACATCTGGGTCGGAACACACTAGGAACAAATAAGAGCATTTTCCATCTCCTCGTCCTCTAGCACGATGAGAGTTGAACCTGAGTAAACAGTAAACAGATTTATGATGTGGTGTCGAAAGAGAAATTGCTTTCCATTAACTACTTTCACGCTGGGGTCCCTATTTTGTCATTTATATGCACATGTGAGGTTGTAGATTGTCGATTGATTTTCTTTACGTTGTACAAAAGATATAACATGACCCAGAACTCAGGTGTGATAATAACTTTTTCCTGTTCGTTTCTCTTCATTCCCAAACAGTTATTTCACTTTGGATGGGACTTATTTTTTAGACATCACCTCCTCCTGTGGGTTTCTCCCTGAACAAGAACCTTCTAAGGATTTCCAATAAGGACAATTGACCCGGGTCTGCCGAGATGCCACTGCGGACTTCATTGTATCGTAAATCGCCTTCAGGCAGATGGTCTGGGAGGAGCTCCAAGCGCAGGGAGGTTCTGTCCGTCAACATGATCAGCCTGCCGCTGGCCGACTTCCGCCACGTCTCGCACATCGGCAACGACGCGCACGCCGACAGCTTCGGCGACCTGTCCTTCCTGAAGATGGGCCACAGACTGCTGCTGCAAAGTTCCCAGAGCGAGCAGAACCTCTTCCTCGCCTGCTCCCCGCCCCCCAAACCCCCCCGACTCAACCTGGACGAGGTCGAGGACGCAGACAGCCCCGACTGGGCCGCCGGCCGTCGGCACAGATCCAAGAAGCTGAGCCACTCCCTGCCTCTGCTGGACTGCGAGGACGCAGGCGACGCAGTGGAGGTGGTTTTCCCTCGGAGGACCATCGCTGGCCCCCAACAGAGTCACAGCCCCGGCCGGGGGAGTCTGAGCTCAGGGAGGGATGGGGACTCCACGGCGACCTGCCCAGAGGATGCCACAAGCAGGCAGGAGGAGGACAGCAGCCTCTCCTTTAGCCTGGACCTGGGCCCGTCCATCCTGGATGACGTTCTACAGGTGATGGACCAGCTCCACCATTAGGACTAGGAGCCAAGCCTGGCGCCTAATAATTTATACTTTGTCATGCTACAGACAAAAAAAATGTTTTCCAGTTGACGATATGTTGTTGTTGTTGAGCGACTCGTTGGCCTTTACTACATGGCTTTAATAAGATTATGACATATTGCAAGTTGCAGATGTGATCCAGCATTAAGTTCTCTTACTCGCTCTCTGGGAAAAACAATACAGTGAGGTTATGGACAACCTGATATCCCTAATTGGGAGCAACTGTTATTGTCAAAATAAATGTGGATATACTACAGTACAGTATATTTGCTGAGGATAAAGTGACTCAATCAACATGCTACCATCTGCAATGGATACCAAGCAGTAGCAAATGACACAACTGAATGACTAACAATTGTATGGAATTAGAATGTACTGTAAATCTCTGGGACTGGTAAAACCCGAGTTCTTAAGCTGTCATCTTCATTTTTCCAAAGTATAAGTCAAACAAAATGACTTAGGTCATCTCAGCAAACTTCTGTGCACGGTCTACACACTGTAACGCAACACTGTTGCTGTATAAAATCTTCTATCGTTGACGTGGTTCTATATCAGTGTGAATGAAATTAATGATTAATGATTCAACCCTGACATAATCCCGATGGAAGGGTTAAAGTGTAACTCTTCAAGGAGGAAATGTATGCTTACATTTTTACCGTTACACCATGTACGGACAAAGATGTAAAAGTTAATGTTCTTCTAGCATTACCTGTTCCACAGGTGATGAAATCACTGAAGTTAATCATTGACCTATGTCTTATATCACGGTCCAAACAACAGATTCTCAGCTCCTCTATCTTTCCTGTCTTTTCTACTGCTAAGACCCCCCGTCGCCCCCCCAAGGAAATATCCTTTTCCTACAGCCCAAACCCCTCAGCAAAGCAATCAGGATGATTGTTAAGACGTAAGAGCATTATGTTCAAGAGAAGCTGTGACTAAACTCCAAGGTCCTTCAGCTGTGTTGCCTCGGCTCCTAGCTGTTCCATTGTGTGCAAAAGGCAATTTCTCCTCCGCACGCATCCCAGAGGCCCCATGCGCTCAAAAGGTACACCAAGGTACCCCCCATCTCTCCTTCCCAACAACACAGTGAAAACAAACACTTAGCTCTGCTTCCAATAAAAGGCAGAGAAGTATAGTGGCAGGTCGGACTGCAACCCAAACCAGGCCGCAGGTCTTAAGACCTCAGGAATAAATAAAAAAAAGCCAGGCAAGGCTATTTTCTTAGCTGTAAATCGGAGGCCAATGTTCTGGTGAGTGGCGCAAGAGAGGGAAAGTGGTAAGGAGTAATGTGATACTTCCACATGTGCAGGGGGGCTCTCTGTATGTATGTGTGTGTGTGTGTGTGTGTGTGTGTGTGTGTGTGTGTGTGTGTGTGTGTGTGTGTGTGTGTGTGTGTGTGTGTGTGTGTGTGTGTGCGTGTCATCCATTACTATAGCAAGAACCTCTGATGAGGGTTTAAACACTACCTGCTGAATCAACACACCACTGACACACACGCATGAAAGATACATACACATGCCCACATACCAGATGGACCTGTGAGCTGTTACGCACACGCAAGTGCCTCTGCTCACGTACAGACCTGAGGTCGCCCCGGGGCTCTCTCACCCAGAACTAGACTGGGACCCGGGGCTGTGCTCGAGCAGGGGGAGAAGGGGGTGTCAGGAGAGGCTTACGGGGGTTAAAGCCAGAATCACTCTCATTCCTAAAGCTACTACACCAGTGGTTCCCAAACTTTGCAGGTCAAGACCCAAAAGAGAGATTATATCGCCCCCGAGACCCAAACTAGTGAAAATAGCACATCTACAGTACAAGCTCACAATGTGACGCATAATAATAAAAAAAAACACTATCTTTATTATAATAATTATTAGTATTTGTATTTATAGAATTTATTAGATTTGTTTGTTAAAATGTATACAATTCTTAAAAAAAACAAATTATTATAAAATATGTTTTAATGTGGAAAAAAACATAATTATTTTTTACTTGAGTCGTGATCCATAAAAAAAAGGTCTGTGACCCACAAATGGGTCCCGACCCACAGTGTACTCCCCCCCCCCCAATCCACTGTACACACATACTCGCACACATGTTCAGCAATAGATTTAGTACTCCGTTTGTGGGTACATCTGTACTGTATATCTGTTCTAGGCATCTCTCTTTCAAAACGTTGCTTGTCATTGCCTCAGTTTACTGTATGTTTTATGACAATAACACATTGTGAAACATTCTTCTGGGGAAATATGTACCGTTTAATATTTTTGGGAAGTAAAGGAAAGGAGGGGAGAAAAGAACGAAAGAAAGAAAGAAATTCCAATGTTGGTGGTTTTGGGGTATAGAATTGCTCGTGTCAACATTTTATGGAGTTTGTACAAAGAATTGTTTACACACACTGACGGACGGACGTTTGTTTGGTTTTCTGGCAGTCAGGAGCCACTGCGAGTGCCCTCGTCTGTCACTTACCGACCGCGTACCTAACAGTTTCTGCGAGAATTACAGTCATCTGGGAAGACAAGCGGCACACGATTACGTGCCAAGCCGAGAGGCATATATAAGCATAAATTAGACAGGTATGTCTAGAGTAGCAAGGTTTCATTTTGAGGCTACAGGTATTTACAGGGTATTGAGGCTTGCAAGCACTGCTGGGGTAGTGAGGTCATATGCTGAGTCACAAGTCAACTGCACAGAAATGCAGCCGGCCAAATAGGTGGCCATTCAATGGCTAACGAGGGTGTGCCTGCTTTGTCAACAATGTACTCTCTAGGACAGTGGTTCCCAAACATGGGGATGTGACCCATTTAGGGTCAACAATGTACTCTCTAGGACAGTGGTTCCCAAACATGGGGATGTGACCCATTTAAGGTCGCCAGTAAATACCCTGTTTATTTTTAAGCATTCCTAAACAAGTATTTTAATTGAATTATAATAATAATTACTATTATTAGTATTATTATTGTCTCCACCAGGCCGAAGGCATGGCGGGAGAGTATGTTTTGCACTCCGTCCGTCCGTCCGTGTGTCCGTCCGTGTGTGTGTGTGTGTGTGTGTGTGTGTGTGTCCGTGAGCAGCTAATCTCGGCCACCGTTAACCCGGTCGATGCCAAATTTTGCACACACACTCCCTGGATGCCAACGATGAACCTCTGCCCCAAACTTTCCAGAACGGCCTGTTATAGCGCCACCAGGAGGCCGCTTTGTGCAAAACAAGTTTTTGCACAGTACACCTACAGATTTTGTCCAAACATCACGCAAATTGGTACACAGTCTCTCTAGAGCCATTCAACGAAACCGGTCTTTCAGATTTCTCAGACTCCATCCTGATTGGTTAAGATTGGCTTCCAAAGTTCACAGGAGTGCTCAGTTTCAAACAAAATGCTGCAAATCATGAACACATCGCGTGATTTCCGTGAAATTGTGCACCCACATTCCCACTAGGCCGAGGACGAAATGCCACATGAACAATTTCAACTCAGCCTCAAGGTGGCGCTATAACTGGCCGAAAAGTGTTTTTATTTACTTTTGTTGCCCTTTTATCCAACCACCAGATGAAGGCAAGCTGCAATGTCCTACATTCCTATCCTGGTGGAGACCTGTGCCCAGAAGGGCACTTTTTCTAGTTACATTTTATTCTTAAAAAAAAGCTGATATACAACACACAGATATGATGATATATAACGCTGATATACAACACATTGCAATGTACGCTGTGTTTTGAAATAGGGCATAACCCTTTAATTCATGAATGGGTTATTAAGGGTTATTATTATTATTAGGTTATTAATCGATTAATTCATGATATATATTTATCTAAGTTATGGGTCTCGAGCTGAAAATGTTTGGGAAACACTGCTCTAGCCCAGGGGTTCTCAACCCGTGGGTCGCGACCCCTCGGGGGGGTCGCCAAATTATTTTGGGGGGTCCCCAAATTATTAAAAAATAAATAAATATATATATATATTTTTTTTCTTTCCCAACTGAATGGATGGAAAATCGAAAATTAAGAGTTTACATGGTACACATAGTACATGCATACACCTTCCTAATGATTATATCTGGTTGTTTCAGTATTTATTTGTGGTGTATTGTCTCTATTATTAAGGTTATTGTAGCAGTCAATTTAAATTGGGGGTCGGGAGGGGGCGGGGCGGGGGTCCCGAGACATTGCCAAAGCATTTCCGGGGGTCCCCTGCCAAAAACGCCTATATGTCACACTGATAAGCAGAGAAACAAGTCATTCATCCATTATGCTTCCCAGGCCTGTCTGTGTAGATTAAAACACTATGATCTTTATGATCCAAGACTGGCTTACATCATTAAGATTATAGTGCTCTTCTCACACAAACCACATCAGCATCAGCTAACCATATCTATCTATCACATAATGTGAGCAGGGGTCAAGAAAACAAAAAGTTGTGGAAACATTTCCAGTTAATTGTCTTGCTGGCAAATACTGCAGCCTACAGTATCACTCTCAATTTTAGAATATATTTATATAACCTATCGCCTTCATGGGAGTACAGAAAATATTGGCGTGATAATGAGCAACACTTATGGCTGGGAAACTCTTTTCCAAGTACTTAATTTAGTACATCGTTATTTGACACTTATATTGACGTTATTTGCTACAGTGTCACAACTACGTTGTCTAAATGGTAGATTAATACGCTGGCTCACTATGGTGAAAAGAGCAATCGACTTCTCAACTGGAAAATCGATTAACATATGGCCTAATTTTAGAAAAGATTATGTACAAACAAAACAATAATTGTCATGATAAAAATCGGGGGGAAAAAAATCACCCGATTCATTATATTAAGGCATTCAAAACACGTTACAAGAGAGCCATTGTATTAATATGCTGATACATACAAAGAAATCATGCGCTTCCTCATTATTACCCGTTTTATGACTAGCCTGGCGTCCCTATTTTGGGCATGGCATGTCATAAAAAAATATTTTCAGAAATGTCGAAACCTTAAAATAATTGAAGTTCTACAGGCTGGTGAACTTCCTCCGCTATTCGTTGTACGACAGAGTATACTATAGTACCTAAAAGCTTCTAAAGTATTCAAGGTAGATCTCACACAACACAAGTCCTTGACCGTTGACATGAGTGATCTGCAGCGTGATGATGAGTCACATGACGTTAAGCTCAACAAGTGTCCAGCCTCACACAAACTGATGTGAGAAGAAAAAAGGCTGTAATTGGAGACAAATTATCTTGGCACTGCACAAACTGGCCAAGGATCTTAAACTGTGAAATGTTCCCCCACCACATCTGGTACCACTTGTCGTCACCAAAAATCTAAACTTGCTATCATTCAGAATACCAAGAAACCATGTCATCTCACAGAAGAAGTGGGTGGCTTTTCATGAGATTTTTTTTTCTTTTCTAGTTACAAAATGTTTCAGAAATCTGTGTTTTGACAACTGAGACATGCCTCGTCCTTACTCTTAACGACATCTGGCAGCTCAACCTGATGCTACCGAAATGTGCAACATGATTTCATAGGGGGGTGCTCCCACTCACACACGCATAGGGGGTCTTTTTGTGAAATGAATACTGTTTAGGCTTTCTGCAGAGCATCAGGTCTATGTTATGGAGCTATGATATTCATTCACACATTTCTTCTGCGTTTAAAGAGTGGTTTAGGGCCAAACCAAGTCACAATCGCTTCACCGCTTTGCATGGTACATATGTGAGGAATGAGGGGTACACTGAGACCTTGGGATGGAGTCAAAAACCACAAAAATATTGAAATGTCCGCTACGTGACATACTGTAATCACAATATGCATTTCATTCCATGTCTAATGAGAAACTGAAAACACGTCGAGGGGGTGCGCCACTTAAATCAGTCCCATATCCAAGTGTTTGTCTTGAGTGTTTTCTTTCTATAAGGCGGTTCTCACGTAGACATCCAACCCAGTCTGTGGCTGGCTTTAAAAGTGCTTCGTCTCTGTCTACTCATCATACATCCAAGCTGCACTAAGACTTTCAACTGTTTGACTGCTGCTATGCATTAAAAGAAGCGTTTAAAGTTATTTCGTGACTGCAGATGTTCCCTTTTTTATTCTACATGTTTAACCACTTATGTCCTATTTTATACTTCACCCGATACGATGTTTGAAACATTTAACGTTTTAGAAAATGTTCACCTATAATGACATGGCCCAAAATAGGGACGTGACGACGTGACGAGCTTTAAGTGGCTGAGAATCTGCACACGTTTTGAGTTGAGCGTGCCAATGCTTGACAAAAGCAGGCAACCAGGACAATTTACTGATCTGCCGCCATGGGGTTCATTCGTTGCAACAACAACAAATATTCTCCAACTGATGTCTGCAAGTCACATCTCCACGTGGAAAAAGCTCAGCAGAGCGTTCTTCCCTAACGAAGACTCTGTCTATTTTAGGGACGGGTTAAGAGCACTTTTTCTGCAAGGAGCAGAGCTCCTTTGCTGGAAAAACGATCCCGGAATATCCTGATCTGCTACATGTGGTTCATGTCGTGACAAGCCTGTGATGACTCTCTGCCTCTAGATGGGAGAAGCAGGCTTTCGACCCATATCTACTGGAAGAATGCACACAATATCCGCGACTTCAATATGAACCGTAAATCAGGACGCCGTGTGATTCATGACGATATCACACTTCCAGAGACATGAGTGTTGCACTTGTACAATGGGACAATGCAGATGGCTCGATATTGATTCCATACTCTAGAGTCTACGGCGGTGTGGGAGGTGAGCTATGAATTATTAGTCATATTGTGGAATCTCTAAAGGCAGACGCAGATGTTAAATCTTCCTGGGATGCAGCAACTACTTACAGCTCATTGGGGACAGCCCTGACAAAGGCTCTGCACTTACATGTATTGGAGAGCTACATATGTTTCTATTGCCACACAAACCACAACTAATATTAAACTATTGTTTTGCGTTTTGACTTTGAGCTCATTCACTCTGACTCAACATGATTCATTCAAGGTTCCTGGAGATACAAAACCATATACTGTAGCGCAGGGGGGGGCAGGGGGGAGGGGGATGAAAAAATACACATGTATGACAATGATTTACTGCACGTATTTCATAAAACATTTCATAACCTCTCATTATGAGAATTTATTATGGAAAGGGGTAAAGACACACAACAAAGCACGCTCGGGAGGTGAAACTAAACCCTATCCAAATACGGGGGGTCCGAATGAAGTCGGGAGCACAGGGAGCGATCCCACGCGATCCCACGCACCCTGGAAGACCAGGCCCTCTCTCTGCGTTCTGAACATAAGAAGACCAGGCCCTCTCTCTGCGTTCTGAACATAAACATCCCAAAGACAGGGGAAAGTGGACCAGTGTTCGTTACGGATCACACCGCACCACATCCACGTCCCGTTTTCAGGGGTTAAGCAGAGTAGATCCAGAGACCAGAACACGGAAGGCTGCATTCAGCAGGCCTCCCCAACGTCCCGTAGGCACGGTGTAAAGTCCATTACGCCATGGTGGAATGGGTGATGTGGAAAGTGCTCTGGACGCCCAAATATATCGTCAAGTGCTCCTTGTTTCTGGGTGTCCCTGGATCTAAATATTTTTGAGATGGGGTTCTGCGGCCAAATACATTTTGGGTTTGAGCAACCACTGAATAGCAACAGGTTTTTCCGAAAACTGTTAGGATTTTAGAAGGCATTTGTAGAATCGGCATCAGGTCTTAATGGGTTAAACACAGGGTAGTTGTGTGTGTGCAGTGCACCTGCGCTCATGCATGTGCAGTTGTGCACGCGTGCATGTGTGTCTCTGGACCTGTTGCGAGGCCCTAACGCCCTCAACACTACTAGGCCTGGATTGATGAGGTTAAAGGCCTATAGCCGCTCGTTATGTGATTGCAGCTGGCGTGAGGGACAGGGGAGCAATGGCGTCTGCTGCTTTTTTTGGATTCCAGGCAGACTCCCTGTGACGGGACCTCCAAGGCACTGTCCTGTCTATTCTCTTACGTTTCGCTCTATCCTGCGCGGTCTCCACTGACACTGGACCAGATGTGGGACAATATTGATGTCTACACTGGATCACCCATGATGTCATGTGGAGGTGGTGGTGGGGGGGGGCACCTTTTAAGAGGTGTGTTTTCGCTGACGGCTAATGCAAAAATTACCCCACCATAATCATGTTTTCATTTTTGGTACCAAGAAAAAAGAAAAGAAAGAAAAGAAAGAAGAAGAGAAGGAGAAAAAAAAAACAGCACCACACAAGCAATGAAGCAATCTGCGTGGGATATCTGTAAAGCAAAGCCTGTTACCATAATAACATTAAAACAGATTAGTGGGACACGTCCCAGTGTGCCGGCTGTGAGCCTTGGCCGTGTGCTACAGCTGATGCATGATGGGGGGCCTGAGTCACCGGCACCATGCTCTCTGAGGTGAAACCCAGTTCACAGGCCGCTCTGCGGACACATGGCGGACAATGTACCGAGCCCGCACACACACGCGCACAGACACAGTAAAATCCTCATAAATGTTCATTTCAAGGAGTAGTTCACCCAACCCGTTACTTATTTTCTATCAATTACACCCCCCGTGGCCATGAAGTCTTGTATACATGGAGATCTTCTTGTTTTTGTCACATTCCTAAGCCAATGATTTGATGACCGGCAGAGTCAACTACTGACCGATGACCCGGTCATCAATGTGCTCAGGAATGTGACAAAAACAAGAAAAATGAATTCAAGGCTTCCTGGGGTGTGTAATTGTTAGAAAATAAGTAATTTTTGGGTGAACTACTACAATAACTGAACGGCTCGGGCTGTTAGCCGCGCAAGTTTGTAAACGGTATTACATTTTCGAGCGTCCACATTACGGTTATGTTAATTATGCATGTTGTCCAGACGAGAGCGGTAGAACGCTCCGGATTCCAGAGAAAGCTGTAGTACACATGCCCGGCCTGTAGATGGCCACCCAAAAAAGATTATGCACGGCGTGTAAAATGCATGTGAATGCATAATCAACTGTAGCTGATATTTTTCTCTCTTTTCATTACTCATTACAATTTTAATGATTTTAAATAGGCCTACTAATATTCTCATAACTACCCTCTTCTGACAGAAGTATAGGCTACAAAGTATACATAAGCATGAGATTCATAGTTTGCAGATATTAAAGCTCACAACGAGGGGCGGCATGATGCATTGTGAATTTGAGTTTGACTTGAGATTATATTTGGGGCGCAACCTGGGCGCAACACTGCTGAATGTCAGATAATTGCTCGTCAGATAATTGCTCGCTAAACATTTTGCATAATCTGCAGCTAGTTAACAAGAGAAATTGCACATAGGCTACTATACAAAAGTATAAAAAAAGATTACCGGTAATTAGAAACAGTGAAAACAGCCGTTTATCGAGGAATATGGACACTTTGGACAGTAAACGGTCTCTCAATGCAAAGCCGTTTTGAAGTTACACAAAGGCTTTGCTGTGACATTTTGGCTGCTTGCTTGCAAAGAATATAATTTAGAGAGCAAGTTGAAGCATGGATAGCACCTTCAGAATGTTTAATTTCCACCCAAGAAGACGAAGTACTTTGACGAGGTGAGTCCATGCTGCTGTGCACCTCGCAGAGAGACCTGCCTGTGAGAGGGATGGACAGTGGCTGCGTGCTGCCTATCTTAGAGGTCTTTAGATATAGCCTATATATACACTAATCTATTCTACACTACACCATTATAGTAACAATAATGCAGATCATCCGTTTTTTCTTGTCTTTCCAGATTGGTAATCACCATCATTTATATCTGTTCTCCGAAAATAGCTCATCTACGAGCTCATGCATGGGCTGCAGATCGGCTATTTTCGGAAAAGAGATTTATAGACATTATGTGCAAATATAAAATAGCTGTGATACTTATGTAAGTGGTTATGGTGAAATAAAATAGCTGTGATACTTATGTAAGTGGTTATGGTGAAATAAAATAGCTGTGATACTTATGTAAGTGGTTATGGTGAAATAAACCATTAACACTTAACACTAATGGTTAGTTAGTTTGTAGGGGGCGAGGGGACTATGACATCACCGGCTCAGGAAAGAGACGGCATCCGCTGTACACACGGAGACGACAAAGTAAATAGTTGCCCGGGTAACGAGGAATGTGTCCTCATGTGGACACCACCTAAGTTGCATGTCCTCTCCCGTCAGAGAACGGTGCCATGTACAGTAACACCTGAGATTCAAACATGTGTCTCCTGCGTGGGAGACTAAACTAGTAAACTAGTCTACTGCTCAGCCGAGGGTGCCGTGTCATTAGTCAGAAGGTTCATTGTTCCAAAATTACTATCCCTATCTCTAACCCTAACCTAAACCTAACCGCAAGCATGGGAGCAAACCTAAACCTAACCGCAAGCACGGGAGCAGTGCATGTTCGGACTAACGGGACTTCGGATCTATGGGTAGTTATGCAGCCGAGAGGGAATGGGCTATATTCACACATGCCATTTTGGAAAGAACTTGGGCCACTTCCCTAATTCCTTCACAGGTGTTACCGATGATACTAATGAAGGTTCTGTTCTGGTTCTGTTCTGGCTGCTAGTGTGAATGTTGGCTCACTGGAAACACTGCTACACCAGTGGGTCTCAAAGTGTCCTTGAGTCGGTTCCAAATGGCCCCGTACGGGTGTGTAACTCCCGAGTTATATAACGTTTGAGAACTAAATGGAACAGAGCCTTAATTAGTATCGTCGGTAACACCTGTGAAGTAGGGAAGCGGCCCGGTAAGTAGGAATAATTATTCTGTGTGCATATATCCCATTCCCACTTGTTCAGGAGGGATGTTTTGCCTATGAGCTTCAGGCAGGGCTAACCTATAAACCAGTAGGTGGCCTAAGTGGTTCTCAACCTTCTCAGGCCCCGACTCTGACAAGCACTTGGAATTGTAGGAGTTGAGGCATTACATTTATTTTGACTCGGTTCCACAGATAAATATTGTGAAAATAACCAATCTATAGCCAAGCTCACAAGGGCTCACGTTGCGGCGTTTCGTATCCACCACCGTCTACCACACAGAATGTTCGAATAGTGTTTCATTTATTGAAATGAGCTCCGGATTGCATCTTTAACCGTCCTACAGCATTTGAGTGTGCAGAGTGCAGACTCCTCGCTGTACAGCTTTGAATGACTGTGGCACAGGTGAACTTGACACACACGAGGTGGAGTTGTATAAACACGCCATCATAATAATTAATGACAAATGTGTGACAGATGTGTGTGTGTGTGTGAGTGTGTGTGTGTGTGTGTGTGTGTGTGTGTGTGTGTGTGTGTGTGTGTGTGTGTGTGTGTGTGTGTGTGTGTCTGTGTGTCTGTGTCAGTAGCCAAGCAGATGGATGAAAATTAAGTGTGCACCATTAATAGAAAAGAAAAAATAATCGAAGCCAAGATTGCAATACTGACTACTGCAATTTTCAAATCACAAGAGGCAGTATAATTTCCGTTGGCAAGAGTGCCGTTTCAGACACGATGAGACATTCTTGTGCCGTGCATAGTCTCTCTCCTAAACCAATTATCAAAGCATTACGGCTACAATAGAGGGTATGCGCATGCATAAAGTGAGTGGCAAATTGTGTGGCAAAGTGAGTTTAATGTCGTTTAATGCAATCAGGTAGGACTGTTCTGTTCAGTAGGCGTTCCCGCATAACGTCCGGGTATGATGAAGATGTCACGTGCATACCCGCTATACTGAACTTAAGGTTATTTGAATGAATAATGTCAATGGATTATTTTTACCAATATTTATGTTAATGCAATATATATAATCTAGCACAATGGCCTGTTGTGGCGCTGTCATTGGGCCCAAAAAAACCCATAGCCCCATAGAAGTCCATGTATTTGGGCCCAACTTCACCTAGACTGTATTACCTTAATAAACATGGTCATGAATACTTTCTGCTTCCAGTCACTAGTTTAAAGTCTCATTTCTAATGTCATAATATTCTTTTTGGAAAATGATGGTCCCATTTATTAAAAGAATGACCATAAAGTTGCGTATGTTCTGAGGGGCGTGGCTACCGTTACAGTCTATGATCGGGATTCCCCACCCACTCGAGTCAAAATAAAAACCAACTAAGAAGAAGGGGGGAAGTCCCGCCTCGTTGTCTGGGCCAGCCAATGGGCCAGCTGGGCCCAAACGGATCTAGAAAGATGGCGATTTACAATACAAGGACTGACAGGCTTCATTTTACGTTCATGTTAGACCCGGGGAACACTTTGTCCATATTTTTTACAGTCTATGAGTAGGACACCTACAGTATAGCCTGGTAATACACAGGTCGTTTTGAGGAAGCAATCTGATTGGTTGAAGTTAGTAGCCATCTAGCCGTGCTTAAACGAGCATGATGGAACACCTAATCAAAACATAAAAACCAGCTGTGCTGACCTCCCAGAGCGGAGCCGACTGGGTTGCTATGCTAGCGATTTTCTTGGAACACTTTTGGTCTAGTGGCTACGCTACATCTGTATGATTTTTTTAGCGAATATCTTAGTTATAATGAAATTGAGTTGACGTGATATTTTTTTAAAGGATGACCGTTATATAATTGCAATATTACAATTGAGGGTCGTGCTTTACCGTCTTTAATGCACTTCCACGCTGCTTACTGCAGCAACGCAGGCGTGCATTAATGACGGTAAATCATACCCTCTTGTGTAATATCATGTGTCTTCTGCAGAGCGGTTTGTCCCCAAGCGATGGGTAGGCATTTTGCAGAACAAAAAGTGGAAGAGGCAACTCTCCATATAGGGCCACTTTTTGCCAGTCCCCCGACATAATTGGTTTAAAACTCACATAAATCTCAACACATTATCTCTGGCGTCGTGTGATAACAAGTAATGTACAGAGTTTTTATTTTCCATAAAGATTGGCTATATTTGGCTTCTAAGGTTTGTGGAAAGTGCCTATTTAACAAAACCAAAAATTATTATTTCACTTAGAACGAAAGGGGAAATGTTAAAAGTTACTGATTGTTGCAGAATTTCTTTTTTTCCCACCGACTTAGGTACACATGATCCCATGACTTTTGTATAACGTTTGCCTGTAATTGCCTATATAGAGTGCGCTTCCAAAAACACTGTATGACCATAGTTGCACCACAAATGTGAAAAGTTGAACCCCCCCCAAAGCTTCTTCAAATTCTGACGGCTGCAACACAGCCCTGGGTGTAGGCCACCCGGCCTGGTGGAGATATGCATTCTGCTGAGTGCCTCCTTTTTCCAGTCAATATTGCAATGTAATATTCACTGAATGTCAGCATTGTGAAGCTCTTAGGGGGGTAGATTCACTGGGAACCACTGACTGTAGGCATATTTGACAACCTCACGTCAGGCGAACCATTATATCACAGTGCTCCTCTTAGGCTGCTGTGCGGTTCCGATGGAGCCCAGCATTCTTGGGGTCTCCTGGGTCAGGCCCGTTAATGAGTGGCGGACAAGGGGCCCGCACTGGGCCAACTCCTAGACGCTCCAAGGCAAACAAACCGAGGCCCGTTTAACCAAACACATTGTTCTGGGCCAGACGAGGGGAGTGCTATAGCTGGGGCAATATTTGTGCCGCTGATACCAAAATAAAACCACAGAAGGTTTACATACCTCTCTTTGTGGGACAGTGTTTAGGAAATGGTATTTGGGTTGGAAGCAGGCGTACATGGGAAGATTTTCTAACATTATGTTACATCGGAGAAGAAGGGTGGGTGTCAGGACTGGGTAGTAGAGTCTGGGTACAGAGAGAAGAAAGCTAGGCAGCATTTTGTTGTTTGATTTATCATACCTGTGGGGGCCCAAACTGGCCCGGCTGCGTCGCTGAGGCAACGACCTCTGGCTGTCCTTCGAGCCACGAAATCTTCAAAGGGTTTTCGTTGAATCCGCTTTCATTCTTAAATGCCAATTCCTGAGGACAAAAAACAATGTGTGACTGAGTATGTCTGCCAAAGAGAGGGTGTTTTCCTTTCTGTTTTTGGGGTAACTTTAGAAACCCAACTCTTTCTCCCGGCGGTGTTAAAGTGTTGTTGTGTCTTTCCCTCCGACCCTTTTGTGCGATGCGAATATTATAGCACTGGTGAAAAAAATGCAAATGCAAACATAGGAGGGTGAACTACACTCGCCCAACTTGAAGCGCTGCTCAGACCCTGAGATGTGCCAGGGAGACCACAGACCATGAGTCCGTTCCCCAGCGGGACGGCAGATATGTCCTCCGGAACGGAACCACGCGACGTGGAGCGCCACAACAAAAAATGGCACACCATTATAACAAGAGCCCCGAGGACCCAGACGCTGGGGAACAATGAGGGGGCTCAAGTCCTTCCGTCTGCTGGTTCCCATCAGTGCCCAGACATCGCTACGGGACGAATACATACCGTGACTTTTTGGGGCTCACAGTCGGGCTCGGGGACGGGCAATCAATGACACTTGTCATACTTGGTAATAATCAAGCCGAGGTCACACTGGATGGCAGCGTTAGCGACTAGGTAAACAGATCCACCATGCACACGCACGCCCCCGAGAGGCATGCTTCGTCGGGGGAGCAAAACAGGCTCGAGGACAATGTCTGGTCAAAGAGTTAGGTACTTACAGCTGCTCTGACGGTTGCAAATTCGACCACAGCACTTCCTTTCTTCTTACTCGACACAAGCACATTCAAAACATCCCCGTACTGGAGGTGAAACCAGGAGAAAGACAGAAAGAAAGGAAAAGGGAGATGGGAGAGAGAGATGCAAAACATTCAAATTAGTATTTCCTGTAACAGCGCAAACCATGACCATGGAAATGGAAGCAAACACAGACTTGAAAACTCAAAACAATGGTGAATACAACAGCCGTCTGGAATAAAACCTGGGCATACAATATGGGTCTTCTTTGTCTCTGTAAAGCTATCTCAAATGGTACAATTTTAATTCACTCTCACGTAAGAGAACAATCCATGCAGTCACAATGAGACTAATACTACTGAAGTGACTTTGTGATATTTCAAAACAGAGGACCCTGGGACATGTCAAGTGTGCTGGAGAGGTCATCATTTTAGCTGTCCCTTGCAGTGCGAGACCCTGCAATGAACCATGTTCTTGGATGGAAGCTGAAATGAACCATGGCCCTCGTTCAGTTCACTGCCACTTAGACTGAGCCCAGGGATGAAGGCGTGGACGCAAGAACTCAGGAATGGAGGCGTGGGGACGTGGACACTGGACAGGGTCCATGCCAGGGCTGTTAACTGACAGGGTCCAAGAAGATGGACAGTGGAGGAGGAGAACGAGGAGGCTGAGACTGGGGAAGGCGAATAACCCTCTCACGCGAAAATGAAAAGCGAAAAGGATTTTTGGCCCATCGTTGCGTTCCTCTGGGTTTGTTCCCGTAACTACATGTGTCACCTGAAACAGAGGCCATCCGTCATTAAGATGTCCCCCCACCACACACACGCACACACAGAGCTAAGAGAAGAGCTCTTAGGAGCACAGAAGAGCAAGGAGGAGACAGCTGAGAACCCAATCATTCCTGGGAAGTCAGGCTCTCTGGGAACGGGGACACGTCAGGAATGTTAATGGAGGTCGAGGACACTCCAGCGCAGGCCAAAAGCGACAAACGAGAGTCTCTGAAGGCCCCTATTTCATCAAATCTAAATATCTTAATATGTCTCTTTTTTCCCCACAGAGAAGATGTAATAGTTTTGTGCGGCCAAAGTACACACTTGTGCGTACAAACGCAAACATACAGAGCAACGTGCGTTCCCACACAGGGGTGGCTACCTGCCACTCATCGAAGCTTTCCACGTCAAACAGTAAAGTGCCCTTCTTAACTCTCCGTAGTTAAGAATTTATATATTTATAAAACATTATTTATGTGTACGTATATCTCCCCCCCCCCCCCCATGACTGAGGCCATATTGATTTCAATGTGTGCGGAAGAAAGATTGACGTTAGGGACACTTTTCCGGGCCGAACCGACGCCCTCATCGCGGAGCCCCTGAGTCGGTTCACACAGCACAAGGTGGTAGCGGGTTGCATGAGAAGAGCACATTTCCCAGTGACTCCCTTGGCACCGCTAAACTTGCCTGGTAACAGGGGGCACTAACAATGCTGTGCGTGGCTTTAAAAGGGCACCACAACGTTGCCCTCAGCACTTTCACTGCAACAAAACTTAATGGGCCCCGTTTAAGGAGAAAAATAAACACACGCACAGGGCTGATGTCATGCAGACCTCGGATATAGCCGGACATGGGCGGGTTTTGTTGTGTACAGGCGCTTGCAGGTCTGAGTGTGTGTGTGTGTGTGTGTGTGGGGGGGATGGAAGGGACTTCACACATCACCTGTATCGAGTGTGTTTTTGCACCATCTACTTGCGGCCGTGAGTACATTATGTTTTAGAGCATGCACCTTTTGAAGAAGTCTGTGGAGAATGTCTTGAGAGTATCCCCCGTTAGACTCGTCCTCTTTTTTACACTTCCACTTCAACTAGAAAGGAAGAAATAAAAGGAGAAGAGAAAGAAACGTCAATTGTTTTACAAAGATAATTGTCATTTGGACACGTGCAGTGTGGGACACACATCAGAGTGGGACCCACTGGCATAGACCATATTCACATGGCTTGCCATTAAGTTAATGAAATGCTCATATTATCCATAGGAAGTATTAAGTTGTTTTTATTATAATATGCATTCCATAGGGCTGGACCACACATGGACCTAGATTTTAGCAAATTTAGATTTTTTTAATAATGGGATGAATCTACAACAAGAGCCATTCTCCAATAACCTCCATTGACTCCCCACTCATCCAATAAATATTGTTTTGCTATAAGTTATTCATCCCTCTTTTATCCATCCGGCGAGACGGGTCGGCGCATTTTAGGAGCACCAAGAAACTCCTCCAGGTGCTCCTCTGAGTACTAGACCAAAAAGGTTGTGTGCAGCCCTGACTATACTGTACTAAACTCACAAAATAGGTTTACATTTGCTGTACTAGTGTGCACTAATTTCCAAACACAGAGGCAAATTCTATACCATAACAAATGGATACGCAAAAGGTTACATTTTACATAACATACATATTAAAATGTTTTCTTTGTATTTATTATTAGCAAATAAAAACATGATACGTGATGAGTGTGATGGCAAATGTTACAGGGTATATTTTGCATTATGAATACAGGTGAGCCTAGATTCTGACTTGCCATTTGGTGTGCTTTGGGCACAAAAAGCATGAAAAACACTTAGACAGGCTTGCTTAGACAGATTTTGTATCTCCATCTCTGTTAGAGATAGAGGTATAAGGTATTATACATGGCAGGCAGAGAGGCAGGCATGATTAAGCGCCAATCATTCTGTTCACTGTCAGACAAATTGAATTTCTGGGAACCGCCTGAGACTCATTTGCTCTTTTTACCAAGAGTTATGCTGAAAATGCACGCTGTCCTTCAAAGAGCACACACACACCGCTACCCAATGATAACCTTCACACCCATTCATCTCCTAATGAGGCGTAGAAGCATTTCGTCCACAATTTAAGCCCATACATTACTGGTACCAGTTGAAACAACGTTGCAGAGATTGAGGCCGTTTGCGATGCCCCAACTGGTTTTGTTTAAAGTGATACAAAGTGGGTGCCACTGTAAAAAGATACAATAATTTCTACTACTGCAAGAGTAGAAAGAAATTTTCACAAGAAACATTTAATGTGTGTGTGTGTGTGTGTATGTGTGTGTGCGCGCGTGTGCGTGCAAATTGTATTGCTGATTCTGAAATTTCATACAGTATATGTCCAGTAAAATGAATGAAGGTTTGGCCGTAGTATAATTATTGTTTATTTTGATCATCGGTATCAGTCATTCATTGACATTCATTTCTTTGTATATTTCAGTTAAGGCTTTGTATAAGTTATTCATCATATCTGTGCAAAGTTTGTTTACAAGGCAGACTGAAAAGCCAACAGAAAACAAATTATGTCCGATGTTCAACGCCAAAAACACAATTAAATCATTCATTGCAATTATTTGCATGTTAATCATCGACTACCATTTCATGATCGTCATAGCCTCAACCACCCGAGATCAATCTCCACAATAATGTTCCTGTGTATGTAACATGACATGTAACACCGTAAGACTCAGCGCTGCCGTTTGTTTTAACTTACTGGAGCACACCGGGCGCACGAAGATGACTATCAATCTTTAAAAACCAGATTAAATATCTAAACACATTAGCTAACCTTCCCCAGTGTGTCCGTTAATAGGCGCTCAGGCTGGGCGCTTTCCAAGAGGAAATATAATAAGGCCTCTCCTTACGTTGTTACGGGCCCCCTGACGACGGCGGGCCTACACCGGAGGAATGGGCGTCAGAGGGCAGCCTATACAGTACGTGCGTAGAAGTGCTGTCAAAACACCTCATCAAATGGCTTTTTTCCCCTTTCTTTTATTTTGTACTCGTATAGAAACTCCTTGGAGGTTCAGCCTGTGTTTACTTTTCACCCAGGTGGAGATAGTTCGTCCTGATCCAACCCCTCCTCCACCACCTACAGTACACCTCCTCTTCGTCTCCAAGAATCTCAACCCTCTCACTGTGAACCTCTCCTCCCAGCCCCATCTCCCAACTACAATGAAAACATTTGTTGATTTTGACAGCAAATTAGTTTTAGTCGACTATTTAGTTTTAGTCATCAAAGGTTAGTTTTCATTAATCTTTTTATTTAGTGAAAAAAGGTAGTCGACTAACATTTTTCGTCATTAGGTTTAGTCGACAAAATCAACACTACATAGAAGAAATGCTTACTTTTAATTTGGGGGTCACCCCTCTCCCCGCTCTGGAGTCTGAGAAAGAGAGAGAGAGAGAGCGGAAAGGGGGTGAGAGACAAGACGACAGCAGGGAGGAAAAAAACAAAGACACAATTGTTCCGAGTGAGAAATATGGCCTGTGAAGATGAGCAGTTGGAAAACGTTTCCTTTTTGTTCTTCTTTTTGTTAAAGTGGTCAATGATGTGTGCTCAGACAGTTGTGTTTCATCCTCAGGGGGACGGAGAGTCATTTCAAATTGACTATCTATGGTTAACGTCGGACCATCCAATCCACTCCTTCGCCAGACCAGCACTCGCTCCAGGCGGATGACCCATCGGGTTTCCTCCCTGATGTGGAACAGAGCGCCGATCCCCAAGAGGGCCCGGGAGGGCCTGATCGCGTGCGAATAAAGAGGGACTCGGCGGAGACACGCCGAGCATGCATGAGCTATGGTGTGGCCACAAGACAAGGGCTTTAGTTTAGGGGGCCACAACCCAGCACTGCCTTAAGAATACCCAAAGTTCCATTGTCATACTTTCCTAGACACTTCCAGCCACAGGAGTGCGGCATCCAAAGCGCATCCATAGCTATGCTATATCGTGTAAGTGATTGTTTGATGGGGGCTTTTGATGGGCTTTTGTCTGTGCGAGCGACTGTGCGTGCGTGCGTGTGTGTGTGTGAAGAGAGCGCGAGAGACATCTGGCGTGTCTGAGCTCTCTAGCGAGGCCTTGACATTGCCAGTAAACTAAAATAAACCTTTGGAGTCAGTGTTTTTAGAGTTCCCTGTTTACTGTGCTGAACCATAAATTCAAAAGCAAATGCAGTTGCTGTTATTGTCATTATATGAATAATATCTGGCAAGCCTCAGAGTAGCTGTTGACTGTTATGATTTACTGGAGGGATTTGGACCGACAGACAGTGTTGATGGACAGGGTTGAGGGGTGGGAGGGGGGTTGAAATTATAGCGATGGAGGGAGGGAGTTTCTTTTTTATTCTTATGCACAGCTATTCAACAGTGAGTGCCCAGGTTTGGGTTCAGCGTCTTGCTCAAGGACGCTTCACTGTGGTGTCGGAGGACACAATTCGAGATAATAATGTCGGGAGGCTCACATCATTTTCAATTGCTCCAGCCTAACAGCCTGTGCAGCAGAATCTCTGAAAATGTGCAGAAAATAAAGCAGATGACATGTCTGGCCTCCTCCACATCCGCTGGATATTCTTTTGTTTTTGTCACATTCCTAAGCCAATACTTTGATGACCGGCATGTAACGATATATCATATAATCAATATATATATCAATATAAACTGGTGACAATTTAAATCAAAATGAATAAAAACATGTATCACGATCCAAACAGCAGAGGGTGCAATCGCGTTAAACTCCTATTCTTGTTCAGCGGCCTTCATCACACGTTTAAATGATTAAAAACAATGTTTCCTGTCATTTGCTACAGTATCAAAAACAAACGGCATTGTAAAATAAAAATAATAAAATACTGGATTTGTGTAAGAGAAAAAAAGAAATTTAAAGAAATTTAAAAAAATCGTGAAAACCTAATAATACGTGAGACCCTAATATCGTAATTCGAATTGTATCGTGAGTTGAGTGAATCATTACATGCCTAGGGCTGTATTTTGCTTGTCTTAAGTACCAGGTCTTATTACCTAACTTGAGTAAACTAAAGACCTGGAGGCGTGATCAATGCCATTTGGCTATTCTGAGTGTCCAAAGAGCATTGATCACGCCTCCAGGTCTTTAGTTTACTCAAGTTAGGTAATAAGACCTGGTACTTAAGACACGCAAAATACAGCCCCTAGTCTCCAACGGCATCTCCTATTAACCGATGATCCTCATCAAATTATTGGCTCAGGAATGGGAGAAAAACTAAAGTATTTTTTGGGTGAACTAGTCCTTGTACTACCTGTGTGTCCTGTCCGCTGGGTGAACTAGTCCTTGTACTACCTGTGTGTCCTGTCCGCTGGGTGAACTAGTCCTTGTACTACCTGTGTGTGTCCTGTCCGCTGGGTGAACTAGTCCTTGTACTACCTGTGTGTGTCCTGTCCGCTGGGTGAACTAGTCCTTGTACTACCTGTGTGTGTCCTGTCCGCTGGGTGAACTAGTCCTTGTACTACCTGTGTGTGTCCTGTCCGCTGGGTGAACTAGTCCTTGTACTACCTGTGTGTGTCCTGTCCGCTGGGTGAACTAGTCCTTGTACTACCTGTGTGTGTCCTGTCCGCTGGGTGAACTAGTCCTTGTACTACCTGTGTGTGTCCTGTCCCCTGGGTGAACTAGTCCTTGTACTACCTGTGTGTGTCCTGTCCGCTGGGTGAACTAGTCCTTGTACTACCTGTGTGTGTCCTGTCCCCTGGGTGAACTAGTCCTTGTACTACCTGTGTGTGTCCTGTCCGCTGGGTGAACTAGTCCTTGTACTACCTGTGTGTGTCCTGTCCGCTGGGTGAACTAGTCCTTGTACTACCTGTGTGTGTCCTGTCCCCTGGGTGAACTAGTCCTTGTACTACCTGTGTGTGTCCTGTCCGCTGGGTGAACTAGTCCTTGTACTACCTGTGTGTGTCCTGTCCCCTGGGTGAACTAGTCCTTGTACTACCTGTGTGTGTCCTGTCCGCTGGGTGAACTAGTCCTTGTACTACCTGTGTGTGTCCTGTCCGCTGGGTGAACTAGTCCTTGTACTACCTGTGTGTGTCCTGTCCGCTGGGTGAACTAGTCCTTGTACTACCTGTGTGTGTCCTGTCCGCTGGGTGAACTAGTCCTTGTACTACCTGTGTGTGTCCTGTCCCCTGGGTGAACTAGTCCTTGTACTACCTGTGTGTGTCCTGTCCGCTGGGTGAACTAGTCCTTGTACTACCTGTGTGTGTCCTGTCCGCTGGGTGAACTAGTCCTTGTACTACCTGTGTGTGTCCTGTCCCCTGGGTGAACTAGTCCTTGTACTACCTGTGTGTGTCCTGTCCGCTGGGTGAACTAGTCCTTGTACTACCTGTGTGTGTCCTGTCCGCTGGGTGAACTAGTCCTTGTACTACCTGTGTGTGTCCTGTCCGCTGGGTGAACTAGTCCTTGTACTACCTGTGTGTGTCCTGTCCGCTGGGTGCTGCTGCTGCTCCTCCCTCTCCCTGCGGATGTGTTCTTTGACCCGCAGCTGCTCCTCCTCCAGCTGCCTGGAACCCTCCTCTCTCAAACGGGCAATCTGGTGGTGGGTGCAAAACGTAGCCTTTATAGAACCTATAGAAGCACTTAGCCCGCTAGCATTTATTGAAAAATTAGGATCTAATTCACGTCAGCATTTTTCCCAGTCGAGCTCTTATTTTGAAAAGCCACATTTCTAGACTACCGGAAGGAGTATTATCCTAGGAAGTTGAACAACTGTTGTTTACAATATGGGTCTATGCCGGTGCACTGGAGAGCTCCACATCGCCGGCTCTGTGCCATCAAAGAAACGCTGTTTTGACAAAAAAAAAAGTAGCATTATGGCTCGATCGATCGAATGCACTATAAAAGCGCATTTGCCATTAATCAACGGCAATGGCGTTAAGCGTAGTATCAAAAAATAGGCTTCAATTGAACTACATCTACGGCAATGGCGCTGAAAGAGAAGACCTGAGGCCGATTTTACAAATTTACATGATTAAAAAAGAAATAGCAGATCACAAAGCTCATAGCGTGGCACAAAGTGACACACTATGAGCTTGTACATCTGCTATTTTTGAATAGCCAAAGTATAAAATAATGGTTAAACTAAGTGGTTCAATACAACAATACAAATATGCTGGCTTTGAACACTGGCAAGGTGAACAGCATATAACTTGATACCAAGTACAAATGATCTATGAATAGGATTCGTACCCGCGTCACACTCCATGCTAAATCACAACAAGAAAACACATGCTGTGCCTCGGGGAACGAGCCCAGATCACTTGTTCTTATCATCTCTGACACCACCACGAACACAACAACCAGTGTTTGAGAGCTAAGAGAGAAATAAGCAACCAGGTCTAAGGAAACAAGCCCCAAATAAGCTAAGATTAGACTTGTATGAGCACTTTAAACCTATATAGATATAATAGGTCGCGTGCACGCATCTGCCTGGGTGACGGCAGACTGCTGGGCGAGCGCTGGCGCTTTAGCATGAGGGGTCAGATGGAATGTCAGAACAGGTCAGCTCCATATATGGAGATCTAAGGGTGGCAGCGGGGGAAGAGTCATGAGTGTACAGGGTTTGATGAGTGCCAGGTAGGGCCGGGCCTTCATTTTCAGGCCTGGACATGAAAATATTTGAGAAACACTGGTTTAAATTATAATTTAAAAAAATGTGGAAGCCAGCCTCAAATAAGCAACTACACTTTAGAAACAAGTAAATAAATACCCAAATAAAATGCAACACGCGAAGTGCCAATATTTACAAGCAACTTTACAGAAAGAAGAAGCCCAAAGTCGCTTATAATAAGCACACATGGCAACACTGCCACCCACTTCCCAAAATTGGAACATTGCCACCTACTGGTAATCTCCACCCACCCCCTCCAGGTCCACATGGCCCCATAATTGCGTGCATTAGGCATGTGGAGCGCACGGTTATGACTCACCTCCCGAGCACGCTAAAAAAAACTTTTTTGAAGTGCATCAAGTCATGCAATATCACCTAATAGGGTTTACTGATAATTATGATATGGCATTGATGAAAACCGATTGGATTCAGACCGACGGGGCCTTTGTTCCTGGACCAAGACCTTGGAGGATTTCAAGTCAATCAGAAGAGAGCAAATAACACAATAAATGCACCTGGTTGTGCTTTATTATTTCCTGGAATGCAGTGGAATACCTCTTTCCCAGCATCATGCAGTGGTGGAAAGTGACCAAGTACATTTACTTAAGTACTGTACTTAAGTACCATTTTGATGGGTTTTTTTTACTTTACTGGAGTACGGTATTTCCAATTTTCAAAATGTTATACTTCTACTCCACTAAATCTCAGAGGCAAATACTGACTCCACTACAATTATTTGCAAACTTTAGTTTGCAAACTAGTATACTTTGGCTATTTGAAAATAGCCGTTCTACAAGCTCATAACACGTTGTGAGCTTGTAAATCTGCTATTTTCCAAGGACATTAAAAAAATGAACTAGAATAGGACATTCTGCACAATGAGTACTTTTGGTACATTACGGTAACTAATAATAATAATAATACATTTTATTTATATGGCGCCTTTCAGGTCACTCAAGGTCGCCTAACAAAAGAGAAAAGAAATACAATACAATAAAACAAGTTTAAAATACACACAAAGGCCTGCAGCAGACTTTTACTCAAGGTGGGAGTAGGCTTGTCTGAATAGGTGAGTTTTGAGGTGGGATTTGAACTAGATTTTCTTTTCCAATTCTGTTGTACTTTTACTCAAGTACATTTTTAATACTTATAGTAACAGAGTACTTCTACATGATGGTATTATGGCTTTTACTTCCATGTACTTTTTCCACCGCTGGGCATAATTATGGCTAAGACAGAGAGGCCTGTGGATTGAGATTCCCTCTCCTCCTCATTGCATTTGTTCTGCACTGCAGCTCGTTGTATATAACCTCTCATACATAATCGTACGTGAGCTTATGGATGTGCTATTATGCATGACAATGCAAGTATAAATCACAGGCATTAAGAGTATTTTTACCTCCTCCTCAAGAGTCCGGGTGATTTTCACCTCATCCTGGCCATGGGTTTCAGCCTGTCGCTCTCTGGCCTCAAGGTCTGTTATAGCACACGCACACACACGCAGTCGCACACACGTGGGCACACACAAAAAAACGTGTAAGTGACTAATGTACTTTTGTGGCACAAATGTTGTGCATTATAAAACAAATGAAGTATCATGTTAACATGTGCAATTTACAAAATGTGAATTCTCGTCTTTCTCCATATATGTATTTTATGGAGTGACAGTACAAATATATTAAGCATTAATAAGGTGTCTGTTTGGGTTCAGATAACCTTTCACCATCATTTTGTACAATATTACCATCCTTTTATGGTCTACTCACATATAATCGAAAACAATAATTGATAGTTTAATCTGTTGTTTTGACAAAGGCGCGTACCGAGTTTAATCTTCTTTCTCTTGTCATCTAATTTCCTGGTCCTCTCCTCGGCTTGTTTCTTGGCAGTGCAGATCTTGTCGTAGGCAGCCTGAAAACACACAGTGGGGTCATTACATACATACTGTACCATGCGAGTGTAAACATGGACCCAGGTAAATCCACTTTAACATACTGGTAGTCACACTTATATATCAACACAGATTTTTTTTTTTATTCAGTCATAATGCTTGTAGCATTATGACCGGGTAGTGAATGATGTCTGTGACCTTACCCTGGCTGCAGCATCAGTCAGAATCTCTAAAGCCTCGGATAACTGGTGGAAGAGGTCCGCTAGATACAGAGACGAAAAAGAGACGGAGACAAAGAGAGAGAGAGAAAAGAATGATGATCAATAAGTGTGGATTTCTATACATATCATGGCAGCACCCTCAATACCCTCATATACCCGTCTACCTCACTAAAGTGAGTGACACCCACATCCACAATACTAGAGGGAGCGACAGCACCGATCTGGTACCACCCTCCTATAGAACAAACGTGGGTAAATTGTCTTCCTACTACTGCACTGCCGCCAAAGTGTGGAATGCCCCGACATCTTCCCTTATAAAGATGTGGATCTTCCTTTAAATCAGGCCTGGAAATCCATCTCTCAGCAGATCAAAGGAGGAGGTAAACTCACTTCCCCCATAGAAAAGGTGTTGGCATTCAGTGCCTACAGTTTTGTTTTCCTTTTCCCCACTGTACATACAGTATAGTGTTTTATATTTGTTGATGGTATTGTACATTTTAATTTCAGCGCTGAGCCGCTCTCCGCTGGCTCAGCGCTCACCTCCATTGCGCATCGGGCGCTCCACAATCCACTCATTACTGCCTGCTTAGCAGCAAAAAATGACACGGTGGATAGCTAACTGAAGCAGATGAATTGTGCATCGCAGGTGTAAACTTGACACGGTTAAGTACTGGTTTACCAATAGCCTCTGCATTATTAGTAACCACGTCCACTTGGTTTTGCGAGAGCGCAGGTTCCTCCTCCTCCGCAATTTCCTCCTTCCTCCACCACCACTTCATCATCATCTTTCTACACTTCTCCTTCAACGTCAGGGAGGATGTTAAATGCCTTGATCATGTTGCTTGCACTGTCGGTCACCACACGAATCACGCATTGATGAATGTTCCAATTTTTCAGCACACTTTCATACTTTAAGTAAATGGGCTCTGCAGCATTTAGGTTCCAAACACTTATTTGTAACACATTTTAAACATGTGCTGTGCCGTGCGCACTGAGCTCCGGAAGCAGGTTCTGACCCATTTTAAAACCCACTCAGCGCTCAATTCAAATTCCCGCTCCACTCATCGCGCTGCTCGCGCTCCGTGCCGCTCACATGCTCTGGACGGGAACCCCTTTTGATGTTTTAAGCATTATGTTATACTTTAGCTATTGAAAAATAGCAGATCTACAAGCTCATTTAACGCGGCTAGTAAAAAATACCGCAGTTGCCTACAAGGCAACCAAAGGCAGAAATCAAGGCAAGTCATGGCGGAGAAGATAGCCCTTCTATCACTTTACTGAGGAAAGTGACAGCTATACTGTAAATACCTTGTGATAGCGATAAGTGGTATTACGGCTCAGAAATACTGGAATAATTACAATATATTTGAATATAGTGTACATAAGTTATGCAGACTGCATTGCTATATTCAAACAACAACATTAAACCCGTCTTTGATTGTCCTTCTTTAGGAAGCAAGTTGATCCGATATGTCTGGAGGTCTGTTTAACAATGTAGCTACAAGGGTGGTAGGAATTATGTAATTTATTTAATTTACTTTTTCACCATTCAATTAAAATAGTTGAATGGAAGGCTAATGAATCTATATAAAGTAGCTCCCACCAAGTGCTTGTCTAAACTCAAGCTAGATAAGTGCATATTCCTCAATAGTAGGAAATGCTGAATGTCATTCAGGGACATAAAAGTAAAATAGAATTCAGTTGAAAGATGAATGTACTGCATATATTTGTCCCTTTTTATTAAGGCTAACATATGAAGATGAAAACAATAGTAAATGGCTATACAACAGTACAACACACACACTGTACAAAAAAGCTGACTAGGGGGCAGTGCACGAGAAGTGGCTGGGGGAACTGCGAGGAAGAAGTATGCACTTGGCGTGACGTCTCCGTGCCAACGCTGGAACCCAGAGCCAACATAAACGGAGACATTTCCTGCATTAAAAAAGGTGCCTGGAGTCTCACGAAACCTGCTTCCTCTAATGATGTGGCCCCGCTCCGCTTTCCGCCCCACACGAGAGCCCCGCGGTCTCCCTCTAACCCCCATTAGAGTGCCTCAAGGGGGCTCCTGCTGCAATCACCCCTACCATGCAAAACGCCCCTCTCACTGGTTGTCCAGTCTAATGTGCACACTGCACGCACACACGCACGTGCGCACATATACACACGCACGCGCGCACATACACACACACTCCCCTGTCCCCTGTAATATAACCACCACATCGCTGCACTATACTGGCGTGTGGCTTAATCACTCACTTATGGTGGGCCTAACGAGGCGATACTGTTACCCCCCGCGGGGAGTGCCGGGGCACACAAACGGGACACTCTGGAGAGCCAACCACCAGTAGAGGGGGTCAGGTTACCCACACGCACATAATGGACTGGAATGAAATCCAACTGGGCAGACATGCCGTGGCCACTAGGCAGCTCAAAGTGTCACAACATGGGGGGAGGAGGGGGTGATGTGGAGAGGGGGGTGTGTGTGTGTGTGTGTGTGTGTGTGTGTGTGTGGAGAGTCATGACCCCCACCTTACCTCTTATGTGCTTGCATGGGGGGGGCACGGATCCCAATGCTCGCCTCGCTCTCGTGCAAGAGGGTCTAAATCCGTCCATGTGCAAGTTAGAGCGAGGCCCTCCAAACCACGACTTTTCCATTTCTGGGAAACCGACCCCCTGCTTTTCTATTATCCCCCCCACCCCCCCAACCCCAACCATTACCCACTCATTCCACCAGCATTTTTTTCCCTGAAATAATCAGGAATTGTCTGAACCGTCCAGCAACCGCACAAACCTCACTTGAAAACACGACCAGTCTTTATGTCCAAGGTGCGTCCCCCCTCCCATGACAAAAAAAAAACTATATTGAAATTTCCTGGTCTAATTGCGGACATGTTGGTTGGCGACAGGCCCTCAGATGCATTCAGACGGGAAGCCAAGGAGGTTTTAAAGAGAGGAGCCGCTGACAGCGATGGTGGTGCTCGGTCTGGTTGGGCCTCTTAGTCACAGCAGGACTGGTAGCCGAAAACAGCCACTTGTTTGGATAAAATGTGGCTGCCTGTTGTCTGATAAGGCTGTCTTTTCTAAAGGTTATAGGCAGGGACATAGGCTTTAGTTATTTACCATATATCCACAGGGTGGTCATAATCTTGCACCATACTTGCGAGGTCGGAAACTCGGTCGCGACCACCCCAAGTATGATGTAAGCAAAATGGCCATGCGGTCATGGAGATGTAGCACATTTTCGTGAGGTATAACACGACAGTGAGAACAGAAGATATCGTTTTCTATTGAAATACATTTATTTGCTGACTCACCTGCTTTGGGGTTGTCTGGGTTCTTGTCTGGATGGCATGTCAAGGCTTTCTTTCGATATGCTTTCTTGATCTGCGAGACAAAAAGAGGGTTACATAGATTTAAGCTTAAACGATGGAAATCGCTGCCCTCACATGCAAAAACAAAAAAAGACGCCTTTGGCTGCTGAGGCACGATTCTTGGCGACGCAAAAGAATAAATTCTTACTTTCAGTACCAATTACTCTTTATCATGCAATCCTTGGCGCAGAAGTATGAAGCGTGCGTAAAATTGATGGTCCCATAGAAACGATGGTAAAAACAAAATGGTAAAGTTTTGATATGATCACGCTACGGCTAGAAATGCGGTCTGCCTTGAACAGAGAACCAGTGACTGTATCACTTGGACCAAATCAACACCTTAGCACATCTTCTGCTTTGTGTCTTCCTGTCAGAATGTAAATGGCACCTAACCACCATTGCGCATAAGGCACTATGAATTACCCTCACAAGAATTCCAGGAGGGTATTATAGGAGGGTTTTATAAAAAGGGAAAAAATATTAATAACATAAACAGTACACCATTGTCCATCACAAAATTGGGAAGGCAGCGATTAATATCTTAGGCTTGGAGCCAAACTAAAGAAAAGAAACAATACTTTTGAGCATTGTAATGTCATGTGAGGTTTCTGTCAGGAGAAAAGAAAATGTTTTAAAGATTTTTTTTTAACTCTGGGTCATTGCGTGGAATGTTAACCATTCTTCAGTCTTTCTTGGGACCAGTTAATGACAAGGTGGTTTTCATTACATCTTTACTCCCCACGAATGAAAGAGACAAGGGGGGGGGGGGGGGGGGGGGGGTGTCCAAGGTCCAAGACCGGGGGGGGGGGGGTCACTGTGCAGCGGCTCTTCACACTACTGCTGGGGCCACGTATGACACACACACACACACACAAATGTGTGCTCACACGCATGCATGCATTTCTTGCATAGGTTTTGCCCGACACAGACGCGCACACACACACAACAGTCTTAATCAGCCACATGCATGGTTTCACCTCTTCACCCACAGCGCAAATCAATCTCCTGTCCGTCTTGCTGAGACCCAGAGAGAGAGAGAGGGAGAGAGAGAGGGTAGAAACCGGGAGCTCCTTTTCCTCATGTCTGGGAAACGTTTGCATTGGACGCCGTGTCCTCTGGCATATATGCAACGTTTCCCTGTGTGTTGTTTTGCACTATTGTATCTGTGGAATGCCGGCCAAAGCAAACAGAGCAGACTGACTGGGGGGAAAAAACATGGCAGTAAGTGAACTGTGGAGAACAGGGTAATCCATCAGTGTCTGAGGCTTTTTAACAGCGACCCCAGTGAGTCTCCATGATAGTAAAGTTCAGGCACGCTACGCCTGATGCCTGAAGTGGTAGAGTGAGGCCTCTGCACCGTGATTATCTGAGAGAGCAAGAAAGCGCTCTGGGGAGGAAGGAGGCCTCAAACGTCACTCCCTTAACGTCACAACTCCTTCCTTCAACTCGGTGGAAGCGTTGTCCTCTCACGTGCGTCTCTCTGTATAGTTCCAGAATGTGAATCTTAATGCAGTACTTTGCTGGGGGAAGCTAAACACACATTAGGCGCTTCAATCAATCAGTATGCTTTCTGCTTGGCACACAGGGTCTTCCTACAACTCCGTACCGACACGCAGGGCTGTCAACCTTACGCCAAGCACAAATACTTGCTGGTACTGTACTGGACCGGGCCTGCCGCCACCTCCCCCACTATTCACTATACTGTACATGAACTCTGTGCTGTCTTTCGTTATTTACTCCTCTCTTCCTTGCCAGGACTTTCTCCAATGCTCCCCTGTGGGTTTTGACTAGGAAATGGGACAAAGGAAGCAAAAAAGGTACAGTACAATGTCATGCAACAGATATTTGACCTGTTGCGTGTTCATGTGAATGTCCTGTAGACGTACGCACCCTCTTACGCGGGGTGTCAGGCCAAGCTAAGCTTGGTTATAACAAGTGAACAGTTGGTGACAAGGTGTGGAGAGCTAGCTCCCTTTTCTATACAGCCAATCCGCCGAGACGAGAAAAACAAAGGCGCAAGAAAAACTAAAACAGTACCCTTAATTCACACACGTTGTCCTCATCCCCTGGTCTCCTTCAGCCAGAAAGCACCGCTGACATGATAAACATGTCTCCAGTCCACGTCAGTCATAAATACAGCAGATGTTGGGAGGGAATTTACGGCCGACTGAGCTGTCACCGACTGTGTTCTGGTGGACCGTGGTGGTGTCACTCAACTAGACTCTCTCTGTGACATCTCCTACGTGCTGGATTCATAGTCAGAGAAGATAAAAGTTAACATCCAGACATAAGGTGCACATCTTTCAGGTTTGTTACTACAGCTCTGCTGTATACCGTACTACTTTCTAATGTGTACCTCGCCCTTTCCTGCCATTCGACCCCCCTTCTCCTCATCACCACCACAACCCCACGCGCCCCTAAAAAACGCCTGATCTAGCCTCCTCAAGTCTCACATCTAAATGGCAAGCACTCCCCTGATTATTTCAATAATGGATGATTGCTCCCACGCAACACACGCAAACCCAAATGCTGAGGAGCAGGCCGGTGACCTCTTCAAACTGGAAGGCAAAGCGGTTCAACTTTGGAAGAGCTTAGTATATAATTAAGGGAGGTGGGGGTCTCAGGTCAAGTAGCATGATCGCCAAACAAGTACGAATCACTAACTGTAAGCGATTATCTATGAGCAGCGCTGCATGAGGTTTTAAAGTTGGTCCTGAATCGGTTAGGAGAGACGAGAGGGAGAGACCGGAGGAAGAGAGTAGACTCAGCTGCAACATACTCCAAACGATGCCAAAAACAAAGCAACAATGAATGATATAGTCGCTCATCAAAACAGTACACGATACGTTGCTGACAGATTGTGGACAAAAATAAATCAAATCAATTATCTGACCAATCACACACAATGTTTGGTCAGAACTTTGCTTGGCAAGTTGGAAAATCTTGAAGATTGATTGATTGATTATTTTATTGGACAATAGAAAATGCAAACAGTACATGGTGCAGTCAAAGCACATTGGTCTAAAAGGATAGCACCGAAAAAAGACCTTGCGGTCTTGTTTCCATTCGCGTCCCATGCATTCATTCATAAACACAACAACGACAATAATCGAGATATCTCAAAGACATGATAACTATGAAATACAAATAAATCGAATTACACTATATCAATCGGAGGGGGGTATAAGGAGGTTGGGCCAACACCTTCTCTCCTTTTGACCCACTGACAATGACAGGTGAATTTTCAGACCGGTTTTAAAGGAAGCCAGTGATTTGCTTGTTTTGAGGAAAGGGGGCAGGGCATTCCACACCTGAGTGGCAGTGCTGTGGAAAGTGGATTGACCCATATTAGTTCTAAATGTGTGTGGCATTGGCACCAGATCATTATTTATGCTCCCTCTAGTGTTGTGGCTGTGGGAGTTGCTCACCTTTGTGAGGTAATCAGTTAAATAAACGGGCACTGAGGGCAGAGCTGTAAGTCATGAAAGTTCTGAAAGTCACTGCCGAAGTTCTTAATATATATTTTTTCTTCTCTGCCGAAGTTCTTACTAGTGAATTGTAAAAGAAATCTTAATGATCTACAGTAGGAATATGCTGCAGCGTTAAGATAGTGCTTGGCTACAATCTGCAGGCCTACACAGCAAGAATCTATGAAGCCTGTTTACTTCTAATTGTTCCATTGCTCCCGTTCCATTTCTTCTCATTCCAATGGCATATATGCTGCTTAACTCTGGCCATGTGTCCCCGGCTTTCTGTGTCTGTTAAACCTCTTTCCCTAACTCGGTTTGAGGGAAGAGGAATTGAAGAAACAAGTGCTGAAGGAAGTTCCAACCTTCTACCAGCATGCAAACAGTAGCCTAATGATTGGTGTCTGGTGGAGAACAGGCTCTGTGCCACCACACAAATCTCCCCCAGTATCAACTCTATGCCCTTATCTGGCAGGGGCCCTGTGCAGCCATGGTGCAGCCCTGACATGGGCCCTGTACAGCAGCGATGGTGCAGCACCGGCAGGGGCCTTGTACAGCAGCCACAGTGAAGACCTGGCATGGGCCCTGTACAGCAGCCAGACCAGTCAGGGGCCCCTGGCCACTGTAGGTGATTAGCTGCGTGCTCTGTCATGGAGCCATCCTTCCAGGATGGCTGGCATTCAGACAAAACAAAGTCAGCCAGCATGGCATGGCATGGCATGGCATGGCATGGCATGGCATGGCATATACTCGCCTATAAGCAGTCAGTTGGCTAGACATGAAGAACAAACTCACAGAAAGAAGGAAGGGGTTCTGAATAAGTCATGTTAACAGTTCTGTCTTTGTGTAACCCATAAGCTAGTCTTGCGTTGCCAGAGAAATGGAGATCTTATCCATCGTTACGTCTGCGGCTTGCGCACTCTCCGGACATGAAACTTCAAGGTATTTGCTATTGCCAGAAGAGCAGCAAGAATGTCTGCTAACAAATTCACACCCACCCGCTTTGAGCCATGATAACGGTTCTGTCTGCACGTAGCCCATTAGCTGCATGCAGACAGTTACCACATCATCCACAATTCACATAAAGCATTACAATGTCACAGCAGGTATGGCTGCTCTGTGCCTCGTTTCCATTTAAAGAAGTTGAACAAACCACAAGAAATGTTGTGTGGTCTTGTTTGTTGACATTATGTGTTCAGCGTGCAATCTGTGGTAGGTAAAACACCTACTTTGGGCTAATATTATTATTACCTGCTGACATACATGAGCGTGGCTCTGCAAACGACTTCCTGGCCTTTAAATCAGCTACGTCAGTCAAAACAAGGACAGAGCAAACCCCAGCTGTCCATGTTCATTTACACTAAGGATTGGGTTCTTCTGGTCTGCCGGCTTCCCTGGCTATTTCTCAGCCAGCCGGGCTTAAGAGGAATGTCAATAGCAGCGATAACACTCAGTGAGAGATGCTAACTGGAACCAGGACGAGTAGCGGGAGACAAACTTCCTACGTCAGGGTAATGCTTTACAAGCTGCGGCTAAGCCCACATAAACATACTTTGGGAAGAGCCCCTTCCTCTTTCAGTGATAAACAACATTGGTGGTGGAGCATCGGGCCCAACAACTGGGACTAAGTAGCCGATGCGATGACATGTGTCTTCCTAGAGTTAACCCATTAAGACTTGAGTGATGCAGAGTCTAAAAATGTATTCTAAATTCAAACAGTTTTCTGAAAAACCTTTGTTGCTATATCAGTTGTGCCCCAAGATTATATGTATTTGGCCATGGAGCCCCCTCTCAAAACAGTTTGTTCCAGGGACACCCAGAAGGAAAGATTTGAGTTAAAAAAGTTTGCTTTAAAAATATATATAATCAAAGATTTGCAAAACATTTCAAGAATTGTAAAGAATATTATAATAATAAAAAACACACCCGTGTGAAGTGACGGAATTTATGTGATTGGTTGGTTAAATATACGTCATATTTGGCGGACATTTTACCTAATTTCTCTTTTCATTGTCAATGGCAAATATGAGACGTGTGGGGACAAGATTTAGCGGACATTTGACCTAATTTCTCCTTTCATTGTCAATGGCAAATATTGAGACGTGTGGGGACAAAAGCTGTATATACTGTACGTAGGACCCTCAAAAATATACAAGCTCAGAGGCTATGAGCTTGTAGATCTGCTATATACCAACCAATGTGCTATATATATATATAGCCTAGCTAAAATCTAAGATGACACAGAGATGCTTTCCCGGTTTGAATGAGTTAATTCGTTTGGGTCCTCCCAAAGCCTGGTGCACTGTACACAGGAAAGCTTTACTATCTCTCTCGACCATCAACAGACCTCACAGAGCTAGTCCTTCCACATTTTGGAGACTTTGTTTCTGCCAAAGCCACAACCACTAACTTCCTCAAGCATGCTCCTCTGAGGCGGATGGGACTTTGAAATCCAATTAAGAAATTAACTTTTTCCCTCATTTTGGCAGTGATTTTAATTTCCCTTCTGGCCTGCAGATTCAAGAAACTGGAAATCGTGAGGTGGAAGCGGTGGTCTTTGGGAAATGTCTGGATTGGGCTTTGGTGAATGGCTCTGGGGTGGGAAAATTAGATAGAGAGGGTTAGATCTTCCCAGAGTAAATTCAGAATCCATGTTATCCAGGGCGCATTCTGTTTCAATTAGGCAAAGGCATATAAATACATGCAATACTTGACTATGCAGATCTTTCATCCTATAATTTTGTAAATTAATTTTCATGTTTAACAAGACAAGCATTAACAACTGAGTTAGTATCTTTCAGATAAGCACTGTTATTTGATATATTTTATTTGTAAGGAACTGAGAAACTCTGGTTTGATTACACACTATAACGTGTGTTGCACTAAAGAATTTCACCCACTCTTTTATACCAATAATATACCAAGAATCAAATTCACAGCTTTATATTGAATATACGTCATCTAAAATCTAAATCACACATGCATTCAGAAATTAATGGATGTTGTAAAACTGGTTCCCCACTTTGAGATTGAACATCCAAGTCAATGGTGGTACAATGGCGCGACCTTGTGGACATTTGTGGACATCACAATCCATTCCAACCTTACGATAGCCTCTGTAGTTAGTCACTAATGTTCATTGACAATATTCACTGACATTTCATTTCAGAGTTCGTTTATTCCAGACTCCTCGCGCTATCTTAATACGTACAAATGCGTCAAATGATACAAAAATATATTTAAAAAAATGAATCTTCTTAAACAACATGCACCGTGAGTCCGTGACCCACTGCAAACCCCCATAACAGCAGCTTCTCGACACTCACTCTCACTCTCTCTCTCTCACACACACACACACACACACACACACACACACACACACACACACACACACACACACACACACACACACACACACACACACACACACACACACACACACACACACACACACACACACGTTATGACTACGTTATACTTACTCAAGCATACTATAGCCTAACTAGAAAAAGTGCCCTTCCGGGCACAGGTCTCCACCAGGTTATCCACAGATCCGTGCAGTTAGAGGTAAAAACACTTTTCGGCCAGTTATAGCGCCACCTTGAGGCTGAGTTGAAATTGTTCATGTGGCATTTCGTCCTCGGCCTAGTGGGAATGTGGGTGCACAATTTCACGGAAATCACGCGATGTGTTCATGATTTGCAGCATTTTGTTTGAAACTGAGCACTCCTGTGAACTTTGGAAGCCAATCTTAACCAATCAGGATGGAGTCTGATAAATCTGAAAGACCCGTTTCGTTGAATGGCTCTAGAGAGACTGTGTACTAATTTGCGTGATGTTTGGACAAAATCTGTAGGTGTACTGTGCAAAAACTTGTTTTGCACAAAGCGGCCTCCTGGTGGCGCTATAACAGGCCGTTCTGGAAAGTTTGGGGCAGAGGTTCATCGTTGGCATCCAGGGAGTGTGTGTGCAAAATATGGCATCGAAAAACTTGTTTTGCACAAAGCGGCCTCCTGGTGGCGCTATAACAGGCCGTTCTGGAAAGTTTGGGGCAGAGGTTCATGGTTGGCATCCAGGGAGTGTGTGTGCAAAATATGGCATCGACCGGGTTAACGGTGGCCGAGATTAGCTGTTCACGGACACACGGACGGACGGACGGACGGACGGAGTGCAAAACATACTCTCCCCACATGCCTTCGGCCTGGTGGAGACAATTAGAAAGTCACGTGTAAAAGAAAACGTTTTCTATTATTAACCCACCTCTTTCGACGTAGCAGTGCTTGCGATATCAAGTAAACCATACAGGTCCGTCTGGAGGAGCTCCTTTGTTTTTTTAGACATTTTCTCTGCAATGCCCCCCAAATAAACAGAAAACACAATAGGAATAGGATACAACGCAGTGTTTACGTTTCCACTTAATGTTTGTTGTAGCAGGGTGCATGAGTTTGACGTCTTGTCCTTTGAACCGGATATTGTTTATTGGTTTCCTCACGCAGTGTATGTTGGGAGATGTAGTCGTCTCGTTGCATTTATGGTTTATGGACATATTACATAATATAATATATACGTAGTACACCTCATTGGCCTGACATGATGTAGCAGTTAGGATTTAGGATCGTTTACGTTAAAATATGTGTGTGTTTCACACCAAATTACCTTATCTTACACAGATAGTAAACACTAAAGAGTGTTGTTTATTAAACTGAACGTTTTAGTAGCCTATATGGCCTTTTAATAGGTGTACATTCTTTGAGGGCACAAAGGCCAAATGCCAAGGCAGGAAAGCTATCAAATAAAATAATTATTTAAGTTGTCAAAGTCGACAGAATTTAATATGATTTATATATAAACGATCAGTGAAATAAATATAAAAGCTTTAATTCATAAAATAATGTATTTTTTACTAGTTTTTGAGCCCCTCCTATATACAGCTTTTGTCCCCACAAAATGTCTGCAACACCAATATTAAATAAATAAATAAATAAATAAATAAATAAATAAATAAATAAATAAATAAATAAATAAATAAATAATAATAATAATAATAATAAATTGAATTAATTAAATTAAATGAAAGGGAAAATGTACATCATCTTGTCCCTACACGTCTCATATTTGCCATCGACAATGAAAGGAGAAATTAGGTCAAATGTCCGTCCAAATATGACGTCAATTTGTGGCAACAGGCAACAGGCATTTTGATTGGCCAGTATGAGATGATCCATGATGATGTACGATGATCAGAGCACCCCTCACTTCACACAGGTATCGAACCCAGGACCTTCTAGCTGTGAGGCAAAATAACGTATTGGAATTTATTCATTGCATGCTCTCAGCCCTCACGTGGTAGTGTGTGGGTGAGGCGTCAAGGTACTGTGAGCTCAGGGCATGTCATTTTGGCATATTTTTGGGGGGCTCAAATGCAACAAAGTAGAACCACACACTGTATGGTCCCATGGATAGTTTTTTGATTTAAGCAGAGTAACATTTCGGGCCATGATCTTCAGACTCACTGTCATTTCGTAAGAGGAAAGTGTATGCAAATGAGAACATCTATAACATAAAAGTATACAATGCCAAAATTAGATCAATCATGGCAATGGTTTGTGTTGTGTGACATCAGAACAAACCTCAGTGCAGCCTATATAAAATGTGAAGGCATAATGTTTCTTTACCATCACTCTATAGGGTTTTGGCCCCCGTGTTGAGCTGTAGTCCCTGCTTTCGCCCTATGTAGTGCGATGAAGTCCCAGGACGATGATGGGAATATGAACGAGACTGTGGTCGTGCTGATCGATGAATGCAACCCCGTTAACAACACTGACAGTAGTGCGATGAAGTCCCAGGACGATGATGGTAATATTAGAGAGACTGTGGTCGTGCCGATCGGTGAATGCAACCCCGTTATCAACAACACTGACATTGAGATGGGAAACAACAGCAACTACGACGGCAAGAATATGGCTCTCTTCGAAGAGGAAATGGACAGCAACCCTATGGTTTCATCTCTCCTATATAAACTGGTGAATGTGAGTGAGGGGGCGGAGGAACATAAGGAGACAGATGAAGACAAAGGACACAAAAAGAATATTGTCAAGAGCCCTCAAATGGGGACCTTCATGGGTGTCTACCTGCCCTGCCTCCAGAACATCCTGGGGGTCATGCTCTTCCTGCGTCTCCCCTGGATTATAGGCACGGCAGGCATCATTCATTCCCTGGCCATAGTGTGCATGTGCTGCCTTTGTACCTTCTTGACGACCATATCCATGAGTGCAATTGCTACTAATGGCGTGGTACCCGCTGGAGGCTCCTATTATATGATCTCCAGATCTCTGGGTCCAGAGTTTGGAGGGGCTGTGGGCCTATGTTTCTACCTGGCCACAACATTTGGTGGCTCTTTGTCCATATTGGGTTCTATAGAGGTTTTGCTGACCTACATAATTCCTAAGGCGGCCATCTTCGATGCCTTGCTGAATAACATGCGCATTTATGGCACCTGTTCTTTGACACTCATGGCCCTGGTTACATTTATTGGCGTGAGGTACGTAAACAAACTTGCATTGGTCTTTCTTGCCTGTGTCATGTTATCAATTTTGTCTATTTTCGCCGGTGCCATCAAGTCCGCATTTCAGCCTCCTGACTTCCCCGTTTGCCTGTTGGGTAATCGCACTTTGCAGAACCATAACTTCGACAAGTGTCTGAAGACAGCGATCATCAACAATGTGACAGTCACCACAGAGCTGTGGAATCTGTTCTGCTCAGGGCCGGAGCTCAACGCCGCCTGTGATGAGTACTTCCGTGACAACGAAGTGACCACGCTGCAGGGGATCCCTGGGCTGACCAGTGGGGCCATCTCAGGTAACATGTGGCCCAACTATGGTCCACTGCACATGCTCATAGAGAGAAGGCTCGTGCCATCTAACCCAGTAAATAATAACTCCAAGGACATCTACAAGCCATACGTGTTGAGCGACATCACCACCTACTTCACCCTGCTGGTCGGTATCTACTTCCCCTCTGTTACAGGTATCACGGCTGGTTCCAACCGATCAGGAGATCTGAAAGATGCCCAGAAGTCCATCCCCACCGGAACCCTCTTGGCTGTCGGCACCACCTCCTGCATCTATCTCCTCTGTGTTGTGCTGTTTAGTTCCTGCATTGAGGGTGTCGTGCTCCGAGATAAGTTTGGTGACTCGGTGAAAAAGAACCTTGTGATTGCTACACTCTCCTGGCCCTCTCCGTGGGTGATTGTGATTGGCTCCTTTTTCGCTAGCTGTGGAGCAGCGCTTCAGAATTTGATCGGAGCTCCACGTCTGCTGCAGGCCATTGCACGAGATGGCATAATACCATTCCTACAGGTGTTCAGCCATGGTAAAGCTAATGGGGAGCCCACCTGGGCACTGCTGTTGACTGCAGGAATCTGTGAGATTGGCATTCTCATCGCCTCCGTGGATGCTGTCGCTCCCATCCTCGCCATGTTCACCCTAATATGTTACTTGTTTGTCAACCTGGCCTGTGCTCTTCAGACCCTGCTCCGCACACCCAACTGGAGACCACGCTTCAAATACTACCACTGGGCCTTGTCCTTCCTTGGTATGAGTTTGTGTCTTGCAATCATGTTCATGTCCTCATGGTCCTACGCTATCATAGCCATGGTCGTCGCTGGCTTCATCTACAAGTACATAGAATACAGAGGGGCAGAGAAGGAGTGGGGAGATGGGATCAGAAGTTTGTCCCTTAATGCTGCACACTATGCTCTTATTTGCCTTGAGGAGTCACCACCACATATCAAAAACTGGCGGCCTCAGTTGTTGGTGCTACTTAACTTGGACTCGGAATTGTCTGTAAAACACCCTCGCCTGCTGTCCTTTACCTCTCAGTTGAAAGCAGGGAAAGGTCTGACTATAGTGGGGAGTGTTCTGAAAGGAAGTTATCTCAAGAAGGAAACAGAGGCCAAGAAGGCTGAGCAGAATGTCAAAACATGCATAAAAGCGGAACATACCAAGGGTTTCTGTCACGTTGTGGTGTCCTCCAACCTGCGCGATGGCTTCTCCCTCCTCATCCAGTCAGCCGGGCTGGGAGGGATGAAGCACAACACAGTGCTGATGGCCTGGCCTGCCACCTGGAAGCATACCAACCACCCGCAGTCCTGGAAGAACTTCATAGAAACCATACGTGAGACCACAGCGGCTCATCAGGCCCTGCTTGTGGCCAAGAATGTCGATAATTTCCCTACCAACCAAGATCGTCTCGGGGAGGGTACCATTGATGTGTGGTGGGTGGTTCATGATGGAGGGATGCTGATGCTGCTGCCCTTCCTACTCCGACAGCACAAGGTGTGGAGGAAATGCAAAATGCGTGTCTTCACCGTTGCCCAGATGGAGGACAACTCCGAGCAAATGAAGAAGGACCTCCAGATGTTCCTCTACAACCTCCGACTGGAGGCAGAGGTGGAGGTGATGGAGATGCACGACAATGACATCTCGGCCTTCACCTATGAGAAGACACTTGAGATGGAGCAACGGTCTCAAATGCTCAAGAAGATGCAGCTGTCCAGGGCGGAACGGGGTAGAGAGGCTCAGTGGATCCATGACAGGAGCATAGCAACTCAGTCTTCACGCCACGACAAGGCCAAGACTACGCCTGAGCCGGTCCACATGACCTGGAGCGAACGCCCTCGCCACCGTGAGTCTAATGCCAGCGTGCCTATAGGTGACTTATTCAACCACAAACCAAACCAGAAAAATGTCCGCCGGATGCACACAGCTGTGAAGCTGAACCAGGTGGTTGTAAATAAGTCCCAGGGAGCTCATCTTGTCCTGCTCAATATGCCTGGTCCACCTAAGGACAAAGAAGGTGACGCAAACTACATGGAGTTCCTGGAGGTTCTTCTAGAGGGCCTCAACAGGGCCCTTTTGGTCCGGGGTTGTAGTCGTGAGGTCATTACCATCTACTCTTAGGAAAATAACCAGGAGATTAGGAGATGATGTGGATCTTGGACTTCATGTAACCAGCCTGTGACATCGGGAATCTATAGGACTCCAAAGCAAGTAGATCTGCACTAAAGACATAGAGTCCGTTTTTGTGCGGCGCTAACAGCTCCAACATGTGGCTTTGTGGGCTTTGTGTGTATGTCTACCAAACTGCACCCCCCACCTATGATGTCATGTACTTGATTGTAGGTGCAACAGATCAGCTCAATTATTTTACTGCAGTTTTTCTGGAAATCCCATAAATCAAAGTATTACCATTGTCTGCCGATTACTGGGAATCCCGTAAATGAGCGCTTTATATCAATATGAAGCGACTGCCCTGCACACCAGCCTGTAGTCATGCCCCGGTTGCTATGCAACGCCTACGTCAGTCCCAGCAATGGGATCTTTGCACACTGCCCCCATAGAGGCCCACTCGAAGTGGGATCTAAAATCCGTAACTCTGAAACTACGAGCGCATGTCTGTGGTTTTTTTAAATGAGTGCATGAAGAGAAATTAGGGGATACTGAGGTGTTGTCGTGCCATACCAATTGAACTGGGAAAAGAAAACATCTGGTCATCTGGATTCCTAGATCCACATGGCGGATTTCATGTGGCCAGTGACCTAGCATCAGTTATCTATGTGCCGTAAAAAAGGGTACTATGGATACGTTTTGTACTTTATTTTATTATCTGGACAAATGGTGCAATTGGAGAAGCTAACTGTTGGAAGAGCTACCAATAGAGTTTGCAGGACTTTTTTCCTTTTTTTCTGTGTGTAATTCAAATTGTCACTTTTTTACACAGTTACAGTACTTTTTTACACAGTTACACCCAAACAGTACGATATGCATACGTGTGGACAAACTATTGTGCTCCATACAAGGCAGAGCAAAATCAATCTGTTAAAGACCTGAGGAGAGGTATATGTATTAGGAATGTATAAGGGTTGAACACAGATGAAAGTTGTCTGATCATATATTTCACAATTGAACATTGCAGCGCTTAATTTGGATATCCTGTATCTTATATGTTCTCTCATGATTTAATGAAATTGGCATCCTGACCTGAAAATGTATTTTCTGTTTACTAAAGAGCGGGCTTCAGTAAACAGAAAATAAATTTTGAGACGGTGAGATCCCTGCTATTGAATACTCTACACCGCAATCAGCAATTTAAAACACAGATGTTTGGTCAAACCATGTGACTCCCAGGCCTCACGTATCAAACAAATGTTCTGTGCTCTGTGATTAATGGCTGCCACAGTGCAATTCCAATGGGAGTCACATGGTTTGACCAAACATTTGTGTTTGATTGCTGCCTCATCAAACACAAATGTTTGGTCAAACCATGTGGCTCCCATTGGAATTGCATGGCAGCCATTATAATCACAGACAAAGCACAGAACACTCGTTTGATACGTGTGAATGCGGCTCCATTGGAATTGCATTGTTGCAGCCATTAATCACAGACGGAACACAGAACAGTCTTTTGATACGCGTGTATGAGGCCTTAACATGCGAGATCTGTAGCACTCCTTCCTCCCTCGAGTGGTTAATAATAATAATAATAATAATAACTAGAAATGCACTCTGTCGAGGTGCCAACCTGCGCCTTAATAATGTATTATTACTTACGCATACATTTTATTTATAAGACGCCTTCTTGCCTCTTCTCTAGGCCAGTTCACACTTATAAAAGAGACTTTAGTCTCAATGTGGTTTTTACTGGTTAAATAAAGGTTAAAAAATAATAACATTAATAATTCAGGGCACTCAAGGTAGCCGTACAACAGGTTTAAAAAGAGTTAATACAAAACACAAGCAAAAACTAAAACTAAAGTACAGTTTGCAGCAGAGACAACAGATTATATTATTAATTATTTATATATTACTGATATAACAGATACACCGTAATTTAACTTTTGGAGTGTAACCTAATGGTGGGACTCGTTCCATTTTGTACCTCGAAACACCACAGTCGAGAAAACAACAAAGACGGAAGGCGGCTCGGTTCAATATATTTAACATAATTCCTGCTACAATGTAATTTATGAGCAGCCATAATCACCATCACCCTTCTGATAGTCCTCTAGTTCTACTTGAATATTGAGATAAAATAATAATCCTGCTAGTGTCGGTAACAGAAGAAATCACACCTGTGTGAAGTGAGGGGCGCTCTTATCATGTAACATCAATTACAACATAATGTTTGTTTAAGCATTGGGTGCTAATGTTTGTTTTAGTCCTCAAAATAAAAATTCTCTTTATTATCTATTTCGTTTTCTTAAACAAGCATTGTTGAAAGACAAACATTAAAGCTGTATATAGGAGGGGTTAGTGCCCCTCAAAAATACACCACCACCACCATCATCATCATCATCATCATCATCATCATCATCATCATCATCATAATCTTCATGTTGTCGAATGCAGCAGTTCTCAAATGGTTTTGTGCCAAGATAATAAAACAAAAATGACTATACACCTTTTAAATTATTATTATTATCATTATTATTATTATTATTATTATTATACATTGTCATTGTGATTTGAATTGGGATGTTTTTACTGGATACTATAGACAAATGGGAACAAATTCCTGACTGACTGTTTGCTGTGTGTCATTCTCTTGGTCATGCCATTTATGACTTTATCTCACTGTCACTATTGAAATATAGCAGAAATTGAACAGAATAGTCCCCACTCCACTATGATGGAGACAAATGGGAACAAATTCCTCACTGACTGTTTGCTGTGTGTCATTCTCTTGGTCATGCCATTTGTGGCTTCATCTCACTCTATTGAAATATAGCAGCAATAATTGAACACCACTCCTTTGGGGTGTTTTTTGTCACATTAGGTGAAATTCGTCCTCTGCGTTTTTTACCCATCCTTTAGCAACTATAGGAGCAGTGAGCAGCCATTGGATTCTACGGCGCTCAGGGAGCAATTTGGGGTTAAGAGTCTTGCTCAGGGTCACACATCGACACATTTCTGACCTGGTCTGGAATTGTACAACCAGGAGCCCTGGCTACAGAGAAATGTCCAAGCATACAGTGCCAAATTCAGGACATATTACACGAGCGCATGCACAAATCGGCATTGTTAAGCATGCATGGCAATGGCAATGTGGTGTGTGTGTTGTCAGACCAAAGCTATGGTTAGCCTATATACATACAACACTGTGTTATATAATTGGAATCATTATTTATTAATAAAAAACAGAGAGTGGAGAGGAGGCAGAAGAACGTTTTCATGTTTGCGTACCACCAAGTGCTTAACTGCCGTGCCTGTTTTTACCCCGGAAATGCGTGCAACAAGGGCCCAAGATACAGAGGGAGACACAGGGGATATGAGTGAGAACTTTGTAGCTGTGCCGATCGGTGAATGCAACACAAACAACATAAATGATGTCTATGACAACTATGATGTCAAGAACATGGCCCTCTTTGAAGAAGAGATCGACAGCAAACCTATGGTTTCATCTCTCACTAAATGGTCAAACTACACCAATCTCACACAGGGGGCTCAGGAACATGAGGAGGCTGATGAAAATGAGGGAAGCAAAAAGAAAACTATCAAGAAACCTCAAATGGGCACCTTCATGGGTGTCTACCTGCCCTGCCTTCAGAACATCCTGGGGGTTATCCTCTTCTTGCGTCTCCCCTGGATTGTCGGCACAGCAGGCATTGTCGAGTCTCTGGCCATAGTGTGCCTGTGTTGCCTCTGTACTTTCTTGACTGCAATATCCATGAGTGCCGTTGCTACTAATGGCATGGTACCGGCTGGAGGTTCCTACTATATGATCTCCAGATCTCTGGGTCCAGAGTTTGGTGGAGCTGTGGGCCTCCTTTTCTACCTGGGAACAACCTTTGCTGGCGCTATGTACATATTGGGCATTATAGAAGTTTTGCTGATCTATATTGAGCCTAAGGCGGCCATCTTTGTGGCTGAGAGTATGGAGGACGAGGTGGATGCCATGTTGAATAACATGCGGGTTTATGGCACCTGTTTTTTGCTATTCACGGTTCTGGTTGTATTTGTCGGCATGAAGTACGTAAACAAACTGGCCTTGGTCTTCCTCACCTGTGTCATCCTATCCATCTTAGCTATCTATGCCGGTGTCATCAAGTCCGCCTTTGAGCCTCCAGAATTCCCTGTTTGCCTGTTGGGGAATCGCACGTTGCAGAATCATAACTTCGACAAGTGTCTGAAGACAGAGATCATCAACAATGTGACGGTCACCACAGAGCTGTGGAATGTGTTCTGCTCAGGGCCGGAGCTCAACGCCACTTGTGATGAGTACTTCCGTGTCAACAAAGTGACCACGCTGCAGGGGATCCCCGGGCTGACCAGTGGGGTCATCTCAGATAACATGTGGCCAAACTATGGTCCACTGGGCATGCTGATAAAAAACAGGCGCCTGGAGTCTACCTCGGTAGCCGATAACTCTAAGGACATCTATAAGCCATACGTGTTAAACGATATCGCCACTTACTTCACCCTGCTGGTCGGTATCTACTTCCCCTCCGTCACAGGTATCATGGCTGGTTCCAACCGGTCAGGGGATCTACGAGACGCCCAGAAGTCCATCCCCACCGGAACCATCCTGGCTATCGCCACTACCTCCTTTATCTACGTCAGCACAGTTGTACTGTTTGGTGCCTGTATTGAGGGTGTTGTTCTCCGAGATAAGTTTGGTGAGTCTGTGAAAGGGAACCTTGTGATTGGCACACTGTCCTGGCCCTCACCTTGGGTAATTGTGATTGGCTCCTTTTTCTCCTGCTGTGGGGCAGCGCTTCAAAGTTTGACCGGAGCCCCACGTCTGCTGCAGGCCATTTCTCGAGATGGAATAATACCATTCCTACAAGTATTTGGCCATGGTAAAGCTAATGGAGAGCCCACCTGGGCACTGCTGTTGACTGCAGGAATCTGTGAGATTGGCATCCTCATCGCCTCCCTGGACGTTGTGGCTCCCATCACCTCCATGTTCTTCTTGATGTGTTACATGTTTGTCAACCTGGCCTGTGCTATTCAGACCCTGCTCCGCACACCCAACTGGAGACCACGCTTCAAATACTACCACTGGGCCTTGTCCTTCCTTGGTATGAGTTTGTGTCTTGCAATCATGTTCATTTCCTCTTGGGTCTACGCTATCATAGCCATGGTCGTCGCTAGCTTCATCTACAAGTACATTGAATACAGAGGGGCAGAGACGGAGTGGGGAGATGGGATCAGGGGTATGTCTCTTAATGCTGCACGCTATGCTCTTAGAAACCTTGAGGAGTCACCACCACATGCCAAAAACTGGCGGCCTCAGTTGTTGGTTCTACTTAATGTGGATACAGATCTGGTTGTAAAACATCCTCGCTTGCTGTCCTTTACCACTCAGTTGAAGGCAGGGAAGGGCTTGATTATAGTGGGGAATGTCCTGAAAGGAACTTATCTCAAGAAGTACTCTGAGGCCAAGAAAGCTGAGCAGAACATCAGGTCTTCCATGACAGCAGAATGTACCAAGGGTTTCTGCCATGTTGTTGTGTCGTCCAACTTACGAGAAGGCTTTTCTCACCTCATCCAGTTATCTGGGCTGGGAGGGATGAAACCCAACTCAATCTTGATGGCCTGGCCTGCCACCTGGAAGCAGTCTAATTCAGTCCAGTCCTGGAAGCACTTCATAGAAACGGTCCGTGAGACCACAGCAGCCGAACATGCCTTGCTGGTAGCCAAGAACGTGGACAGTTTCCCTACCAATCAGGACCGTATGGGGGAAGGTACCATTGATGTGTGGTGGGTGGTTCATGATGGAGGGATGATGATTCTGATTCCCTTCCTGCTCCGACAGCACAAGGTATGGAGGAAATGCAAGATACGTGTCTTCACTGTGGCTCAGGTGCATGACAACTCCATCAAAATGAAGAAGGACCTACAGATGTTCCTCTACCAACTCCGACTGGACACACAAGTGGAGGTGGTGGAAATGCCAGACAGTGACATCTCAGCCTTCACCTATGATAAGACACTTGTGATGGAGCAAAGGTCTCAGATGCTCAATAATTTGGCTCTCTCGAAGATGGAGCAGGAGAGAGACGCCCAGCTGATCCATGACAGAAACACGGGGTCTCACGCCGTGCCCAACAAGGGCACGACCACTCCTGAGCAGGTTCACGTAAAGGAGAAGAGCCACAAGCGTAATGGCAACGTCGATGTGTCTGACCTCAGCCAGACACCGAACCAGAAAAATGTTAGCTGGATGCACTCAGCTGTGAAGCTGAATGAGCTGGTTGTCAGTAAGTCCAAGGGAGCTCATCTGGTCCTGCTTAACATGCCCGGGCCGCCAAATGACAGAGAAGGTGACGCAAACTACATGGAGTTCCTGGAGGTTCTGTTAGAGGGCCTCAACCAGGTCCTCTTGGTTCGCGGTGGTGGTCGTGAGGTCGTTACCATTTACTCTTAGGAAAGGAAACCGAAACACACACAATGGCTCCCCACCATGCACAAACAGGCCATCGCCATTGATGCATGCCGTGTTCAGTCATTATGTCATTTGTTTGAGCTTTGCTCTTTTTACAAAGCTTTAGATCTTGGTTACTGAATGCTCGGATCAGTCGCTTGAGCTGCCTCAAGCGACCTGCATGCAGGTTACAAATCACCTGGGCTTCCTGTGAGGTTATGGTTAAGTTAGGGTTTGGGATAGTGTTAGTTCGGAATTATGGGAGGTCGGAATAATGACATGGCACCGCCACCACCAACAACCATGAGGAAATCAATGCTATCAAGTCAACCATGACAGGCTGATTGTGGTACCCCTTTTAAGTAAGTCTAGCCTTGTGTTGCTGCCTACAACATACATACCACACCAAAGGCAACAACTCGACCCAATTATCTTTCTCTTCCCAGTGACCACTGTGTTATAAATGCCCCTTCGCCAGAGTGAACCTGGTCCAGAGAATCTCCCGGAATGGAATCAACTCTCCCACAGTCAGCAATGGGTCACTACTCCTCACCAGCACCAGTAATGTAATGCAATTATCATGATAGAAAGATTGCTTCACATACCTGTTTGGCAAGGGGCAGTGGTACAATTCAATTGTTACGCATATATATACTGCATGTTTAATACCTGGAAATCATATCAATTAAATTAATTCAATTCCAAACGCAAACACATTAGTGGTCTGAAAAGGTCTCTCATCACAGGGGGTTCTGAGACATTCTGTAACACTGCCTGTCTCTGTTTGACTTCTCAGTCAATTCCCATGTCCTCATTCCTTACTGTATTCTCCACAATCTAGTTTTTATTTATTTATTGTGCAACATAACCCCACCTGCTGTACACTTCACAGCTACACACACAGCATGAAATATAGACAATGCAGAAAGACATTTTTTTTCAATCACTTGGATGAACAAAAGTTGCGAAATGTGAAAATGACAAAGACGACCACAACAGTAGTTACATCCACCCGGATGGCTGCCTAATCTTTATTATTTATAAAAACATATGTATATTTAAAGTCTCGTTTAAGAGTCTGAGTCCTGTCCCTGAGACTCAGTCAGAGGGTCTGACCTCCGCAGGGTGCTGAAACTCCTCATCTCTACCTAACTGGCTATTTTTATCGAAGAAAGAGATCAACCAGGTGCTCAGTGGAAGTATAAGAGTTAAAAAGATACGGTTGGTGCTTCGAAGATCAGCAGGACTATAGAACATGAAAGAAGAGGGGCGATTCGAACACTACAAAAAGGTATACAGGTGAGGGCAGGTGTAAAAGTCAGGGTACTTTATTAAAAAGCCACATGTTTCGACTACTCCCAGTCTTCATCAGGGCATGCATTCACACATGCCCTGATGAAGACTCGGAGTAGTATACCCTGATTTTACACCCGCCCTCTGATCTTTTTTTTACCTTTTTTGTAGTGCTCTGATCGCCCCTCTTCTTTAATAGGTATTACCGGTACTATCATTGTAAATGTATTTTGACAAACAAATGTAAATAAAGAATGGTCTGGGGACCACCTGTGTATTACCCTATGGTATTACCCCCTCAAGGTCTCCTCCACCGTTGCACTTTCATTCTCAACTGGAGGGGGCAACAGCACCAGCACGCCTGCTCTTACATGTATGGGCTACATCAGTGGTTCCCAATTTTTTTAAATTTAAATATTTGCCTGTGACCCAAACAAATGAAAATAGCATATCTACCAGCTTGCAACGCTCACAGCGACAAATGGGCCGTTGTTTGGGAACCAGTGTGCTATATCAACAAATTGAGCTATCACTGCATTGTGATCAGTGGTTTCTATTCCTTCCACTAATCTGTAAATACTAATATCATGTGTATTTACATGCCCAAATTAGTGTACTGTACACCAGTTTTGTCTTACTGCACACTTGCACAGATGTACATAGGAAAGGAATACTTGAAGCCTTTAATTACATGCCTAATATTATTAGTTATATTACAATTTATTCTATTATACTGCACACAGCTGTTGCTGCTACAGTATCTCGTTTTCAATATAGCCACTCCTATGCCCAGCTTTGCGCGTGTGTGTAGTGTACCCCATTGCCATGATTTGATTGGCTGAGGGATTAAAAAGGAGGACGCCAAAAGTGATTGCCTGGAATGTGACGATGTATGATGATAAGAGCGCCACTCAATTCACTGTGACGATGTATGATGATAAGAGCGCCACTCAATTCACTGTGACGATGTATGATGATAAGAGCGCCACTCAATTCACTGTGACGATGTATGATGATAAGAGCGCCACTCAATTCACTGTGACGATGTATGATGATAAGAGCGCCACTCAATTCACTCGACTGTGATTGTTTTCTTCATATTATGGTAGTCTACTGCAATATTATGTATTTTTGAGCGGTGCAGCTGCCCCAATGCACAGCTTTGTGTGTACTGTAGGTCTGTCTGTCCGTTTGAGCACAGAAGATTGAACATCATGTTGCTGACATCATCAGACGTCATGAATAAAAGTGTGATTTTATTATTATCGTGTGCATATTATAATAATGTCGCTGCTGTATCCAAGGACGTGTTTGGGGTGGAGGACATGTCCCCTGTGCCTCCTGCCCCCAAATACGTCCCTGGGAACAAGCAGAGAAATGAAGTCCTCTCAGCAGAGCTTCTGTTCTACAGAGATGTCAATGTCTCCAGATTATTTGTATTTGGAACAAAAAATCACAATTGTGACGATCATGTATGATGACATCGCTTTTTACTTTTTACTGTGGAGTCATATAGTAAATGTATTTCGCCATTGACTTGGCTTGAATGTTTGTGTGGAATAAATACGTAAAAGGTCCATAGACTTGGCTGCCACATGACGCAAAACCATGCGTTGGAGCGGCACTAGCCGATATAAATCAAAAAGATTTATATCTGAAAATAAACACGTACAATTGGAAAAGGTGAGGCGAAGGTCTTCCGCACATAATACACTTCGATGAGAGGGTGCAAAATCGCCACCCTTTGGCGGTGGGATCAGGTAACTGCAGAGCTGGCCTCTGTTGGCATGTCATCGTCGTCGATGCCCAGGGCGGGGCGGAGGTTCGGTCTCGGTCTTGTCTTCCTCCTCATCTTCAGTAACCTCGCCAGGGCTACTTACTGGACGCCAACAGGCCGTACTCATGGATCGGCTGTCATGTACAGTTCCCTTCACGTGTGAGATTATGAGATAAGGGACCTGTGGTAGCAGCTCAGACAGCTTCTTACAGTTCAGAGTCCTGATTTAAGGCTGTTATCCACAAGCAAAATAAAAATGAAAAAGTCAACATGTTCACAAAAGTGACTCATCTACCAAACCCTTTGGGATTCCATTACCAAACTCTCTCCTCCTTTCCTTTCCAACTTTCTCTGTTGCTTGTGGAACATGGTAACATTTGAGATCAGTCGAGGGACGGTAGGTTGGACGTGGGGGAAGGCTCAACAACAGCTACCGTTGGAAGTTTTGATAGGCTTGCTCTGAATCTTGATGTTGGACTTCTCTGATGCGGTGGCCTTGGACCCCAATTTCTTCTTGATCTCAGCCGCCATGGTCATTATGGCTTGCTCTACATTAGTGCCGTGTTTTGTGCTGGTCTCCACAAAAGGAATCCCCAATTTGTCTGCAAATTCCTTAGCCGTGGTATAATCCACAGCCCTCTTTGTTGCAAGGTCACATTTGTTGCCCACCAACATCTTGTTAACATTGTCACTGGAGTAGCGGTCGATCTCCTGTAGCCACTGATTCACATTGTTGAACGACTCCTGATCTGTGACATCATAAACTACAATGATGCCATGAGCTCCTCTGTAGTAACTAGACGTGATCGTCTTGAACCGTTCCTGACCGGCCGTATCCCATATCTGAAGTTTGACGGTCTTTCCGTCTAACTCTATTTGTTTTACTTTGAAGTCCACACCGATGGTGCTGACATAGTTCTCTGTATACACCTCTTCTGCAAACCGGAGGAGGAGACAAGACTTTCCAACACCGGAATCACCAATCAGGAGCATTTTGAATATATAGTCATATTCGGGATTCATCATTGACTACACAAGATAAACGGAAATAATATTTATACAGATATATATTGTTATTGTGGATTACCTTTAAGTGTGTTGCGTAACCAAAAGGTACAGCGATATTACCAAAGAGCAACAAAGAGTCTCAGAGATGGAAGCAGCATGTAAAGTCCAAATATCTTTCACTTCCTCTCTCATCTTCCACACCTTATATTGGCTGACCAGAGCTCTGGTTTGATGTCATTTGTTTGATGTCACACAAACCGTTGCCAAGCCAACAGTGCCCTTTTTTGCTCATGACACATGCCTGGACAACTATCTGCACACAGTCTCTCTTAAATGGTATTAGATACATTGAATTTCAATTCAACTTGCCAGCCAAAACATTTCTAATGTGAACTTATACACGGCTTGGCAAACCGTGGATATACACGGCTTGGCAAGCCATGGATCTACAAGCTCCAAGTGTTGCGTACACATGCAGCGCGGTGGTGCCCCACTGCCCACTCACCATGAATCCAAGCAGAGGTCCTCACAAGTATAGGTAAAAAACTATCACTGCCAGTGCTCAGCGCAATGGGTTGCAAAGAAGTTGAGATTTTACTTGTGTGATATTCAGATAATCTTCAATCATTTGTTATAATTCGAAGTGGTATATATTCTGTGAAGTTTATATTTTCATTGGGTGTACAAGTCATGTTTTAAGTTAATTTCACTGATGTGTAAAAAAAAAAAAAAAAAAGAAAAAAAGGCCTACACTCTCAATTGGGGATTTTCCCAGAGGTTAATTTCACTGATGTGTACAACCTTTATTCAAATACTTTCATTTGTATTGGAGTGTGAAGCTTGATTCACGAGATATCTCGTGTTTAGAGCTTTACCACAGTGTGCCAAACACGAGAAACATGAGATTCTATTATTTACTTTTTGTTTTTATGTCTTTTTATGTCTTTATAAACGATTGTAAAACATAGATTGGTTACGTAACCAACAACAGCCAATTAGCTACTACAAACGTTATGCAAAGCTCGGCCAATCACAGCGGAAGTTAGATTACTCCGGAATAGTCTGTTCGCCCAAAGGGCAACCAGACTATAGTTATAAACGATTGTAAAACATAGATTGGTTACGTAACCAACAACAGCCAATTAGCTACTACAAACGTTATGAAAAGCTCGGCCAATCACAGTGGAAGTTAGATTATTCGATTACTCTGGAGGGAAAAAAAAGTGTCACAATAACAATAGTCTGGTTGCCACACAAATAATAATAATAACTAGAAATGCACTCTGTCGATTTGCCAACTTGCGCCTTGCAAACAAGTAGGCCATACATGACCTACTTGTGCGCAATCAGAGCATGCAAGTAGCCTACTGCTACTAGCTAATGTCTATTACAACTGCTGTTCTAAATCCTTTTAGACACGTTATTGGCCTTATACCAACCTTGAAACGTACCTTGTCACCATCAACAGCCAATAGGGGACCACCATTCTTACCCCGACATACATACATACATACTATACATAATACATACATACATACATACATACAATACATACATACATACATACATACATACATACATACATACATACATACATACATACATACATACATACATACATACATACATACATACATACATACAAACAAAGCGAAAATAGAAGCTATTTTGTGCGGTCCACAACATGTGCTACATCATAACAGAAACATAAAAAATAATATATGGAGCATTATCCACATCAGCATGCAAGGTATATGCTACAGGAAACATATAGCAGCAATATTAACAGTACTTAGTATTTATATGATAATAATAAATCATGAACCAATAAAGCAAGACTAAAGTATAAAACACAAGTCATATATCGCTAATACACATATTCCCAATAAATGTCATTGAGTGCTGGAAAGTAGTTCAAGTTGAGAGATGAGATGAGAGATGATACAAGCGTGTATAACAGCTATAATTTGGCTATTGTTCTAAGCTGATAAAAACTTCCCTTCAAAACACTACAAACTGGTGTATTATTTAAGCATGCTGGTGTCCCTTTTCTGGGGGGAACACTTTGCAAAAGTAGATCTACAGGCTTGTATACAGAGATTTGATGTAGAGGGGAAAAAAGAAGAGTACAAAGTGCAACTACATATTGTAATAGAAGTGTCGAAGACACCTTTCCTGTATACATTTAGCAAATTAGCAGAAAGGGGACCCAATAAGTGCATTTGGTTAGGATATCGGGCAGCTGGGCAGTACTCCTCCTCCTTCCTCATTTTCCTTTGCCTTGTCTTTACCTTTTGCAAGGGCTATGGCTGCGGGCCCTTCTAATTCTATTCTCTTCTTGATCTCAGTCGCCAGGGTCATGAAGGCTTCCTCCACATTGGTTCCGTTTTTGGCACTGGCCTCAAAAAAAGTAATTCTTAATTCGTCAGCTAATTCCGTAGCTGTACCATAATCCACAAATTTCTGTCTTGTAAGGTCTGACTTGTTGCCTACTAACAGCTTGTTGACATTCTTACTGGCATACCTTTTGATCTCCTCAAGCCACTGTTTCAAATTGTCAAAGGTATCCTCCTCCGATACATCATAAACTAGAATAATGCCATGAACTTCTCCATATAAACTAGATTTAATTGTATTGATCTTTCCCTCACTATCATATATCTGAAGTCTGATGTCCTCATCATCTACTGATACAGTTCTGCTCTTGAACTCCAGACCTATGGTACACTTTTTGTTTGAAAACGTGTCATCTACAAACCGGAGAAGGAGACAAGTCTTTCCGACTGCAATGTCGCCAATCAGGATCACTTTAAATATATAGTCATATTCGCTCATCTTAACTACTTTATGTTGGAGATTAACCTTTCAAGGTTGTCGTATATTCGAGATCAGCTAATTAATTCTCTCTTAGCTGAATACATGTATCTTGTGTTCCGGGAAGTAAATATTTAAAAATGTATCTTCAACATCTTATATGGGCTGATGAGGACTCTGGTCTGACGTCACACATGCCGAGAAAGGCCAATTTGCGCAGGTCGCAGGAGCCCTTGCAGTTCGTCCATGACTATCGAAAACCCCCTAGTTTGACATGCCACTTAAACATAATGGAATTTAAAAAATGTTGCCTTATATAGGTTGTCACTTGTCAGTACGGTCCCCCAGCTTATTATGCTAATTATGAAAAACAACATATGCAAGTTAGCGTCCGGCAGTTTCTAAATGCTGGGGACCCAATCATTTGATTTTGAGATCTGCAGATACCGATATTTCCTGATCTGATATTTATATTTTATAGAACACGATTATGCCATATCTCAATAGTACAATTTCCCAAATCACAGACAATTTCCAGTCTGATATCATGATATTGTTATAATATTGATACTGTCCCGATCACGTTTTTTTGCACCCGATCCGATTCCGATCATTTGAAAATGCTGTGATCCGATTTCCGATCATCCGATCCGGGACAACCCTACTAAAAAGGTTTTCACCGTTGAGAGAAAGAGTTTCCAAACATAATAAATCACTAAAATAACACTCCAACAAACCATTGGGGGTCCACAATCACCATATTGGAAGCGTTTTGATCTGCTATATCGATCAATATTGTCACACACCCTACACCTAAAAGCTACACTTGATTTGATATGATTTATTAGACGTAATAATTACATGTTATGCTTCTCACGGAAACGCCAAGGATAAAATGCCAATAGAAAGAGGAACGAGAAAACTTCAGAGGCATAACAGATACGTACAGGACATGTTAAGTGATTAATGAAGGGCACGCCAGGATTATTTATTCACAATCCTGTCATGCCACTCAGATTGCGTGCATTGTGTACAGAGTTATTGGATTTCGATGAAGTCACAACGCGGAAGCAAAGCGTTTCCTAGCAACGAGAAGCTAAAATACGGTAAATATAATAGTATTCATTTTTTCATAGAAATCAACAAAAGACGAGAATTCTCATCTTGACACAGCCGGGTTTAAACTCTATACAAGATTTCTCAAATCTGGCGTAGATTGTGTTAATGTTTGTCTAGCCTCTGTACCAGGCTTTCACTTTCAAAAAATGAAAGGAAACGCATTGGCCGCTCTGGGCTAGAAGTGGGAGTCAACCCTTCCGGGTGGGCGTCCAAATTATGTGACGTAGCGCTGCACTAGGGGAGGAGGGGGGAGGGGCCGGGGTTGACTTAAAGATCGCCAGATCCAATCAGGGCTCATGCTAATATTTGTCTTTAATATTCAAGGGAAACTCCCCAAAATACAGGCCTCTTGAAAATCAGCATTACCACTGTGACATCATGTGAAAGCCACACAGGGCGCCCCTAACTTCACACAAGTGTGATTTTTGTTTCTTCCCCACTTCTGCTCTCACTAGCTGTGTCTGTGGCTTATTCCCCCTCCGCTCACCAGTGGCAGCAGGGCCTAATTCTCTCGCTCGGTGTTCAAACTGTTGTTAAGAGGAGACTTTTAATCTTGAATACTTAAGTACATTTAAAAGCAAGTACTTTTTTACTCTTACTTAAGTAACATTTTGATTGAGCTACTTTTACTTGTAGTGGAGTAAATCTGAACAGGTCGTATTTGTACTAGGGTCGAGTACTCCGGGGGGACATGGTGTATCAGAACCAACCACATCCTTTGTTTGTAGCAATGCTTAGGGAGATTGATTCTTTCCCCAAATTATCTATAGCTACAAGGTGTAGGTGTGTCGACTCAGAGGCCCCTGGCACTAGAGATGCATTATATTTACATTTTGTTTGTGTCTTTGTTTCTCAACATTTGTTCTCTAACAAAAATATAGGTAGATAGCATCAAAAGAGGTGGCACAAACAGATGCAAGGTGCAGTCTGAAATGTTGAATCTCCACAGGAGTCAGCAGTTATGACTGGAGTGTGGAGTATTGACCAGGGTGTTTTAGGGAAGGTTTGAATAGTCTTCCTGATGTTCTAAGTGGAATGGAAGGGTTGTGGGGTTGGACCATGCCCTTGGTTACCTTGCGGGTAATCACCATGTTGGCCCATGTTTTGTACTGGTGTGGACATCAACCAGAAGACAATGAAGGGAACGCAAAAGGTGTTAGACATGCAAAAACGTGTCTCCAGCTAATATACAAAATTGGAGATCCTCCATTTTGTCCCTGCAACTCCCTCTACTGGCCTTGTTTCAGGCCTATTGTTATTAGCCTGGCTAATGAGCCAGATGCGAATCAGCCATTGGCAAAATAAATTGCCACACGACAGTGTGATATGAGTCTGGCTTATTAGCCAGGCTATATTGTTATTGTTACATACAAAAAATGCCATAGATCATGAAAACATAAGCCCCAAATTAGAATTGCATTTTGAGGGGCCTCTACAGAGCACACCTCCAAAGCCACTCACAGGACACCACATGCAAAACATTGAACCAGAGATGTGGTTCAATACGCAGTGTCCCTTTCTGGTTTACTAAGCAGTTAAGGGTCAAGTTGTACAACCTATTCAGAACATGCAGGCAAAGAGCAAGGTCTAGGACAGGATCCAGAATCACGACCATGACCTGAATCCTTGGTAGAAAAAAACAAAACAATTATTGTGTCTTTACTATTGCCTGCTTACATACATTTGGCATTATTCTAAATACTAAAGCGAAAAATTTGCTGTATTAATAGTCAATCAAACCCCTTAGTTTGTTTGAATGAATTAAAAAAAGGGTTTAGCATTTAAATAAAAGTCAAATAACCTGATCATGGAGGAGGTGAGTATTGAATTGAGGAACAGGAGAGACGGGAAGGTTGTGCAATGTGCAGGCTCAGCAAGGTGATGCGTCACATTGGCTAGATAGGTGGACTGCCATCAACATAGTTGAGACTGCATTGGGACTGTATCAGGGAGTAGGTCCAGACAGCAGAGTCTACAGCAAAATGTGTTGTTCCAATGTAAGCCACGACAATCAGATAAACAATAAAAACCAGGATGCAGATTCCTGCTGTGAGGTTCTTTACATTGTATTGCAAAGTCGCACGAGTTGGCAGGGACACAACCTCATCTTTAACGGACGTGATGGTTTGAGTTGTAGTCGAAGTGCTAGACACAGAGGCAGCCTCTTCCTCCTTGCTCTCCAGTTTTTTCTTAAGGTCCTGGTTATTGTCTTTGAGTCCTGATATAATATTGGAGGAATCATCTTGTTTCTCTTTCCAATGCTTCAACTCTACATTTTGCTTCTGGATTATGTCATCCTTCTCTTTCAGCTTGGTCTGAACCTCATCCCATTGGCGCTGAAGCGTGTGTAGTTCATCTGCAAGTTTGCTGAGTTGAAGTTTATCCTTGTCTATCTGCTCCTTTTGGTCATGTAGCTGTTTAGTCAATTTATCCTCCTGCTTTTTCAGCTGCTTCTGCATATTCTCCAGTTGTGTAATTTGCTTGTCTTTACTGCTCATAACATTCTGTTCCTCAGCCCGAACGTTCTTGAGCATGCAGAGCTCCTCTTCAACCTCTGTTATCTCTTTCTTGGACTTCTCCAGATGTTCCTCTAGACTTATCACTTGGGCTTCGAGTGTTTGGTTTACGGTCTGCAGGCGATTAACTTCATCATCTGCCAGTTCGAGGAAGGTCATCAGTTCATCATTTAGCTCCTTAAGTTTACTTTGAGTCTCTTCGAGCTCTTCTATTCTGTCCATCTTTGAAAATTATGTTTTAGATTAGGTTTTAGAAGTAAAAAAGGTGTGACTCTATAAAGGCACTTGATAGATGCTCCTCTGCATACAGCCACATATATACTCCACAAACCTGATACTGACAACACCCTCTGATGTAATGATCTCACAGGGTGGGACAGGTACCCTCACCCCTTCACATGTTCTTCTTTATGTACCTGATTGTCAGAATGAGGGTGTATTATTTTATGTTTAATTATGGGTGTTTATGGGTGCTATTACTTGCGCAAGCAGAGCACGCAAGTAATAGTTTTCGTCCAGTGCTTCGATGCGTATGTCGCCGTTTGATGTGTATGCGCCGTGCCAGCGTATGACGTAATGACTACTTGTGCTTGATATGGCAGTGGTGTCAGATTACATACATGTATACATAGGGGCATTACCTTTAATCCTCCCGACACTAGAACATATCATCATCATGTCACCATCGAAAACCAATTACATCCTGGCATTGGGTCCTTTAATCCACATCTTTATTACGTCATCATTGAGAGCTAGTTGTACCCGTTATACCCTGACGTCATATGCTGCTACGATACATATGCATCAAACGGGGCATACGCAAAGTAACCACAGTATACCGCTAATCAACTTACAAATGACATATACAGTACATATACATAGAGGCATTTCCTTTAATCCACCCGACACAGATCGACATATACGTCACCATCGAAAGCCGTCACTCTTGTGCTTGATATGGCAGTGGTGTCAGATTACATACATACATAGGGGCATTACCTTTAATCCTCCTGACACTAAAACATATCGTCATTACGTCACCATCGAAAAACATTACACCCTGGCATTGGGTCCTTCAATCCACATCTTTATTACGAGCTTTATTGTACCAGTTATACCCTGACGTCATATGCTGCTACGATACATACGCATCAAACGGGGCATACGCAAAGTAACCACAGTATACCGCTAATCAACTTATAAATTACATATACAGTACATATACATAGAGGCATTTCCTTTAATCCACCCGACACTGATCGACATATACGTCACCATCGAAAGCCGTCAACTCATCCGTATTAATTACAACATTGTTTTTCATCAGATATAGATGATTTATTTTTCTTTGAGAAACTAAAAAGGGATCCAGGACACTTCTAAATCAATAGAACTGTATTTATTTTTTTGGAATGGGAGAACATAGGGCTGAGGGAACATAGGGCTGAGGGAACATAGGGCTGAGGGAACATAGGGCTGAGGGAACATAGGCATGACCCCGTCTCGGGACAAAGAACCAGCATGCAGATATTACACGAGAGGGGTGTACGTTATGGTGATTATTGGCACGACAGTGATGCGGTCTGGAACAAGGTGGATCTGAGTTCCACAGAGTAGCAGTAAGTCTATGGACTTTTAATGTGTGTTTAAATAAACATCTGGAGGCGCCCCTCACTTCATATGAATGTGATTTGAGGGGCACCTGCCACTCCTATGTCCAGCTTTGAGGGTTTGTGTAAACACAAACATTGTCTTAACACAAAGATTGAATGCCACTGAAAATGAATGGCCAGCTTTCAGTGTTTGTGTATAGTACACAAACATTGAATGCCATTGCCAGTTTTGAGTGTTTTTGTAAACACAAACATTGCAAAAACACTAACAACGAAGGTGAGGACACAAATTTTGATTGGCCGGAATGAGATGATGTATGATGATAAGAGCGGCCCTCACTTCACAGGGGTGTGATTTTATATTTTGATTAGATGTGCTAGTATCATGCTTGTTTGAGCACAGGTAGACCGTAGAGAGACTATTTCAAAGAATCAGATTGCTTGGTCGGAACTACCTGATGTATTGTTTAACAGGAGAAATAATTGCATAGAACGTTGTAGACATTATCAGACAGGTCACTCTCGTCAGAATGTATAGAAACTGGAATAGAGTGGTACAGCAATTGTTATTGCAAATGATACAAATGTTATGCAATCAACAAGATTATTTACAAATGAAATGGAAAAAAAGTTCACAATTGGGTATACAAAGTACTGTAATACGATTTGGAAGTTGTTATTCTGCCTACCAGACCCAGAGGTAACTCACAGGGGAGGGGAGAGTGAATTATATGTATTTACAATAACTGCAGTTGATTGATATGGGAGACTTCTGTGGTTATTATGGAACTGTTATATTACAAACAATGTAAGTGCCGGTGGGGGGGGGGATATTTTCTGGTGGCTGTAACAATGCAGGTGCATGGCCGGTATATTCTTCTATTGTTTCGACCAGACGCTCATTTTGTTTTGACCATTATCACCGTCTTCTGGTTTGTGTTAGCTTTTCCAGTTAGTTTTAAGAACATTTAAGCACAGCCCTTCTGAAAACAAGGGGAACCCGGAAATCTGGTGACACAATATTGCGTTGTGTCATCATCTATGGACTACCGATTTTGGGGCATCAACATGTCCCAGTCTTTACAACATATAGCTAAATTATATCTGTGGGCTTTGGAACAAATCACCCAACACTATACTACACTTCATCTCCCCCAGTCTGTTGTGTCTTTACTTCTCCGTCTGTTGTGTAGGTACTCGACGCAAACAAATAGGAATAGCCATTGTATTTCAATTCTATTTACTCAAGTGTAAGATCCTTATGAAAACAGTCAGTCTGTCATGAATACGGTAACTTCTTGATAATAATATTTTTTTGTGACTGTAGACCAGGGGTTTTCAACTGAGTATGAACCAGGGACCACCACCCTGACCGAGAATCAACCTTGGGACCACCACCCTGACTGAGAATAAACCTGGGGTCCACCACCCTGACTGAGAATCAACCTGGGGACCATTGTTGTGTTGGGAGGGGGGATATGGTCGTGGTGTGGGGGAAAGAAATTAACCTTCCATATAAACTCATGTTGCTGTTCATTGTAACTTATTCTATGACTCAGTAAGCAGACACTTGCGATTCATTATGGGCACATTTCCTTATAATGGTGACTCAACCAGGCAATCCGATACAGTTTCCCTTGAGATTCTAACTCACTTTTCTGTGGAAGTTCTTGACATCCGTCTTCCCAGTAACTGACAACATTGATGCGTCATCAATTGTCACCAGCAGATACTGCATTGTTTCTCAACTTGTGGTCATTACAATAAATTCAAATATGAATCTTCACTTTCCTACATTACTAAATGCATGATCAGGGACCACATGCAACACCTTCACGGACCACCAGTGGTCCACGGACCACCTGTTGAAAACCCATGCTGTAGACAACAGAACACAATAGAATCAATACCCCCGCCCCCTCTGCCTATGACGACTCATCTCACAGGATTTCGTAGCGAGATCTCGTCGGGAGTTTATATTATCAATAAGAGACTTGAAATATCACCCATGTGTGGCAGATAAACGGCCCACATTTACTAAAACCTGATGAAAGTAAATGACAAGAATAAAAAGTGTGTGTGTGTGTGTGTGTGTGTGTGTGTGTGTGTGTGTGTGTGTGTGTGTGTGTGTGTGGTAATGGCTGCTGAAAACTCAGCTTCCCATCATGCACCTGTGCACAGGGTGAAGCTCAACTGCGCCACTTTGTCACCTGTTGGTACCCTAAACTGACAGACAGACATAGGATCCCTAAACAGAGAGACAGACAGACATGGGGGCACGTATTGCTGTGCATTGGAGTGGCTGTACCACACAAAAATGATAAAAATGATAAAAATGATAAGAAGGATAAAAAGAATAAAAAGGCTAAAATGCCTAAAAGGACTGCAAGTGGAAGACCACGCACACCTGATCGTTGTCTCTGCCATGTGAATTGTAACGTCTCCAGTATTGTAACATGTTTTTCTTCTTCTTTCTCCTCATCCTCGAGGTTTGTGTCTTCACTGCTCTGCTCCTCATCCTGGAGGTTGGTGTCCTGGCAAAGCTCCTCTTCAAACTGTGTGGCATCTCTCATGGACTGCTCCAAACTCTGCTCCAGACTTCTCACTTTGCTCGAGAGGGTTGAGGTCTCTGACTGCAGACGATTTACTTCATCCTCTGCCATTTCGAGGAAGTTCATCAGTTCATCGCTCAACTGCTTAAGTTTTCTTTGGGACTCTTCGAGCTCTTCTATTCTTTCCAACATCTCCGTACACTACTTTGTTATCGGTTCAAAACGTTCTGGACCCGTAAGCACACTGATAGATGCTCTGCTACCCACAGCCACATTTATACTCCATGTGACATCACTCTCTCTCATCCCCCTCTGACGTCAGCCCTCGAGGTGGGACCGTTACAGATACACCCCACCCACTTCACATTTTCTGCTCACCCGGACAGTCCTCTGACCTCAAATGCCAACTAACTTCATGTCCTCTTTTACTATATCCATAAACCTCCTCTTCGGTCTTCCTCATCTAGACCGAAGCCTGGCAGTTCCAACCTCAGCATCCTTCAACCGATATACTCACTATCCCTCCTCTGTACATGTACAAACCATCTCAGTCTGGCCTCTCTGGCTTTAGCTCCAAAACATCTATGTGCTGTCCCTCTGATATAGTCTTGTTCCTGATCCTATCCATCCCAGAGAGAACCTCAACATTTTAGTCTCTGCTACCTCCAGCTCTGCTTCCTGTCTTTTCCTCAGCAACTAAAGCGACTATCTCGGAGTCTAAACCATACAACATAGCTGGTCTCACACCTTCCCTTTCATTCTAGCTGACACTTTCCTATCACATATTGAAGCGATAAGAAGCACAATAGATTTGGCTCTGATTTGTGAGATTATACACACACACATGCACGCACACACATGCGCGCAAGCACACACATGCTCGCACGTGCGCACGCCGCGCACACACACACACACACACACACACACACACACACACACACACACACACACACACACACACACACACACACACACACACACTTAATATTATTGTGATGTATCTATTTTGCCTTATTAACTGACCTTATTTTATGATTTCTGCATGTGGGTGATAAAGATGACCCAGCAAGGCTCCAGAAAAATAACAACACTTCCTGTGATGAAACATGGGCACATGCCAGTACGCCTACAGCCTCAAAGACTTGTCCCCACATGTCTCCAAATAGACCCTTAAAATTACAAAATCATGGGATCACAGCAACTGTCTGCAACAATGGATTTAATGATTAAGCAATATTTTTTGTATTACTATAGATACGTATTAAGTAAAAGGTTACTTTTAGAAGCTATAGATTGTAAAAATGTTGACGGCTTTATTTCAACTCAAAACTGAACTGCTATCAACCTCAGCCAACCCCTAAAATCCTGCTCAACTAGCTCCGCATATGAAATGGCTTGTGTGCTCAGATGTTTTCAAGTAGCCTGATTGCGTAAGCTTCATTTCACTGAGACTGTACAGCAATGGTTTATTAACTTGGACATCCAGAGTATTTGGGGAGTTTCCAACATTCAGTTCCTGTCTCTATTTGGTTTCTGGGTAGGTACCATTAGCACAATACAGTAAAAGTAAACAGTCCAGTCAATCTGATTACCGTAACACTGTTGGGTTCATAACAGTTAGAGTAGGCCTATATTTAGACTTTGTGTCGAGCTGAGCTATGACCCCCCCCCCCTCCCCCCAACTGTTGTAGACCCTTCATATCTTTCTTTTTATTTATTTTTATTTTTTTATACATTTTTATCCCATGATTTTAACCCTAACCCTTTCACCCAGTGTCAATTATCTAATGTAATCCTGGGCGCTACGCTTCCTCTACCAACCTGGGGAGTGGCAGTGGACTGACCTCATGCTTCCTTCTATGCATGAGGAGTCCAAGCTACTTCTTTTCACCTGACGGGAGAGTTTCCCCAGCTGGACGTAGCGCGTGGAAGGAACACGTTATTCCGACCAGTTCCTTTCCCCTCCATCAGGCGCCCTGGCTGGCCAGGGGGAAGTAGTTTAGAGACCAGGATTACTGCATGTTTTTTGTGAGGGTATACCTAACTACCTAGCTCAGTGGCCTTGTGGTTTGAGTGTCCGCCCTGAGACTGGGAGGTCGTGGTTCGATCTCCGGCCGGGTCATACCAAAGACTCTAAAAATGGGACCCAGTGCCTCCCTGCTTGACACTCAGCATCAAGGGTTGGATTGGGGGTAAGTCCCTGCGACATACTAGCGTCATGTCCAGGGGGTGTACTTGTACATCAAGCTGCCTCACGCTACAGAGATAGGCTCCTGCCCTATGGGCCTCATGGCTCGGCAAGGCTACTTACTTATACCTAACTACCTACCCTAGGGGACATGGGGAGAACATGCCCACCTTGGGTATGGGTACTGGTGACACGGAGGAGAGTACATATCTTTCTTTCTTTAATATTACTACTCATGATGTCTTTGCATATACTCAGATCAGACAACGCAGGAAAGCTGGTAGTACATTGCATTAGATCAGGTAGTACCTGATCTAATGCAAGAGGTAGCTTATATGGGGAACAATGGGCCTAGAGTGAGCAATGTAAGGCAGGATTGAATGGAATACAGTGTGTGTAGCACCATACTTTGATGCTGTATTGTCCTACAGTCAGCAGAGACAGACACAGATCACTAGGGGGGCATAGTATGTAATTTTCATAAAAGCCAAAAATAATAATGTGCCCCCTGCTTATATGAGACAATTTAAAATGAAACTTCTATGATGACTCTGCTGACATAATGAACAAAAAATCTAATAAAATTTCATTCAATGTTTAGGCTACAACAATGCGAGGACAACATGCACGCTGCATGATTCACCATGACTACACTGACTAAAGGAATTTTATCATCAATCCATTATCCATCCATTCCTGGCGTCGGAGGTAACGCCCATATTAACTCTGGTCTGATCACATCACCACTAGACACTAGACAGATTGACATCACATCAGTGAACAGGAGGGTAGGAGGAGGAGTAGAGCTGCCTGGTCCATATCCCACTCATAGGCGCTAGAGGAGGAGGGGCAATCCAGCTGTGGATGGCTGCATCCTATGTGAACGTGAACAGAAACAAGGCAACATGCGCATTTCACATGGCTAGGGTATCCTGCATACCATCCACTGCCCGTTTGACCCCGCACGGCGTTGGAACAGAAGTCTGATCTAGAGAGGACCGACCGCGTTTGTGATTCGAGTGGCTACAAAGAAACCACTGCCCGCGTCTCGACGCAAAGGTCTGTATAACGATCGATCGGAAACGTGATTTTTTGAAGTGGTGGTCATTTATTTATGGAATAAGTCAATAAGATCAAGATAAGGAGATTTGGTTTCCTCTCTCGCCTCGCTAGTCCATTGTATTTCGATTTGGAGCAAAATTAATAATATCGACAAGAATTCAAACGACGATGCATAATTCAAACGACAATACAATAATATGCCTAGGATTGGTTTTCCCCGTTTTTGGTTTTTCTGAGTGAGTACCATGCAGTTCCGTTATTTGGTCTATTCAGGAATGTGGAAATGGGAACGTCGAAAGTAATGTGTCGTATGTTAACAATGTTATTTCAAGGATCGTTGTTGTGGATAAAGAAACGTAGGCTGTACGTAGTCTGTAGTCTGACTGATCGGACCCCTGAGTTTATGAAATGTATACATTTTCATAAATGAAATGGATACATTTTCATAAATACAGTTCAGAGAATGTATCATTCTCTGAACAGACTGAACCACGAATTTCAGAAATCTGATATCTTCACTGCTATTGGTGAAATCTGGTTTATGGTTTCAGAAACATGGATCTTTTATGACCATATATGGACTAAATTGTAGATATAGACTGTTGAAAATCACAATTCATAATAGCTACTATTAAGTAGCCAACATTGCAACAGTTGCCACTTCACTTGCCGGGATGGGAGGGCAAGCGTCTTAATTGGGCATTTGGGCAGCTGCTTTAAAAAATTAATAGCTATATTGTCTACATTACTTTAACGAGGTGGTATAATAGGCTGCCATATACTGAAGGGAAATGTTGAATTTCATTGCTGGACACCAAATAGGATGTGAACTTGACCGTGATATCCTGTCTTCATGTGTTCATGTCAGTTCACATTCACTGTCAGGTTCTGCATCAAACACACTCACACAAACATTGTGCTTTCTGTATACCAATTGTATTGTGAATTATGTAATACTATACTCTTGCTATCACATTACTAGTATGGGTATTTTTTACTTTTAGTTTGCATTTATATTTGCCTACTTGGCACCTGTACACATTTGATTGTTTAACGGGGTGTTGTTTTGTTTCCTTTGTTAAACGCAGGCATATGAAGGCCTTTAAGATTGTAACAGGATTAAAGGGCAATGCACATACTTGGGTTGATGCTCTCATTAGATTAGATATTGCACTGAGAACTGTTGAAGCAGTCAGCATGTCAAGGTGTGTGCAGTTACAGACACATGTGACCAACCATCTTGTCATCCTCCCATCACACACATTACATTATGTTACTTCACTGCTCTGCCTCTGCTGCTGTTTGGTACCGTAGGCAACACTGTGAGTCATGGAAAATGCAGGGCCAACTGATGTTGATGTTACAAGCTGAGGACAAGACATCACATGTTTTACAAATACCAGGTTGGCACAACTACCAAAAAACCAAATCTTGGCATGTAATGATATTAGACTATAGAGGACAAATGAAAACATCTAAGATGGTTATTGCTTATATTTCTTATCGGTTATTCCTAGGAAGGTCAATGTTGGCAGATTTTTCTAAGCAGTCACCAACATTCCATAACTGGTTATTATCATTAACGTTGGAAATGGTGTTATTTTATCCGTTCTTGTTAACCTCTGACTATCTGATGAGGTTTCTTATATGTAATTATACACCCGAAATAAAAAAACAATCAACTGATAACCTCGAACATAAGAAATACTGTTACTGAAAAACAACGTCGCAGTGACAGTATTACCTGATGGGCTGCAGGTGTGACAAGTGCAAATGACCCAGTGGCTACAAAACCTGGACAGTAAACTCCCCCTATCTCCTCCCCCAGCCTGAGCTTGATTGACATATCACTTTCCCCTGGTTTGTCACAGTATGTGCATTGTCTAAATTGAATCTGTATTCATTTGTATACAGAAAGGGTATACAGTGGTAGAAACTAGAATTCACTTGCATCCCCTGAGGGCCTCGTTATTGGGATTCAATTTAAATTTCAAGAAGGCGTGTCGCATTGAAGTCGAGTCGCATTGAAGAGTCTTACAAATACAGTAAGTGGATACATCTGACTTCAGATCTGGCACATCTGATCACAAAAGTCACATTGAAAAGACAAGTGTAATAACAGCCAGAAACCTAGTGCTGAGCCTCACTCATATAATGCTAACAAATTAAATTGGGCTTCTGTTCCGGCCCACGGCATCTTCTGCAAAATTTCTGAATTTTGAAAGCTGTTTTGAAAGATTTAATAAACTGCAATGAGACTTATGTTTATATAGTTTGTAGTTTGTGTAATATTATTCTTACTATTATCAAGCCATTTGCATTTGTTGTAGAAAAAACATTGTGGCTTGTCATGTACTGTAGTGTACAGTACAAGCTGCTTCTGCAGGGGACAGATAAGCAGGCATGTGTTCTGTACACAATGAGTGAACTGTTATGAGTGGCGGATTGCGTGCGCAACCTCAGATCACTCAGTATATTGAAGTTGGCAGTATTTGAGTAGAATAGTAGATAGGTTGAATACTAATCAGCAAAGAGGAGAGGACATCTGAAAGATGAGCATGCGCTGTGACTGTCTCACAAACATATTTGTCTCTGAGTTGAGTTTCCTGACCCAAGCGAGTCCTTTCCTTCCTCCTGATCCATGCAAGAGATTCCAGCTTGCAGCAAGACAGGAAAACGCCCGCAAAGCCTGCAACAATAGGCCAGCCAAAGTGGTTTGAGGTCATGATATCATCACGTGATCCATCATGACTGTGTTGACCTACAGTAGGCATTGTAGTTAATTGTTCATCACACACCTGAAGACGACCATTGTACTCTATTCAGATCGAACATTATACACAAGGGAGATCCGAGTCAGGGAGTGGTTAAATAGTTGCCAGGGATGGGTCCTAATGCACAGAAAAGGAGGCTGAGCGCATTTCATTCATTCTAGTGGCTAATGAACAGAGCTCTTTGAAAAAGAGCCCTATTGTACAAAACCCAAGGGCATTGCTGCCACGGTAACACTCTCTTGCAAGCAGCGGGAGTCAGTATAATGAAGCTGACACATTTCTGCCTTGGCTAGAAAGCAGGAGCAAAAGAAAAGGATGGTGTTATTGCCACATTATTTTGTTTTGTCGGTTGTTGTTTTTTTTCTTTTTCTTTTTCTATTTCTTTACTTTTTTTTCCATGGATTGCCTGGCAAAAGAAGCATTCAAACAATGCCTTGTAAGTCCTTGCGGTTGTCTTTGCGGACACTATTTACAATAACATAAAGCTCCATAAATAGAGCATGGTTCCCTGAGAAATGCTTAGATTGTGTGTGTGTGTGTGTGTGTGTGTGTGTGTGTGTGTGTGTGTGTGTGTGTGTGTGTGTGTGTGTGTGTGTGTGTGTGTGTGTGTGTGTGTGTGTGTGTGTGTGTGACTCTCAGACTCTCTCTCTCTTTCTCCCTTATTTATTTTCCAGCTCATCTGTATACTTACAATAATAGTCCTGCCAAGAGTGAAATTACCATCAGGACATCAGAAAGCCAACACAATCACTCATGTCGTTCATTATCGTTGGATGGCCTCATATCATATCTCACCTCCTGTATAAAAAAATAGCTATATTTTTAGACTTGTGAGAAGGGTTTACCATTTTTCAGTCCTAAACCTTATCCTTTTGGTTTCAGGAATGCGTGGGAACTGTCTTACTCAGTCCAGTTACAGGACAATGAGAACATGCACTGCATGTTTCATAAAAGAGGGAACTGTGCTCTGGGAATATACCAGAAAAGGGTGCTTTATTATTATAATTAATCAGTAATAGTAATGTTCACTGACTGTGGTTTATTTGTCTGCTTTTTTTATTTATTTTGGCTTTCGCCTTTATTTTATATATTGTTTTTATGGAGGGACAGACAGTAGGCTGACAGGAAATGGGGAGAAGACATGCAGGAAAGGCCGTCGGGATCGGGAGGCGAACCCGCGGCACACTGCCAGACTGGATTGCCAGCCAAGACATAGCCCAGGCCTTTGGTCTACTTTTTGTTTGTATTTCTTTATTAAACATGGGGGGGAGGGTTTATTTTATTTACATAATATCAATTTTGAGATTGTTTTGAATTAATTAGGTACATTACAATATACTTAAAATTATAGTCAATTATAAAATATTCACTGTTCACCCTTTGTTCTGGCCAGGTGGGCATGCCTTTTGTGGCAATTTAGCTGACAGTGGGACTCTCTTTCATGCTGGATTAAGTGGGGATTTTGGCAGAACTAGTGATGATTCATTGGAATGCAGCCATATTTTCACTCGTCCCTAAAGTGCAGAGTTTTCATTTCCTTTTCCATGCTGCCATTCTGACAGGCTTGTTTTGGCCTGCTTCCTCCAGCCTAGATAACACTGACGCTGTTTCTGAAGAGGACAACAAATATTTTGGATGATAGTGCAAAATGACCATTGTCTTAAATTAAGAGCAAATAAAAAATATTTGAAGACCAACAAAAAAGGAACATGACGCAAATTCGTAAAAACAGGAAGTTCCTGATTAAATATTGCTCAAAATAAAGTGCCTGCGACTGTGCTAAATCTGTGGTCATTCTCAGTTGCCCTTGACATTAATCAGCTGTCTTTCTATCCTCCACAGTCTATTTGATCCATGATGTCGTTGAAGTCAGATGGAAAGAAGAAGTGGGCAGAAGTCAGGGGTCGCCTGGTCTCTTCGTCCTCCCAGGACTCTGACAGCCAGCTAGAAGCCAACCTGGAGAGTGCCGACCCAGAGCTGTGCATCAGGCTGCTGCAGGTCCCTTCTGTGGTCAACTACTCTGGCCTGAAGCGTCGCCTGGAGGGCAGTGACCAGACATGGATGATCCAGTTCCTGGAGCTGAGCGGTCTGGACCTCCTCCTGGAGGCACTGGACCGTCTCTCTGGCCGCGGTTGTTCTCGCATCGAAGACGCCCTCCTGCAGCTGACCTGCGTCAACTGTGTGCGAGCAGTCATGAACTCCTCGGCAGGCATCCACTTCATAGTGGAAAACGAGGGCTACATCCGCAAGCTCTCCCAAGGTTGGTCCATGACTGCATCTGTTGAGCAAATGCACAGTATACATGAAAGACCACCGCCAATATAAACCACTGACTTAAAATGGCAGACAACACACACAAAAAAAGTCTGAACCCGGGTCTCTCGTGTGGAAAGCCAACATCTTGGAATGCATTTCATAAAATTGTAAAACTATGAGATGTTATGTGCATTGTACAATAGCAGTTCTCTAGCTCTCTGCTACTGTATGTAACGTCAAATCCACTGGAAGACCACATCATCACGCTCATGTCACACAACCAATGGCCGTAGCTGCATTGGGAACTCCTTATATTATAAGGAAAAGTTCCCAATAAACAGAAAAAGCACTGACAATACGTTTTTGAGACTCTTATAGATTATTTATTTACATAGTAAAAAGTATTGACAGCAGTTGGACTATTGTAAATAAATAATCTATTTCTGCATCCAAAGAACCACAACATTCTTTACCAGTGCAGTGGCCTTTTCTTTTTTTACTGGTCTACTTTGCTGGCTTCTCTCACACCAGGCTCAATATATTCTGTAAGCCTCGAGTCAAGGTTAAGGTTCATTCAGCCTCAAATCTATAAAATAGCAGCACAAGAACAGATATTGGATTTCATTGCCTTATGTCATACAATGAACAACACTTATCTAAGGAACAACATACTCACAGGGCAACATCTCAAAGGTCAAGTTACACTGCCAAACACAGTGCTGAAAAACAGCATCCATCATGAGTCTATACTTGGGCAGGAAATTATTGTATACTACATGGAGGGAGAGGAATGGAAGCTATATGTTGTGGTTCATTAAATAGTGATGTGTGTACCTGTGATGCTCCACAGCCTTAGACACGTCCAACACTATGGTGAAGAAGCAGGTGTTTGAGCTGCTAGCTGCCCTCAGCATGTTCTCCTCAGATGGTTACCGCCTGGCTCTGGATGCGCTTGACCATTACAAGGTAAGCAGTCCACCTCCAGAAGAGTAGTTCTGAAAGTTGAAACTTTATTGACAAAATGGCCTGAATCTGATTGGTGCGATATTCATTTCATCAAGTTAACAGCTTTTCCACTTCAAATGGCACTTTCACTGTTACTTTCTTGATTACAAGGTACACAAGGTTTCTGTGGCCGATAAAAGCTTTTTGGTGCCCTCTAGTGTTGGACTGCATGCATCAGTGACCTCTCGTCACAGTCAAATGTCTCCACATGGATATTAAATTCATAAGGTGTCTGATTGTTCTCCTCAGGGTGTGAAGACCCAGCAGTATCGCTTCAGTGTGATCATGAATGAGATGCAGTCCACAGACAACGTGCCTTACATGGTCACCCTGCTCAGCGTTATCAATGCCCTCGTCTTTGGGACAGACGACCTCAGGGAGAGAGATAAGATGAGAAAGGAGTTCATCGGTAAGCTGTGGCACCAGTTTATTGTCACCTTCACCGTTGAGCTGCTGCTCAGCAATTTAATAGCAATCTAGTCTCAACTCAATTTGCATCTAGCAGCAAGGTCACGCTATGGTGAATTTTTAATTAAAAAGTCGTTCTCCTGTGGTGAAAATCCATGCACCCGCTGCGCAGAGGGGAATGTAGGTCAGACTCATCAGCAATAGCACTGTTACAAATATATCTGTCAGTGGTTCTGTCTAAGAATAGGTCTGATGGCCTATTCTCATTTTCGTTTCAAAACACACCTGAGAACAGTGTCATGTTTCCAGTAATGCATCTTCATGGCCACATGAACGGTGACAATTGACAAACACTCTAAAATGGAAGGATGAACAGCATGTCATTCAACAACATAGCCTTTATTTGATTTCATTGTCACAAAATGTGCCACATCTGACAAGATGTTGATCATACTTTTACGGTACACTTGCATGACGGCAGGGTGTGGCCAACAGACATGCACAAATACAATATTATGCACAGTACATCTATAGTATATACATCAAATAATCACACCGTGTGAAGTGAGGGGCGCTCTTGTCCATATCAATGTTTGTGTTACACCATTTTTGTGTTTACACTATGACGTAAAATTCATTGTCAATGGGAATTTTATGTTTGTGTAGGACAAAGTTTGCGCACATATACTAAAAGCTGGACTTAGGAAAAATAAGATCTTATGTGGCAGTCTATGTCGACAGGGAAGCCTGGCAATGCTGTGATTGGCCACTCCCATTTTGTAATTGCGCACCTGTGACTATGCTGTCAGCAGGCAGCTTGTGTTCTTTAAATTTACTGAAAACTCAGAAATGTGTTTTGTTGTTTTGCAGGGCTACAATTACTTGATATGCTGCCCAATTTGAGGTGAGAATTCCCTCTGTGTTATCATGGTGGTTGAATCAGTCAGTTCCAATTTCTATAGCAATACCTGGGATACATAATACAACTTAATTTAATTTGTTTAATTTGAAATAAACAATGTAAATGTTTTCACTGAATATTGTTGTATAATCAAATTAAAGTTGGAGAACCTATGTTCCCACATTGCCCTTCAGTGTTATTTTCTCATCCTCTGAGATAAGCTGTGCATTTCTGGCTTGCAGGGAGAAAGAGGATGAAGACTTGATTATTCAATGTGAAGCTTTTGAAGAGGCCATGGCTGAGGACGAGGATGAGTTGTTGAGGGTCTATGGAGGCATTGACATGAGCAACCACCTGGAGGTGTTTACTACTCTGTTCAACAAGGTGAGCCATGGCTATTTTATAGTAATCGTGTTGGTAATCGAAACCTGTGCTGGTGGGGAAGGCAAGAGCTGTCAAATGTGTTTGCCCACCCACTGATAATGTTTACATAATTAAAGCTATGGTGTCATGTTAGCAAGCTTACTTGGTCCATACAATTACAGGACGTGTTACAAGGGTTTATGTAGGCTACTGTAACTGAAGCTAAATATTCTGACTTGACTTGATAAACCGAGTGTTTTACTGTATGGCTGGTGAAGAATGGACCATACCACTCAAGTGTTTTTTCATAATCTATATAATGAAAAAGCAAAGCTATTCAAAGAAATAAAGATAACCCTATCTTTTACATGTTGTGGTTTATGTGTAGTATATATTTGTGTTGCTGTGTTTGTCCAGGTGAGCAGCTCTCCAGCCTCCCTACAGCTGTTGTCCATCCTACAGACGTTGCTGCATCTGGGGCCTGAGCGCTGTGACATCTGGCAGGCCCTGGAGGCCCTGGCTAACAGAGCCGTCCTGCTGGCCCAAGACTGTGAGTTTACACATGCATTTAGATGAATACAAACAGAAATCCACAAGGTTATTTCTCTGAATTAAGGACTTTGGTTCAGTTTGTGTTTTTGTCAAGGAAAGCCATAAATCATGTTCAGGTTTACAGTGGGTGTATTTATAAAGGAAATTATTCACAACATGGCAGTGAGAAACTATAATTTACAGCCCAGACAGTGTTGTGAGAGCAAAATTTTGACCTTGTGAACATGGTCAATGAGAGGTAGCTTTTTAAGTGTGGTTCCTCTGTGTCTGTCTGCTTTTTGGGGGTTCCAGCTCAGATGCAATCCTCTGAGAAGATCATGCAACGCTTGACGTTCTCCAAAGGCAAGAGCGGCATAGTTCATAGCGAGGTCGATGGCCAGCTGTTCAGGAAGGCAGACAAGGCCATTCAGACAGACCACACGGACGGAGACAAGGACACACTCGCCAGAATCACCTCAACCGGCCAAATGCCAGCGTGTGCCTCACCTCCACCTCCACCTCCCCCACCCCCACCACCCTTACCTCCATGTATGACAAGGCCACAATCCCCAGGCACCAACCAGTGCCCTCCACCACCACCACCCCCTCCACCTCCACCCAACATGAGTGGTGGACCCCCTCCACCTCCTCCCTTACCAGGAATGTCCGTGTCGCTCTCTGGTCCGGGGATGCCACTCCCTCCACCACCCCCTCCCCTACCAGGCATGGGAGGCTGTGCAGGGCCTCCACCACCCCCTCCCCTACCAGGCATGGGAGGCTGTGCAGGGCCTCCACCACCCCCTCCCCTACCAGGCATGGGAGGCTGTGCAGGGCCTCCACCACCCCCTCCCCTACCTGGTATGCCTCCTCCCCCTGGCATGATAGTGGCTCAGAGCTGCCAGTCCCTGGGCCGTTCTGCGATGGCCCCAGCCAGGACAGCCCGATGCCCGACTCTGAGGATGAAGAAGCTCAACTGGCAAAAGCTTCGTACCGTTACTGGTGAGTGGAAGAACCCTGCGCATTTTCCAAGAGCATTTAGTATAGTGACATTTAGTATAACAAATATTAGACATATAGTTTTATTTTTTCCTGCCAAGAAAAGGGGAGCAAATACTGGGGTGAAACGATTCATTGAATGATTAGTCGATCAATAGATAAATATTGATTCGATGGGAGGTCGATGTGGCCGGAATATACCTCCCTCCCGGGATTACGATTGCTGGTGGCGGTTACTTTTTATTTTTTATTATTACTGTCTTTGTACCTTTTATTGTCTTCGTTTTGTTTTTCTTGTATTTTGTTTTTGTTTTCTGTGTATGTGTGTGCTATCCTATTCTCTATATACATTTTGTGCATATATACTCATACATCTGTTTGCTGTCTCTGGACGGGGGGAGGGGGGTGGGGTACGGGGGTGGGGTACAGGGGAGGGAAAAAATAAACTGTTTTGACTGAATCGCCTGTCTGCCTGTATTGACCTGTAAAAAGGAATAACAAAGTAAACGCAAAAATAGATAAATAAATTCAGAGTAACTTGGTTTAGTGATTATGTAACTTTATAAGAGTATAGTTCTCACAAGACACAATAGTAGGCCAGCTTCTGAGTGAGCATCAGCTGATTCCTTCACCTTGCACCTCACCTCAGATGGCAACTCCATGTGGACGGCTCAGAAGAAGATCCCTCCTCCTCTGTCGCCCGACTACAGCAGCATCGAGCTATTGTTCTGTTTCCCGGTGACCGAGCCCAAAGACAAGGGGGCAGCTGCGCCATTCAGGAAGGAGTCTAAAGAGGTATTGCTTGGTCACTCAACGCAGCGCCTCCGGGCAGTAGCACTCCCAAACATGCTGAACAACCAATGATATGCTCTAATATATTCCCTTCATCGTTTATCTTCCTTCTGTAGATTACTTTCCTTGATCCAAAGAAAAACTTGAATCTGAACATATTCCTGAAACAGTTCAGATGGTGAGTTATTATCCCAGTATTGTTTCCACACCGTGTTGGTCCATCCCTAGCTGAATATATTGCCCCCTTTTCTACCCAGCTCGAATGAAGATGTTGTAGCTATGATCCAGAAGGGGGATCGAACCAAGTTTGACGTGGAGGTGCTTAAACAGCTTCTAAAACTCCTTCCAGAAAAACACGAGGTTGGCACTACGAGCATCATGCATGTTGCATAATATAACTTGGACGTAACATTCTCATCCATGCATAACTTCCCATATCTTAACAAGAGTTGTGGGTGACTGTCTTGTCTTCTGCCTCAATGTAGATTGAAAATTTGAAGTCGTTCCAAGGAGAGAAAGACAAGTTGGCTAATGTAGACCGCTTCTACAATTCACTTCTATCTGTCCCATGGTAAATGTTCTTACTTTTTTATCTGTCTGTAGATCATGTCACTTAATGGAGAATCGGTCTTAAATGTAACAGTATTGTTTACATTTTGACGTTCGATTCAGATTCATTATCAACTGCATTTCTTTTGTCTCTACAGCTATCAGTTGAGGATTGAGTGTATGTTGCTGTGTGAGGAGACGGCTTCAGTGCTGGACATGCTCAAACCTAAAGCCCAAATAGTGGAGGATGCCTGCCAGGGTAAGTCAACAGTATTCTACACAGTATAAACATGCATGTTCCACTGGTGACATCATGTTCACACTGAGCCCTCTGTCAGTCATAGAATGTGTGAACATGCAACTGAGCACCAAATCGCACCAAATCGACTACAAGATTAGTCATCTACATGAACCTACTGTGTGTTTTCTCAGCCCTCAGGGACAGCAACCTCTTGCCCAGTTTCTGCAGGCTTATTCTGGATGTAGGAAACTTCCTGAACTATGTAAGAAGCACTCCTTTCCTGCTCAATTAGATTTCATCCTTACTGACATCTAGACTATGATCTTGATTTAATTAAGCTGCTGTATATGTCTACATTCAGGGAAGTCACACAGGTAATGCAGAAGGGTTCAAGCTCAGCTCTCTGCTCAAGCTCACCGAGACCAAAGCCAACAAGAGTCGCATTACACTGCTACATCACATCCTGGCGGTACGTTCTTCAGAAACCCTACTCAAACCCTACTGTTAAAAATGAAACGGCACATTTTCTTATTTTTAACTACATCAGGAAAGTTAATGATAGATAGGGCCCACGCCCAAGTTACCCTTGAACATATTTAATTACACCCTGTGTTTTGCCCAGGAAGCAGAGTTGAACCACCCGGAGGTGTTGGCACTGCCAGATGATCTAGAGATATGTGAAAAGGCAGCAAGGTATAATAACCTATACTTTTGATCTATTCGACCAGTTTCTTTGCCTTTTCTCAGTTCCATGAATCTGTAATTGCCATTAAAAAAGAAACTATGTCACCTTCTATTTGTCTTTAGTGTTAACCTGGAGTCTAGCCAGTCAGAGGCTATTGCCTTACTGAAACGACTGAAGGACACCGCCAAGAAAGTCTCCAACTCTTTACAAGATGTGACGGAGCAATATGCAAAAGTCATTGAGGTACAGAAAATCTCCACATTCTCTTCATGGAGATGACAACAAATTGAGAATTCAAACACAAAAAAGCACTTGAATCTTAATGCAAATGGTCAATTTTCTCTTCACTAGGAAAACCTGCAGGCATGCAAAGCTTTAGAGGAGCAGTTCTTGGAGATTAACAAAAAGAGAAGTGAGCTGGCTGTGTACCTATGTGAAGATGCTAACCAGCTCTCCCTGGAGGAGCTCTTTGGAACGATCAAGTCTTTCCGTGGACTCTTCATCAAGGCCTTGAAGGTTAGGGAGGTGTTGTTGGTAATGCGACATATTTGTCATACATCAGAGGCATTTTAGAAGTTGAATTTACTGTACAATGAGGATTTGATTCCACCCTCAGGAAAACAAAGCCAGGAAAGAACAAGCAGCCAAGGCAGAGAAGAGAAAGAAACAACTGGCAGAAGAAGAATCCAAGAGACAGAAAGGAGAGAATGGAAAAATAAGTGAGCTCTCTCTTTTTGCTGTGACACAGCTGCACATTCTCCTATGACTCTGAAAGCGACACACATACTGTACTGTAATACACGCGCACACACACACCATTGCTCACACGGACTCAATGCTGCCCTCTCAGCTCTGTTTTCAACACTTCAAAATAGTTTGCTGGTCTTGTCACGGTGTCAGCTTGCTGTTAAGTGCACATAGCCTCTATGAATGGCTTTGATGGAGAAATATGAGACGTGTTCTGGACTAAAGTAAACTTAAAATATAAATTTCAATCACTCCCTTACAGTATTTGGCTTGACTTGGTTGGCATCCCTGGGTACGCCCAGAAAACAGCATAGTGTAAGCCTATATACAGTTTTGGGGGTAACGTGTTACAATTAACGCCGTTACTGCAATCAGTCATCACATTTGGTTTGACAGTTTCACACGGCTAATGGTATTACTGGTTTATTTTTGTATTGCGTTAATTTGTCGCACCTGTGCAACATGGCAGAGATTAAGAGAAGACGGAGGTTATCCTTTAGTACGCTCCATGCTAGTATTCACATTACTTATGGATTTATTGGTGAACGTTAACCAACACTGCCCATATGTAAGCAATACGGAGCAGTGCCAGCCAAAGCTGCTAACCTAGTAATGCCAGGAGAGGATGATATATATATTATTAAAACAGAGGTCACCTCTTGTAATGTCTGTCATTTTAATATGATAAATACTTTTGATAATTTGAATATAAAGTATGTATCTTAATCTCTCTGCTCTCTGTCCACACCAGTCAAAAGAGGCCTCCCGCCACCAGACGATGGCTGCATCATCGACCATCTCCTGGCAGATATCAGGAAAGGTTTCTGCCTCAGGAAGACAAGGCCAAGGTGCGATTTGGAAAGCTTCCCCTATAAAGAAAAACATAGAGATACTGGCCCACCTGGTAAGGATCTGCAACTTGTAGCTTTGCTAGTGAACCTGAGCTGTAAAGCCTTGTATTGTAAGCTTCTGCAAAAGTTTCATATCACATGTTTGGCAAAGTATTGTCAAATGAAAAAATAAAGACATATTTTGTCCCGGAAGCATACAATAAGCTTTATTCAGCCTCGCTGCTCCATCTCCGCTTTCGCCCGTGCTTCTGCACTGCTAACGCCTGTGGTCTCTGAGGCTACACTGCTGCTGACACCATTGCTTGCCGCCTTTGCATTTATTTTCATAATAAATGTCCCTATGCATTAATAATGCAGACTCAACATTATGCTTTTATTGTATTTAAATTAAGGACATTAGCATATTAATAGTTGTATTTCCTAAAGGCATCAGTGTTACCGTAATTGTGCCCGCCTTTCTACTTTTAGAATCAAGTGTCAAGCCTGTAGGAGAAGAAGCCAAGGCCTCAGCTCCAGGAGCATCAACCGTTCTCGATCCCAGGCAACCCCAGACAGAGGAGGAGCACAGGGCCACAAAAGACGAAGTGGACTTTCCCTGCAAACCTCAAGAAACCTCAGCCTCAACACAGAATGCAACCCTAGACTGTCCAACTTTTCCTTCGAACTCTCCCCACGGAGGCTCAGCACCCACCATGAAGTCACCCTCAAAGGATCCAGCCTCATTACAGAGCGGGCGACACCAAGAGAATGCTGTCACACCACTGAGCACCAGCCCCCCACACACGCCGACCATTGAGGCCCAGGATGGAACCGAGGCTCAGCCATTCGTCCCCAGGCTCAGTTGTTCATCAGATATGTCCGAGTCCAATGTCATCATGAACAAACAAGGTCCACCTGTGGCCCTCTGTAATGGTGACAACAGTGAGATCACAGAGAAGTCTATGCCTGATGAGCCCATAGGTAATTGGGTCAACGGCCCTCCCAATGGAGGACACACACTTGTGGCTGATATAGACATGGATGCAGAAGGGGGTGATGAAGGCATTTTAAAGAAAATTGAGGAGGATAATAACAAAGTGAGTCATGAGATAAGCACTTTGGAGGTTGAACCTGTCAAACAGGAGGGGGCTGCCAAAGAACAGGATGGCATAATGACGAAAGACTTTCGCCAGGGTGAAGTTGTAAGTGGGGAATCCTCAGACTCCAAAGGCAATGAGACATCTGCCAGTGAGATCATTCAGCCATGTGATGCCACAGGAGGCCTGGATTCGGAAGATGTGCCATCGTCAGTGTCTGAAGCCCTCCCTGCATCCTCGGCTCCCCTTAAAAAGGAAACTAAGAAACGCCAGAAGCTCTTTAGAAGAAGCAAAAAGAAAAGCAATGAAGGTAATTTAAGTTTGAGCTCAAACAAAGTTCCCGTTTATAATGCTAATCTCTTCTTGACATGTTTTATAGATAAGTCCTTTATTATCGGTTTTGTGTTTATATTCTATTTTACAGTCTACATTTATAGTGTACACTGATCCATGTTTGCATGAGTGATTTATTTATCATTGATTGTGAAATAAATGTGCCAGACACATAATTTGGTGTTTGTAGATGCTATGGAATGTATATTTTTGTATATAAAAGCCTCACCACATCTGAGTCATTTTATCATGGGTTTGAGTGTTGTCTTTTCCATTTTGATTCTCTGAAACACAAGGTAACGGTGGAAAAGGACACACTAAACAAAATTGTGTGTTACAGTGAGGTAGGTCAAATGACCCGATGAAAAACTAACAAGTGTAAGCAGGACCGTCAATCTATCGGCTCCATTGCTATAAAAACCTTGTTAATAATTTAATTTGTCTGCCTAACTGGTCATTTGTCTGGTCTTTAACACATGCTCTGTATTTGGTGTCTTAAGAATCTGGGTTTGTGTGTGCGTGCGCAGTCTGTACGCACACGTGTGCGTCCATGGCTCCTTCTTGCTGTTTAATTATAATTAACTAATCTTTTGACTGGACTAATCCTGAAGAGTACCACAACTAAACTTCTTTATAATGGTGTAAAATGTATCTAACTTCATGGTTTTTCTGTCTTAACGGAGCTTTTCAACTTATGAAGTCTTCAAGAGGGTTGTCTTATCTCGGGAGTGCTTCAAAAGGAAGTGTCAAATGTCTGTGCCCTTATTTTGTAACTGTGTAAATGGGACCGTTTTAACATACTAACAATACGCCGTCTCATGTCCTTCATGGAAACTGTTGCTCTGGCTTTACTGAAACATTGATATGAAATGTAAATAGCTTTCCTAACTAATTAAAAAATAAACTTGATAAAGGTAACAATCATTCTAAAGGAGATTTGATTTGATTTTAAATGACAGATTTGATATGCCATAAAAGTTAATTGCTCTACCAAGTGCCTTGTTTAATGCTACACCAATCCATTCTATGTACTCAAAATAGTTTTTATTTCCCTAGGTGATTCCCGGAAGAAATCAAGAGGAAAAAGGAAAAGTTGAGTCAATAACTCCATGAATAAGTCTTCCTTCTGTAAAGCTTTTATTGTCTCCCCCACACACACACACACACAGTATCACAAGAAAAAAAAGAAATCTGTATACTATATATATACAGGATATTAATCCATTTGTGTAAAATTATTGCCTACACAGTATATAGGCTATAAGAGGAATATTTTTTGATTATAGCATCAAATGTGTGTTTTGTATATTTGGTTAATTCAAAATATATTTTACAACATTATACCTGATGCCAAGGAATATACAATGTCTTTAAATAAAATGCCTTTTATCAGTATCTTATTGTGAAAATGGACAAATGCATGTACTGTACAGGTGGCACACCACTTATACTTATGTTATAACAAATTGTGATTGTAATTATTTTAATAAAACATGTTTACAGATTTAGTTTTTGCATCACTTTGTACATTTACTGGATATCTAGATAAACTATTACCTTCATGTGGTTGCATCAATAAAACATGGGAGGAAAGTGCCTTACAGTAGCCTACTGTATATGTGCCTATAGCCTTGTTATTTATAACTTAAGGTATAGTCAGTCGCTATGACAGTATAACACGTGGGTGCTATCACAAGAACGAGACCCTCAGTTTTAGAACAAACTTTACTGAATCAAATCAACGTGCCGTGGTACAGTCACAGCAAAGAACAACACTGAAAGCAATTTAACTTTCTTCCTCTCCTTCTCTCACTCTCCTAACTTCCTCTCCTCTCTTGCTCCCCTTACTGTTCTGTCATGCCTAGCAACTGTTCAGTCTTACAACAGGCTTGGTTCTGTTCTTGGTTCATGCTTTCGAAAAATGTTTATCCCCATAATTATGGACTTGCCTCGTAAGCAACAACTGTCCTGCGATGGTTAAGAAGGGGAACCTAATATAATTCACAAACCAAAAGTAAGAAGTGTTCCTCATTCCACTATTTGTATGCTGGATTTAGGCAAATTACACATCATACCAATTGAATTGCTGCTTATTGCATTGTTATAGCCATGGCTATTTGTCAAATGGTACTAGAACCTAGAGGGGAATGCTTAACTAATAGCCGGGGAGCCACAGAAAATTGGACAGGACCTGTGATGTCATGCTGTACTTTATTTGTGTTTTTTCTATTCATTTGGTCATTAAGATCCACAGAATGAGAGGCCTGCTCTGCTGGAAACATCGCGAAAAAGGTTATGGCCATTTTTGTATACCACACCATACTGTAGACAACCAATATAATTTATAAGGCAACATTTCCCAAATTTCATCATGCTTTAAGTAGCATGTGACAATTGTGACATGTCAAACTAGGGCGTTTTCATGATTCTGAATCCATTCCAAGCATTAGTTTTGCATAAAAAAACACTCCTTGGCCTAAATGTGCTGACCTCATCACTTTTGTGCTGACCTCATCACATTTGTGATGACAGCTATGGCCGTTTTTTGGCCAAGGAGTGTTTGTCGTGCAAAACAAATGCTTGGAATGGATTATGAATCATGAAAACCCCCTGGTTTGACATGTCACAATTGTCACATGCTACTTAAAGCATGATGAAATTTGGGACATTTTGCCTTATAGGCCTATTGGTTGTCTATGGTGTGGTATACAAAAATGGCCATAACCTTTTTTCGCAAAGTTTTCGGCAGAGCAGGCCTCTCATTCTGTGGACCTTAATGACCAAATGATTAGAGAAAACATAAATAAGTATGGCATGACATCACAGGTTAATCCTTATCCGTTGAGCTTTTGGGCCTGTGGCTCCCCAGCTATAAACTGAACAACCAGTAGAGAGAACCATACTAGAGCTCCACATGTTCTTTGTACATCAGTGCTATTATACTAAGCATCTCAACAGTCTCTAAAGAACCGCTACAGAACTGCTGAAGAACCAATATATTTATTTGTGTGGCTCATGAGGGAATATATAGACTGACCCCCTTTTCAACCACATCTAACAAGACAACAATATTACAGATGATGAATTTGTGAAGAGCTGCATGAGATAAGAAACATCTAATAATCAAAATAATGTAAAATGGAAAATGTATTTGTCTTATCATGAATGACTTTGAGTTTGCAGAAATGGCAAAGAAACGGAACTTGGAAAGTCACGTTCCGACAATGAACCACCAGCTGACAATGAACTGAAAAGGAACTGAAATCTCCATGTGCGTGTCATACATGACTGGCCACACCCCATCCACCCCTTTTAAACTGCACATTTGAAAACATTTCTGATAAAGGTTGTTCGGGTGGATACAAGTAACTCCTCCATCTGAAACCAATTGGAAACATTTACACAAGTTGATCAGGTAAGGAGATTTGCCATCATATTAATATCAGTAATCCTAATCTAGGATTAGGTTTGCCTTTTTTATTTTGATAACTATTCTTGGATGTGGTTATGAAATTGCATCTTGTTTAAATACTTAGTGTTTATATAGCCTACTGTAGTTTTCTGCGCCAGATCAGACTGTCAAAGGTGGGAAGGCGTCAATGTGTGTTATAATTTGGGACAATTCAATTCATTATTTGTGGCACTTTTTGCAAAACGTCCCTGCCTGCAAACTTTGGAAGTCAGTAAGCCAAGAATAGAAAATGAAATATCTGACTGATATAATACATCTTAAGCAGATGTATAGTGTGTGTGAGTTTTGGACAAATCTGTAGGAAATAGTACCAAAAGTGGTGTAAAAGGGTGTAAAATCTAGTCAGGCACAAACGGATGGGGCGAGTTGTGTCATGATCCTATGAATCCTGGGGAAACATTTTAGTCTGTGCGACCTACATTTCAAGAGTTATAGGTATATGACAACTATACAACGTCTGCGTCACACGCTGCCCTGAAAAGGCTGATTCTTACTACTTGTCCTACTCTGAGTCTGTGTGCAAAGTTTCACGCAGATCACTCCAGCGGTGCCAGATATTAGCTGTTCACAGACGGACTCGCAGATCTTTAGCACCCACCCTGATGGAGATCATTATAGTTTGTCTACAAAAACCAGCAAATTTACTTATCAACCAAAACATTATTAAACAAGGAGTAAATGGTTAAAAGCAGGATATTTCTGGTTTAATATTGCTCATATATTAAATTGGCGGTCATTCTCACCTTGACAAACAACTTTCTCTCTTCCCTTTACAGTCACATTTATCAACAATGTCAGTGAGGACAGAACATTATCTGGGTTCCTCCCAGGACTCTGACAGCCAGCTAGAAGCCAACCTGGAGAGTGCCGACCCAGAGCTGTGCATCAGGCTGCTGCAGGTCCCTTCTGTGGCCAACTACTCTGGGGTGAGGTGTCGCCTGGAGGGCAGTGACCAGACATGGATGGTCCAGTTCCTGGAGCTGAGCGGTCTGGACCTCCTGTTGGAGGCACTGGACCGTTTCTCTGGTCGGGGATGCTCTCGCTTTGCAGACCCTGACCTTCAGCTGACCTGCGTCACCTGTGTGCGAGCGGTCATGAACTCCTCAGCAGGCATCCACTTCATAGTGGAAAATGAGGGCTACATCCGCAAGCTCACCCAAGGTTGGTCCATGACTGCATCTGTTGAGCAAATTGCAAATACAGTAACAGGCCTTGTCATTATTATTATTGTTATTATTACCCGTAAGACGCCCTGAGGGCGAGAAGTGTACACGCATCCGCCTGGGTGACAGCAGACTGCTGGGCGAGCACTGGCACTTTGGCATGGGGGGGGGGTCAGATCAACATTATGGAATGAATTCTGTACTGGCCATATATGGAGTGTGTCTTGAGTCTTGAGTGTACAGGGTTTGATGAGGTCAGATGAACATATGGAATGTCAGAACAGATAGGACGGTTGGGGAAGGATCAACATATGGAATGTCAGAACAGGTCAGCCCCATATATGGAGATCTAAGGGTTTGAGGTTTGAGGTCAGAAGGACGGAAGATGCAGGTTTTCATAGTGTAAATTGCCTAGGATGATTCAAGGGTGGGGATAGATGGTGCTTTGCCTGCTTTGGGTTGTAGGGCAAGGAATGGGTGCAGGCATGGAGGTACATTTTGTACTTTGTAAAAGTTTGAAAATGTAAATAGACGTACAAAAGATAATAACGACAATGAGAAACAGAAAACCTAAAGCAGGTTGGTACTGTATGGTATGGTGCCACTGTGAGGCCAAATTATTTGAATTTATTGAAGAATGAAGGGTACGATATGTTGTGGTTCATTAAACAGATGGGACCATATTAGTGACGTGTACCTGTGATGCTCCACAGCCTTAGACACGTCCAACACTATGGTGAAGAAGCAGGTGTTTGAGCTGCTAGCTGCCCTGAGCATGTTCTCCTCAGATGGTTACCACCTGGCTCTGGATGCGCTCGACCATTACATGGTAAGTAGTCCGGCCACCTGCAGAGGAGTCAACAGCTTTTACACTTCAAATGTCTCTTTCACTGTCTCTTTCTTGACTACAACATTTGTGTGACCGATAAAAGGTTTATTGCTGCCCTCTAGTGTTGGACTATGTTAAGTCAGTCTCACTTCTCCACATGGATATTAAATTCATAAGGTGTCTGATTGTTCTCCTCAGGGTGTGAAGACCCAGCAGTATCGCTTCAGTGTGATCATGAATGAGATGCAGGCCACAGACAACGTGCCTTACATGGTCACCCTGCTCAGCGTTATCAATGCCCTCGTCTTTGGGACAGACGACCTCTGGGAGAGAGATAAGATGAGAAAGGAGTTCATCGGTAGGTTGTGGCACCAGTTTATTGTCACCTTCCTTCCCTGTTGAGCTGCTGCTGCAATCTAGTCCCTCAACCATCAGTATCTGGCAACAAGGTCACGCTGTGGTGAATTCTTAATGCAAAAGGCATTCTCCTGTGGTGAAAATCCATGTGACCGCAGAGGAATACATCTGTCACTGGTTCTGTCTAAGAATAGATCTGATGGCCCCGTTCTCAATTAGGTTTCAAAACACCAACCTCACGTTTCCAGTAATGCATCTTTGTGGCCACTGGCCACATGAACAATGACAAACTCTCTATATCCACCATGGAAATGGATGGACAGCATGCCAATCATTTTTCTCAAACACAAAAACATAACCTGTATATTTGCCTGAAGTAGGAAGAATTTTATCTGAGGTTTATAGACATGATTATATCCTTGCAAAGCCATTCAAAGAAATATCACTACCTGTACAATCTTGTAATTGGCCCCTCCCATTTATTACTTATCAAACTCAGAAATGTTATTCATTTATTTATTTTTCATTGTCTTGCAGGGCTGCAATTTCTTGATATGCTGCTCAAATTTACGTAAGTATTCTCTCTGTGTTGGTTAAATCACTATTTCTATCGCAATACATTTCATTGAATTTATCATGTATAAATTAAAAGATTACTTTTTAGACAGATATTCACTGCAATCTGTTTATTGTTGTTTAGACAACGGAAAGTTTGAGAAAATGTTCCCAAGTTGCTTTATTTTTATCTCAGCTCCTCTGAGCTCTGAAGCCTCCAAATGCCCAGCTGTAATCTATGCTTTCCTGGCTTTCAGTGACAAAAAGGATAAAGACTTAATTATTCAATGTGAAGCTTTTAAAGAGGCCAAGGCTAAGGATGAGGACGAGCTGTTAAGGATCTATGGAGACAAGGAGGTAATATTGTCATGGCCGTATCAAAATCGGGGTATTAATATCATTAACTAATAAAACAGCACATAGATTCAGTGACAGTTTAATTTAGCTTGTAATGACCCAGGGATGGTTTGTGTGTGAGTGTGGGCCTCAACCATGCTTATAGCTTCCCTGGTAGTGGTACTCATGCTCTCAGAGTCGACTGTCCTCCTTTATTCAACTCTATAGGGTGTCACTTTGTTTAGCTTTCAGTTTTAACACTGAAGATGTGGAGAAAAACTTAAACACAAACATTGTATCCAACAGGGGGAATAGGAAATCCAAATTCTCTTTCTCTTTTCTATAGACATATGCCTACTGTGTAGATTATAGTTTCTGTAAATCTCCTCACATGTGTGTGTCTTCCCTGTTCATTTGTTACCCTCTGACCAACTAGGCTCAGCCAAAATCCCACCATGAGATGTTAATCTAAACTAGCCAATGGTAACTTGATTTGACCATGACATTATTTAACTCAAGTGAGGTCGGAAAACACCACAGGTAAACACAGAGAGCATGTCACTTTATGACATGTGTGAAATTGAATCAGCTGTGTTTGCCCACCACCGATAAGGTTTACATTATTGCATATTTACTGCTATTGGCATGATCCTCTTAATAAGCCTTCCATCCTACAGACGTTGCTGCATCTGGAGCCTAATCACTGTGACATCTGGCAGGCCCTGGAGGCTCCGGATAACAGAGCCATCCTGCTGGCCCAAGACTGTGAGTTTACACATGCATTTTAGATGAATACAAACAGAAACCAGATTTGTATGTCTGTTCAATTTGTGTTTTTGTCGAGTAAAGTCATGGGTCATGAGGTGTTCTAATGTGGTTCACAGTGAATATATATTGGCTATTAATCACATGGTAGTGAGACAATGATCTTACATTGTAATGTAAGACCAAAATAGTCCCTGTGTGAACGTCAACGTCATTGAGAGGGGAAAGTCGTTTTTACATTTGGTTTCTCTATGCCTTGCTTTTGGCCGGTTCCAGCTCAGATGGAATCCTCTGAGAAGATCAGGCAACGCTTGCTGTTTTTCTCCAAAGGCAAGAGTGAGGCAGGTCATGATGAGGTTCACGGCCAGCTGGTCAGGAAGACCATTCAGACAGAGCAGGTGGATGGACCTCCACCTCCACCCCCACTTCCAGGGGCCTGCCCAACAAGCTCTTGCCCAACAAAGGCAGGTCGACGCCCGGACAAAAAGATGAAGAAGTTCAACTGGCAAATGATTCCTACCATTTCTAGTGAGAGCAGGAAAGGAACCCTGTGCATTTTCTAAGATTAATTTTGAAATACTGTCAGGCCGCAGGCCGGATTGGACACTAGATGCACCGAAATCTTTACTGCAGTTTGGACATTATTGGAATTGCCTCCATCAGGCGAGGGAGACAACGGATATAGAAGTTAAAGGAACAATTCACCCATTGTCAGCCTTATCTTCAATTAATTGGTCCTCACTAAAGCGCATTATAAGATGGCAACATTTCTGTCTACTCACTCTGCATCTCACTGCTAGGCATGTTTCTGAACCCAGGACACAGAGCAAGTAGACAGAAATGGTACCATCTTATAATAAGCATTCGTGAGGCCCAATTATATGACGATGGTCCTTTAGGGATTGTATAGCTTTAAAAACAGATTTAAAATGAAAATTATATACCGGTAATCAACAGTAGATTAATGCATTAAGAAAATAATCACTAGTTGCAGCCCTGGAGTGTGATATGAAAGGAATCTGTATGAATCTATGAGAACATAAGCAGTTCTTCTCTTTGCACCTGGACACAGATCACTCCATGTGGGCGTTGGCTGAGAAGGTCCCTCCCCCTCTGCAGCCTGACTACAGCAGCATCGAGGAGCTGTTCTGTTTCCCAGTGAAAGAGCACAAAGACAGGGGGGCAGCTCCTCCGGTCAAGAAGGAGTCTAAAAAGGTAGTCAACACGCAATGCAGCGCCAATTTCAAAATGTGGAGTAATCAGTGATATGCTCTAAATATCTTCCCTTCATCCTTTTCTCCTAGACTTTCATTGATGATTTCACGAAAAACTTGAAACTGAACATATTTCTGAAGCAGTTCAAATGGTGAGATATTTTCCCAGTATTCCTTACGTCACCATGTTGTTCTGTCCCTAGCTGAGTATTTCGCTGCCCTTCTCCACCCAGCTCAAGTGAAGACTTGGTAGCTATGATCCAGAATGGGAATCGGAACCAGTTTGACGTGGAGATGCTTAAAGAGCTTCAAAAACTCCTTCCAGAACAACAGGAGGTTGGCACTACGAGCATGTTTGCATAACTTGGACAAAACATTCTCATCCATAATTTATTTTGCATTAACAAGTCAAATTGTGAATCACTTCTGCTTAAATGTAGATTGAAGAGCTGAAGTCATTTCAAGGAGAGAAAGACAATTTGGCTAATGTAGACCGCTTCTATGTCTCACTTCTCGCTGTCCCATGGTAAATATTCTTAATTTTCATCCATCTGTCTTAAATTGAACTATTGTTTTCGTGCCTGTGGTCATCATCAGATGCATTTCCCTTCTTGCCTCTCCAGGTATGAGTTAAGAATTGATTGTATGCTCATGTGTGAAGAAACAGATTCAGTGATAGAGATGTTCAAACCTAAAGTCCAACTGGTGGAGGAAGCCTGCCAGTGTAAGTCAACAGTATTCTCTAATCATGTCATCATACATTTTCCATTGCTAACATCATGTTCACACTAAACCCCCTCTGTCTATCATTAATAAATTATGAAAAATGTGAATTGAAAATTCAAGTCTGGAATCACCGTTTGAACATAAGCAATATACACAACCTATATTTTCACAGCCCTCATGGACAGCAATCTCTTGCCCAGTTTCTGCAGGCTTATCCTGGATGTGGGAAACTTCCTGAACTATGTAAGAAGTGCTCAATTAGATTTACTGACATTTCAACTGTGATCGTGATCTTAATATGATATCTGTCTACATCTAGGAAAGTCAAAAAAAGAATGCGGAAGGGTTCAAGCTCAGCTCTCTGCTCAAGCTCACTGAGACCAAAGCCAATGAGAGTGGCATCACACTGCTACATCACATCCTGGAGGTACATGATTCTTCAGAAACCCTACTCGCCAAAAATGTGTTAAAAATTAAACAACACATTTGCCTTTTTGACCATAATCCTACATCATTCTATTGTGAGGACAAAATCTGTCATTAGTCATGCAACTTCCCGATGTCTTCTGTGTGTTGAGGGTTCTGTGCCTTTCACAGGCACTAGAAATCTTTGCCAGCCTACGTAAAATTCAGCATTTACATAGATATACTGTATGCCAGTGCTCACGAACGAAAATATTTCCACTTATATACTTGTCTTATTGTACAGAAAGTGGAGCAAAACCATCCAAAACTGTTGGAACTGCAAGATGATATTGAGAAATGTGAAGAAGCAGCGGGGTAACCTACTTTCCAGCTACTCAGTTTATGTTTTAATTTTCTCAGTTTGTGGATCTGTAATTGTGATTAAAAAGTAACTGTGCCACAATTGTATTCAGAGTTAAGCTGGAGTCTATCCAATCAGAGGCTAGTGACTCACAGAAAGGCCCTAAAGAGCCTAGTATAAAGGGAATAATTAGTGCCTTACTAAAACGACTGGAGGACACGGCCAAGAAGGTCTCCAACTCTGAAGAAGATGTGACAGAACAATATGAAAAAGTCATTGAGGTAAGTACAGATTTTCTCCACATTCCCTCCGTGGAGAGAATTCCACAATAAAAAAAGCCATGGGAATCCTCATGTTTCCCAAACGTCCCTTTCCTCTCCACTAGGGAAGCCTGCAGGCATGCAGAGATTTAGAGAAGAAGTTCTTGGAGATTGACAAAAAGAAACTTGAGCTGGCTGTGTACCTCTGTGAAGATGTTCATCAGCTCTCCCTGGAGGAGCTCTTTGGAACTATGAGGACTTTCCGGAGACTCTTCATCAAGGCCTTGAAGGTTAGCAAGCTTGCATGTGCCAACCCATTGTTGTGATACTGTTCATTTCTGTAGCAAAGTTCAACAAGACACTTCAAAGTGCTTTATACAAAACATTAATTGCAAAAGAAACAAATAAAAGAGCAGAGCAAGAAATTTATCAATAACCTCAATAAAAGGCCACAAAAACATGAAGGTCTTCAGCTTTGATATAAAGCAATTTGTTCCACATACAGTACGTGCATAAAAAAGCTGAAAGCTGTTTCTTCACATTTAGTGTTGACTCTGGGTTCAGAAAGAAGACAATGTGAGAGCTTTGGATGGTTCACAATCATCAGTGTATAGAAAGTGATTTCAGTGATTACATCATGTTTATTCTCCCACGCCCAGGAAAACAAAACCAGAATAAAACAAGCAGACAAGGTGGAGAAGAGAAATAAACAACTGACAGAAAGACCGCACGGAGAGAATTTAAAAATAAGTGAGCGCTCTCTCTCTCTCTCTCTCTCTCTCTCTCTCTCTCACTCACTCACTCACTCTCACTCACTCACTCACTCACTCTCTCTCTCTGTGTCTCTCTGTTGTCCTTGCACTGCTCCGCACGGGAAACAAATACATTCATTTGAATTAAAGTATTTATCTTAATCCCTCTGCCCTCTGTCCCCATCAGTTAAAAGAGGCATCCTGCCACAAAACGATCGCATCATCGACCATCTCTGGGCAGGTCTCAGGAAGGGTGTCCCCCTGAGTATGACACGTCCCGGGTGTGATTTGGAAAGACTCCTCTCTAGTGATACTGGCCCATCTGGTAAGGACAAGAGCTCGTGGCTTCCATCCACAACTCCTAGCTTCACAAACTGAACTGTAAAGCCTGTATGCGTCAACAATGTATTTATGTTTTCAGTTGAAAATGCATTCTTATGGGGTGGCCTAGTGGTCCACATGCCACATATAGGCTCTGGCCTGACAGCGTGTTGCTTGTTCGAGTCCCGTTCATGACAACCTTTGCTGCATGCATGTCTCTCCCCCTCTCTCCCTCTTTCCTGTCCGTCTTCATTGTAACTATCAATAAAGGCACAAAAGCTAAAAAAAAAAGAATCATGAAAATAAATAAATGCATTGTTATTTTGTAGCAGAATCATAAATTAGGCGTTAGAGTTACAATCCTTACATTTTATGTCTATTCTATTTTATGTCTCTTCTGGTGGAGACAGATAATTGCAACAATGAACTAGAAATGCACTGTCGAGGTGCAGACTTGCGCCTTGCACACACGTAGGCCATACATGGCCTACTTATGCGCAAGCAGAGCGCGCAAGTACTGCTACTAACTATAATGTCTATTACAACTGCTGTTCTAAATCCTTTAGACCCGTTATTGACCTTATACATACCTTGAAGCATACCTTAGTTACGTCACCATCAACAGCCGATAAGAGAACACCATTCTTAACGTCATGCTTACATGTATAGGCCTACATGTATACATACGTGCGGTACGTACGGTACATTACCTTTTACCCACCCAACATTGAAACATATCTTAATTACGTCACCATCAACAGCCAATTATAACCATGCATCAATTATACATACCACTTACTGTACTTGCGCGCTCTGCTTGCGCAAGTAACTACAATAAAGCGGCACATCTAGGGTTATTGTATTAACATACTCTACCATATAAAGTAGCCTAGATTGGTTAAAACTACTATCTGTCATTGTGGGAATCCCTGTGGCTGCTGTGCTGTAGACATGGATGAAGAGGAGGGTGATGAAGGCACTTTAAAGGAAATGGTGGAGGAAGCAGTTCCTGTAGAACAGAAGGAGGCTACAGAAGAACAGGATGTAGTTGTGAGCAGGGCACCCTCAGACCCCAAAGGCAATGATACAGCAGTCGGTAAGATCACATTTGTAATGCTAGTCTCTTCTTGGTGTGTTTTATACAGAAGTCCTTTATTGGTTTTGTTTTTTCATTGCATTTTATTTTATGCATTTGTATTTTACATTTGCTGTACACATTATTATACACTGATTGGTGTTTTTGTGGAATCAGTGTGCCGAAAACAGTTTTGTTTGCTATCAAATGTATGTTTATATATAAAACCCTCACCACACTTGAGTCAACTAATTTCATGTTGTCTTTTCCATTTTGTCTCTCTGAAACACAAGGTGACAGTGGAGACTGCTGCTGCTGCATGTTACTGTGAGGTAGGTCATGCAGTGGCCAGTGGTGGAAAAGGTATACTCACATTCTTTACTTAAGTAAAAGTATCAATACTGCTATTTAGAAATACCCTGTTACAAGTAAAAGTCCGGATTTCAAGTAGGCCTACAAAAGTATTGGTATCAAAATGTGCTTAAAGTACCAAAAGTGTATACAATTTATTAAAAGAATCTTTGAGAATAGCACATCTAAAGCTCACAATGAGTTGTATCGTGAGTCGCGATGCATTGTGAGCTTGTAGATTGGCTATTTTCAAATGGCCAAAATGTATATCAGCCTGAAGTGGTTACTGTAGGTTTTCTAATAATAATAAAAATCTACAAAGTAACTAGTAGGTTTTCAAATAATTGTAGTAGTTAAAGTAGTAAAAGTACAATGTTTTCCTCTCAGATGTAGTGGAGTAGAAGTAAAAGTACTGACAATTGGAAATACTCCAGTAAAGTAAAAAAAAAAATAAGCCATATAGGTCATTATGTGTCTTACTCTGCGTTGTGCTAAAAAAAAAAAGGACCCCCCCAAGGAACCCAGGGGGTACTTGCTGGACCCCACTTTGAGAACTGTACTGGTCTACTGGTGTGTGGATTCCATTTATTTTCATATTGTTTAACACAAGCAGCTTCAATTGACATATATTTTGACTGCATGGACTAACCTGAAGATGAGTACCACAAATAAACTGCTTTTTACTGGTGTAAAATGTATCTAAGTCAAACTTCATGTTTTCTTACAGAGTTTTTCAACTTGAACTGAAGAATTCAAGAGGGTTGTCTTTTTTGTGCTTTGTCAGTTTTCTGTGCCCTTATTTTGTAACCACATAGGCTACAGTAAATGGGACTGTTTAATCTACTAACAATATGCAGTCATGTGCTCCCTGAAAAAATAATCTGGCTCCACTGAAAAATATATAGGCCCTAATATGAAATATAACGTTATTTTAACTTAATATTAATTAAAATAATTAAGCAAGCAATATTTGTTTGATTTTACATGGAACTCTAAAGGTGTTGATTTTTTTTAATTGAAAATGTTGACCTTTATACATTCTATATATTTCATTCTATTATTATTATTATGAAAAAGGAACACAGAGGAGTGCTGGTATTTATGAATTATCATACCAAAGAAATATAACTCTTAATAAAATGTATTATATGTATATGAATTATTTAATGTAAACAAATTATTGCTATAATAGGTTGAATATATTTCGATTTTTGCTTCATATGTGATATTTTAATATGGCTGATTCTAAATAAAATAAAATAAAACGTATCAATATATTTTTATATTAAAATAGACTAATACGATGTGGCACACCAGTTGCTCTTTCTATTTCTATTATAACAAATTGTGATGTTTTAATATGTCAATAAAAAGTGAGTTTATGATGAACTGATCATTTTGTTGGCATCCCTTTTAGCATTTTGTGGTTATCTAGTAGTAGCATATGGACGTTTGATCTGTCTGTGGTTAGTGGTTACACGTACGCGGACTAGATACGCGCCACCAGTCCAGACCATGGGGACAGTTACGTTACGCACTGCACGTCTGGCGCTGACATCACGGGATAGCCTCTTAAGTTACCGATATGGCATTGCTATGCATGGAAAAAATCTAGTCTTCTTCAGACGACTGCCTGGGCCACCATCATGTCGTTCTCCTGGTCGTCAAAAGACCACAAAAGTTATACGAACGCACCTACCGCCACAGGGGTGAAGCGACCACGGAATGACACAGGGAACAAAGTAACCGTAGTGCTCGGCGCGCAATGGGGTGATGAAGGCAAAGGAAAGGTGGTCGATATGCTGGCGACTGAAGCTGACTTGGTTTGCAGATGTCAGGTAGGCCTATTAAACCTACGATTTAATCTCAGAATTCACACGTTTGGCCTTATATTGTTACTGGGGGGACATATTGTGTTTCGCCAAGTATTCTGCGCTCAATCACATTTAAATGTCATCACGACACATACTATAGGTAGCCTATGCCCTAGTGCAACAGGTGCGAGAGAGCTCTTAGATTTAGTGGGGACCGACTACTGTAACTTGTTTCTATTTGATTGTTTCTGTTGTTGTGGTAGGCTGTTAGTTAATGTAACTTGTTCATTCTTACATTAATGAAAGAACACCTTTGGACTTTTACACCAGACTTCAAATTACTTGATATGGGATGTGTTACAAATGCATAGCCTAATTTGTCCATTTTTAGCTGTTGTGCATGTAACATGAGCAGGTTGAACTTGAGCTTTCTCTCAGAGGATTCTACAAACTCAACAGGGCAAACATAATTTACTGGCTGAACGATTCAGCTGTGCAAAATAACTAAGGCTACACCCACAGTGGGTATTTCTAAAATGACTCTTAGGGTAAACATACATGTATTCAAATTGTCTCGCACCTAAACCCTTAAAATGGCCCTGTTTCTTTTCAATCACAGGAGGAGTTACATAATATTCTACTCAGAAACCAGTCCTATCCTGGATAGTGTGAAACCACTGCACAGTTGCTGTGTTGTATTCTCAACAGTGACAGCTAGCACTGCGATATGGGGGCTTGGTCACCCCACCCGCTGAGCATGTGCGAGGTCACATTCTCAGGGTGACTTGACATGTGAGAAGGCCAGCTCTTAGCCAGAGGGCACAGAACGGAGGATACACCATGCACCAGCCAAGTCTGTTAAAATAGGACCTGGGGGGACATGTTGTATTAGGAAGAGGGTAGTTTTCAGACGTTTATTACACACTCACTAAAATATAATTAGATTATATTCATTGTATTGTATCCCAATTTTTTGTTGTGCTTTTAATGTCACTGAGAGTTCCATTTGTCTTTTGGAGTGACAGGCCTGCAAGGGTCCATTTGGTTCCTATAACTCTCATTTTGCTGAGAACACCCTGGCTGGAGCCGACTTCAGCACGTTGAGAACCAGCTATACGAAATTACAATGCTTGTAAAACTATCAGACTATCAGAGTTTGCTCACACACACCTCTGTGTACCTATTCTGATTTGTAGGGGGGTAACAATGCCGGTCACACAGTGGTAGTGGATGGCAAGGAATATGATTTCCACCTTCTCCCCAGTGGAATCATCAACAGCAAGAGCATATCTCTCATTGGTAAGGGCCTCAATAATATTGTCTGCAGCGGTCAGTACAGTGCATATCTTTGTACTGTCAACATAATCACACAGTTGCAAGTCTTGACTGCAGTTAACCTCTGTCTGCTCTCTAAGGTAACGGTGTGGTCATACATTTACCTGGCCTGTTTGAGGAAGGCGACAAGAATGAAAAGAAAGGTAATTTGTCCAAAAACAACTGGACTTTAACATAACGGTCACTGTAAAGATAAGACTGACGTCAGTTCACATGCTACTTGTTTGCTTTTCTCTTACTACAGGTCTCAAAGGCTGGGATAAGAGACTGGTTGTCTCTGACAGAGCTCATCTTGGTATGTATACACACAGTATCCAGTGGTGTAAAGTAACTTTACACTTACACTTTTACATTTACTCAAGTACTCTAAGTACAATTCTGAGGTAGTTTACAGTACTAGAGGCAAATATAGTGCTTTTAATCCACTACAATTATTTACTAGTTAGGCCTACTTTGTAGATTTTGATTATTATTACAAACGACAAACAAAACATACATTAACCACTTCAACACTATATACAGTATAATATACAATTTGGCCATTTGAAAATAGTGGATCTACAAGCTCACATTGTGATGCATTGTGAGCTTTTAGATCTGTTATTTTCAAAAGATTTTTGTACATTTTATACATTTGAAAGCTTGTGAACTGGGACATTCTGCATAATTAATACTTTCTACTTTTTGTCTCCTGCGTAACAAAGCCCTGGTTGTTGATTTAGCTCTGAGATACTCACTCTCAGCAATGTTAAATGCTATAACGGTTAAACCAGCATTTTTCTCTGTCAGTGTTTGATTTCCACCAGGTTGTCGATGGTTTGCAGGAGACCCAGAGGCAAGCACAGGAAGGAAAAGGGTAAGGATAATTAGGATATAAGAAAGACAATGGCAATACAAATAAAAGCGTGTGTGTGTGTGTGTGTGTGTGTGTGTGTGTGTGTGTGTGTGTGTGTGTGTGTGTGCGTGTGCGTGCGTGCGTGCGTGCGTGCGTGCGTGCGCGCGCGCGCGTGCGTGCGTGTACCAGATTATCCAGATGAGATTTAAAGTCATATCTGTTTTTTGTTTCTCAGCATTGGAACAACCAAGAAGGGAATTGGTCCCACTTATTCCAGCAAAGCATCTCGCACTGGCCTTCGTGTGTGCGACCTTCTGGGTGACTTCAAGGATTTCTCTGCCAGGTAGGCATGATGGTAAACATTCATAGAATAATCACCCTTGTCCATGCGCAAACAGTCGCAAAACAGTGTGATTCACGAGTGTATCCGTTCGTGAATCTGTAAATCCTTTCAGATTCAAGAACCTTGTCCAGCAATATCAGTCCATGTATCCAACTTTGACAGTTGACGTTGAGGACCAGCTGAAAAAGCTCCAGGTACATACTGCAGAAATTGATATGATGAAATCCGTTCTTAACCAGAGTCCCCCTACAGTACACCAAGTCTTTTACCCTCTACACCAAATCACCTTGCTGAAAATTACACGGCTCAACGCAACACGCTGTGAGCTTGTAGGCCTGCTATTTTCTCCTAATGTTCAGCTGTTATGTCATGCCTAGAATAGGAATGCTGGGGTTCATGTGGTCATGAATTGGGCTGCTGTATTTCTGTCTTACTGCAGGAGTACGGTGAGAGATTGCGGCCAATGGTGAAAGATGGGGTCTATTACATGTATGAAGCTCTTCATGGAAGTCCAAAGAAAATTCTTGTTGAAGGGGCCAATGCTGCTCTCCTTGACATTGACTTTGGTAAGGCTTTTCAGTGATAAAAACGGATCTTTATTTGTATGTGTGTATATATATATATATATATATATATATATATATTAATAAAATAATTATTGTTTTTACTTTAAGTTATATGAAATGGCATTTGAGCTGTTGTTATCTATATCCTCCCTCTCGACAGGCACATATCCTTTTGTGACATCGTCAAACTGCACCGTGGGTGGGGCATGCACTGGTCTCGGCATCCCTCCTATGAACATTGGTGATGTATTTGGTGTATCAAAGGCCTACACTACCAGGGTCGGAATTGGAGCCTTCCCCACAGAGCAACTCAATGTAGGAGCTCACTACACTGACTTTATACATTACACTTAATCCTCAAGTCACCATTGAACATAATTATAGGAATTGACCTATATGAAATCGAAGCTGAACTGCGGTACAATCTTGGTTTGTATATCTGGGCATGATATATGTGCTCTGTGAGCGAGAAAGTTGTGATTCCATTCACTCTCATTGTATAGTGACAGGACTCACACTTTAAGTAGGCTACATGAGCAAATGCAAAAACAAAAAAACAGATACTACCTATATTAAAAAGAAAATCCTGGTACAATTTCTAATTATTTGGGGAAGGAGAAATTACTCTGTTCATGTTATGACAAACGTTCTGTAATCTAATCTAAATTGATAAATCCCCAATATTGGTGTTTATATGTTAAAAGTCTGATTTTTATAGCTTTTTTTACAATGTAAATGCAATTACAGAGCACAGTAACAACAGATAAAGATGATGGACAATATTTGGACTGATATAATACCCAGGTAGTTACACAACCCAAGGTTCTATCACAGCCAGCATCACCTCAAATCTCTTCATTGCTCATGTGATCTTTCTGTTGAATGATAAATCATGTGACTGTACTGTATATTATGTATGTTTGCCATCATGTGATTCAGAGGAGCTGTCAGATTTTGTGAGACACATGCTCAAGCATTCTTTACTTCCTACGCAGATCACATGTTCACACGGATAAATTTAGTACCAGAGTTCAAGATACCGTAGGTCAACTGTTTTGACTTCGGTCAGCTCACGTGAGAGCTGGCCAGAGTAGTAGTAGCATGCTTTTTACGTATTATCCCTCTCCCATTATACTTTATACTTAAACATCTAAGAATGTTGTGAATGTATTGGTTACACAATATTAAAATATTTGTAGTGATTATTTGATAACCTTTCTGTAGGCGGTAGGTGAGCTTCTGCAGACAAGGGGACATGAGATTGGCGTCACCACAGGACGGAAGCGTCGCTGTGGCTGGTTGGACCTGGTCATCCTCAAATATGCCCACATGATCAATGGCTTCACCGCGTAAGTGGATAGAGCGGATGGGATGGGCTGTGTGTGATCAAATCCAATAAAAACATGTCTCTTTATTATGACAGACCCTTTCCCCTGATTTATACTTGGTTGTGCACCAACATTTGCACTGAGATACGTTGTGAGCTTGCTAATTTCTTTCTGTGTGCTGCACTGACGTACAACCTTAGAGTATATATATGAATAGAGAAGGCACCCAGAGGAAATCTTGAGGCGAAATGGACATAGTGGCCGAATGAAGGTATTGCAGCCTGGCCCCAAACACATGAACGCGCTGTCCGTTGACTAACATTGTACACGTTCACGACGGACGACGCTCGTGCGCGTTCAACGGCAGCGCGTTCATGTGTTTGGGGCCACTCACCATTGCAATCCGTCCCAGAATGCACTCTGTTCCTACCAGGAAGGAGGAGTGAATCCGCCTCATGCGCTTTTGAGCAACTTAATGCAAGTGGATGGGAGGAGAACTCGGGTGTCTTCTCTATAGATATATAACTCTATGCGTACAACTGAGTATAAATCGGTCTTTAGAGTTCTTTGGTACTGACTTTTTCCACATATTTGTAAATCAATTGAATAAGAGCGAATAAGCATGTACATTAATACATACTGTACACATTAACAGCATTGTAACTTCTCCTATAGCATTGCTTTGACAAAACTTGACATTCTGGATGTGCTGGATGAAATCAAAGTTGGAGTTTCCTACAAAATCGCCGGCAAACGAGTTCCCCATTTCCCAGGTATGTGAACAGAAGAAAGCTAGGGAAAACTTTGCTGCCTACCGTGATTGCAGAAAACGCCTGTGTTTGTGCAAGATAGCCTATTTTCATTGATTGATTGATTGATTGATTGATTGATTGATTGATTGATTGATTGATTTCATTGCTCCATAGCCAACATGGAGGTTTTGCACAAAGTAGAGGTGGAGTATGAAACTTTCCCGGGCTGGAAAACGGACACAGCTGCAGCCAGGAAGTGGAGCGACCTTCCACCAAAGGCTCAGAACTTCATCCGCTTCATTGAGAACCACATTGGAGTTCCAAGTAAGTGTGATCATTGTGATGCAACAGATGCAACAGATATGTGATCTTACCTACTGACAGTACTCAATTGTTTTACTTAAGTAAAAGTACCAATACTGCAATTTAGAACTACTCCGTTACAAGTAAAAGTATGGAATTGAAAGAAAGTACTCATATTGCAGAATTCGCCATTTCACAAGTTGAAAATGTGTGCAAAATCTATTGAAAATAGCAGATGAACAAGCTCACAATGCGTCGCGTTGCGATGCTTTGTGAGCTTGTAGATCTGCTATTTTTAAATGTATAGGGTTGAAGTGTATGTTTTCTAATCAAAATCAAAATCGCCAAAGGAACTAGTAACTAAAGTTTTCAAATAATTGTAGTGAAGTAAAAGTAAAAGTTTTGGCTCTGAGATGTAGTGGAGTAGAAGTAAAAGTACTGGAAATTGGAAATACTCAAGTAAAGTACAGATACCTCAAAATTGTACTTAAGTACAGTACTTTAAGTAAAAGTACTTAGTTAGTTAGACATTACACAAAGCCTGAACAGAACAGTTCAAGGCTCAATGGACCAGAATGCAGAATAGTTGAGAAAGGCGCAAGATTCAATAGATATTTGCCATGTATACAAGTATACATATGTATACATGGCGTGTATGTGCTGTGAAATGTGGCTTTATAAATATTTTGCAAATTAAAAGTACTAATAAGAGCTTGTGAATAAATAATAACTAAATTAGTAACATTGGAAAACAGGTTATATATTTATTTTTCCATTTCCTGACTAGTAGCGCTTTTGGACATGGTTTGTACCTGACAGCGATGATATATAGAATTGCACCCTCCTTGGGTTACTAAATAATTTTGTTATGTTGCAAACTAAAAGAAAAATATATTGATTGATTGATTTCATTGCTCCTTCTTTTTTTCTTAAGAGTGATATGTTATATATTGCGGCATCACTGTCTGTAGGCCTTTTTATTTGACCCCAAATACTATAGGAGACCATGACCATTCTGAAATGTCCAGTAGATGGCACTATTTGATCAGTTATGTTGGTTGCTGATGCTATTCTTTCCTCTGCCTCTAGTCAAGTGGGTCGGTGTTGGAAAATCCAGGGAGTGCATGATCCAGATGTTCTAATCAATGGACTTGGGAGATACTCTCACCTGGCCGTGGTGGAAGCACAGAGGATTTTGAATGATTCTACACCTTTTCAATATATAAATCTAGAACTGTTGAACACATACTGAATTCATATTGCCTGTGAACCTATTAGTTTTGTAACCGTGCCAGTGAAACAGAATTAATATGACATCATATTATGAGGCCATCGTCATCGATCTACTGGGCAAAAATGGTAATAATACCAGGAATATTATGCACACTGGTTTGATTTTCACAGATGACTACAACTTAAGCTGTTTGTGTTTGGACTGTCTGCCTACAAAATAAACATGATGGCGTCATAGACACTATGGCAGTTTTATTTATGATGTGTTTTCAGATAAGACTTGACTGATATGAGAGAGAGAGAGAGAGAGAGAGAGAGAGAGAGAGAGAGAGAGAGAGATAGAGAGAGAGTATGAAGAGATTGAACGAAACATCACTGAGCACTGGCAATTAAAATGTAAGGCACTTCTAGTCTTGCATTGCATGCAATTATTTACAAAAATAATAATAATGTATATGTTTATTTATTGATTGAATACTTTTTTATGTTTATTGGTAGCAGGTTTCAACTATTTAAGTTTAGTTTGAACATACCATTTTTTTCTTCAATTTTCTCCCTCACCCCATCCCTCCCCCCACAGTTATCGTCATCATTAAAACAATATATTTGAAAAAAATATAATTGAGTATACAGACACACAAAAACAACAAAAACGTCCAGTCCAATCAAACAACCATGCATAATTGACCACGTGTAAACAATAGGACACAAAAAATAATTTAAACACAGATGACAAAAACAATAGGCTATAAATAACAAAATGAATAAATAATTACAATTATGAGTTGGGTTATTCGAGTTCAAGAGATAGTCACAAGTTATGTTAGAAAAGATTGCGGAATGTCATACATCAGATTCACCCCCTATAAATGATATACTCCTTTATAGACAATTCTATCATTATGAGAAAGCAAAAACAAACAGATTGGTTACTTTATTAACAGTTTGCAAAAGGTGCAGTGGTACAGAGTTATACAATAACGCTACAAGGATAACAAATCCCTGGTCAGGTGGCTTGTTTAATTGTTTCCATTGTGGTCCTATGCATTCAATTCACCAAGACAGAAAGACATACAGTAGCCCTACTGTACAAACAATACTATATTTAAAATATTTATCGTTTTATGTTTAATATGTATATAATATATATTCGGATTTCTGACACTTTCCCATTTGCAAATCTGAGGTCTCTTTTTTCAGAGACCATAATAATTCAATTCATGTTATTTATGGCATTAGAAGATGAAAGTCACGTGGGCGAGGGGGGTGTCACGTGACAACAGTTCAAATAGGGGATTGGCTCTCCGCTTGAGCCGCTTGTCAACACGAACATTTTTCCCGCAAACAAGTGACAGAGGAAGGAGCCACGTACAGAGTATAAAAATGCCTAAACGAGCTTGTCCTTTCACCGAGACCTTCTCGTCACAATACAAGGTCCACGTGGGAGAACGCGAGCTGAGCCAGTGTGGCGTGTTTGGGAACAAAATACGCCAAGAAATATTTGGTAAGAAGATGGCGTTTGGCGTATTACAAACCTTGCTATGCTAACCTCTACTGTTCGGCTTGTGTTTGTTCGTGTTGGTCTGGGGTTAAGAGAATGGAACGGGAAACGTTGTGTTTGCTCGTGTTTACAAATATGTTGCTTTCACGCTTTTGTATCGGAGTTACATAATATCGTTGTTTAACCGGCGTGATTGTCGGTTTTGCCTAAAAATCTACATCTACAAGCTAACAACGCGTCTCGATGCGATGTGTTGTTGGCTTGTAGATCAGATCTTGTTATTTTTGGCTAGCGGTACCGTCGGACTACGACTATACAATAAGCTTTATCATGGAACCTGCTAGACCTGGTCCAGAGCGTTAGAGAGGGCCAGGACGCTGCACGCCACCTCTGCCTGCTATTTGCTAAATCCAGAACCATCATAGAAGAGTTACGATATAGAGAGTATGCGCGTGACATCATCATCAAACCGGGAAGTTATGCAGGAATGCCTACTGAGTGGCACTACTTTCTTTGACATCCCATGCATCCAAACAGTCCTATCTGATTGCATTAAACAATGTTAAACTCACTATGCCTGTTGCTTTGCCACTCGATGTGCCATTCACTTTAAGCATGCGCATACCCTCTATTGAGGGTCAATCATGTACAATCATCATATATAGACAGTCTGACATTTGCTTGATACTATAAACAGCTTGCAGAAAAATACAGGGAATAACTATCAATACAAGGTCTGCTCCTAAGAGCATTTTAAAACCCAAGAAAACCTATGGCTTGTTTCCATATAGGGGACCTTAATATTCAATTCATAAGAGCTTACTTATCTATATGAAATCATAGATCTGCGTAAGCAAATGTCAGACTCGACCAAATTAATCTTGATCCAAGGCTACAACTATCTGAAGTCTGAACCTATGCTACTACTAGCCTGGAACCTCTCCCTCCGCTATTGGCGGGTGAGGTTACAACCAGGGCTATGTCAGCTGAAACTATCGCGTTTCCTTTCCGGTCATTGTTAAAAGAATCCCATTCATACACGTGTGACAACACAAACCCATTGTCTCCACAGCGAAGACCAACAGTTTGCTGTTCAGCGGTGCCAGAGCTGCCATGGATAACATGTCGAATGTGGAAGGAGATGAGAAGATGCTTCTGGCCTCCGAGCCTCCGCCACAGCCCACAGTGCAGGCTGTGCTGCCTCCTGCATGCAGTCAGACCCTGCTGAGAGGACAGACGCTTATTGGACTGGATGGAAGGCTGACCAAGGCAACCACCGCACAAGGTATGAGTCGGGCCGGACCGACCAGGACCCTTTTCACAGACGGTAAACTTATTGCATTGTTGTGATTTTTAAATGCACTACCACGGCCATGATGTCCGACCATTTGATTTCCCCAGCCCAGAGACAACTGGAATGTTTTCACTTTTCAGACAAATAATCTGTTCTTAGTCTTTAGAGTCTTAGTTTGAATTACTGTATTGCTCCTCTGGACTGTGAAAAACTTTCCACACCCACTCTTTGTCTGAAGTTCAAATAACACTTTTTACATTCCATACTGCCCTACATACAGAGATGGGCATATATTCGAAATGCCTGTGTTCGAAAACGTGTATTAAAATGCAGAAAATACATAGTTCTGTGAAATAAAATACAAGAAGTATTTCAAATGCATGCCCATCTCTGCCTATTGCCTACATAGTAGACTAAGTAGTCTACTATGTTACTAGTATTTCACTACAGTATGTTGTGTACCATTTTCAACTTTAATCGTGGAGCTATTCTTTGAAATGTTGGCTGATGTAAGTTAATGTTATGATTATATGTTAAGAAGAAATCCGACATCAGTCAGGGCCTGACATACAATTCCTGATTGCTTAATGATTTTCCTGTATGGCTGTAGGTTCGACTGTGGGTTCCTCTGGCTGCTGCGTGTGTCAGAAAAGCCAAGGCAGCAGGAGGCCGTGTGCCCAGTGTGAGCGTCCAGTCTGCCCATCCTGCATCCAGCAGTGCACCAACTGCTTTAACGACTGCTGCTCAGTCTGCACTGCCTTAGAGTGAGTCCCACCACATACAATTTAGACATTTAACCCGTTAATAACCTGAGACCGATTGTACAAAGTGGGTATAAGGAGCCCATTTTCAACCGATCTTCATATAATTGTTCCTCACTAATGCTAATTATAAGATTGCACCTGTTGATCTACTCACTTTGTGTCCGGATGGCTGTAGACCGTTCAGAAACTTGCCTACCGGTGATATCGGTTTGGTTATTTCAACCTAGATTGTATTCATGCAAGAAGAACTTTTGCTGCACTTCGCTGTGCAGCAAAAGAGAGCCCTTGTGAGCTTGTAGATCTGATAAATGGGTAAATGGAGTGCTAAGAATTAAAACAAATGAGTGCCAGAGTAACGAGGATAGCAGATAGACATCAATGTTGCAGGCTTCAAATCCTGCTCCTATAGTCAGAAACCTACTCAGCCAGGACTGTTGTGAATGTGTTTCTCTGAACGGTTTTGTAGGACGACTTTAGTAGCTCTCATGTATTTGTTTTTTCTTATGTACTGCTTATTTTCCTTTCATACCACATAATTTAGTTTAAATTCACATTACATGATCTTGTCACTTCCTCGTGTCAAGACAAGAAGTTGTGAAAGGGAGCGGGAATTCGAAATTGTCCAGAATTATTCTATAGACTAAAAAAACAAATACATCGCATGGATGCACCTGGGGCGTATCCTCAGTGATGTATCCCAAGGTCATCGGGGTTTCGGGTCTCCCAACATCATACCCCTCATTCAGGTGACCCAGCCGGGGTGATCAAGTCCCGACTTACGTCCCAGTAGCTACCCTTGATCAGTCCCATTAGGGAAAAACCAGGGCCACACAATCCATTCCTCCTGAACTACTCTGCCGGGACTGGGAGGTACCATTCTGGAGCGTGGAAGTACTAGGCTCTGTGGGTTTACTCCTGTCCGGGCCCCTCCTACGTCTCACCAGGTCCAATCCTGCTCTAACCAGGTCCGGTGTTTTACATCAGTTGTCTGTGCATCTAAGAATATTTATTTCACTTAAGTTATCGTATTGGTGATAACTACATGTATATGGTACAACTACATGCACACGGTGCTATGCATGTAAAATGAGCCAGAGGGGGCTAGTAAACAGATTTCTTGTTTCCCTTAGAGCAGCTGTGCTGATATCTTTTCACTATACATACCAACATGACTATGTGTGCACTCGGACAGCATGGCTTTCTACAGTAACCCGTGTAATAAGGGACTGAAACTGGCCTGTTTCCAAAGCCTCCAGTATTTTCATAATCATGTTTATCATGCACAGTAACATCCTCAGTGTTCATTTAAAATTGAATAGAATTATGTAAAAATCATCTTTTTCATTTATTTAGAAATTTCACTAGAGGATAAGCGTGCAGCATCTCGTTTTTGAGGGGGTCCTAGTGTGATGTCATGTATTTCATCCTAATGGCCAGTAGTCACTTGAGTGGCAGCGTGGTGTAGCGTGCCTTCCACACTTCCGGCACATTTCTGCCCCAGAGTGTAAATTGTTCCTTCCTCCCGTGACCACAGTCGACACACATGGCTCCAACAAACTGCAGCGACCAATGAGGCATTTATTTTTGTTTTAAATATCCATTCATGGTTTCAGAATTACAGTAATTCTGGTTCCCAGACTATTCGTGATGTGAGCCAATGGTTCTCAACCAGTGGGTCGGTAATCCCAGGGACTCTATGTGATTTCATAGGGGGTCCAGATGACAGTTAAGTGGTGATGGTTCAAATGTGATTACTTTGGGGGTCGTGGCCTGAACAGTTTGAACTGGTTCACTGGAGGAATTGAGTTTATGATACATTGTATGGTTGTTATTTTTGTACTCATTCTGATGTTTTTTTTCACCTCCACAGCTACAGTGGACGATATGACCAGGTTGTGTGTTGTGGCTGCTCATCATAACTACCGGAGGCATAAGACGACTGAACAAGGAGCGACTAGACTATTATTATGCTTGAATACATAAGTTGCCTTTGGACTTCATGAGATACTGAAACTACATTTTATACTATAGTGTACCTGTATTTTTTTTAAGTCCTATTCCAGATGTCTATTTGTGTAAGTGTATATATGTATTAAATTTCCAAATAAATACTTGAAAGCTTTACTCTATCTATCCAATCTATGTCTTATCTTTGATGTCTGGCCTTTTCTTTTTTGTGCATGATGGCACATAATGGTGTTAAACATGTCAATCAGCAGATGGCAGCACACTAAGTATGTTTTGATTAAATAATAAACTGACCATATACCAAGGCCATGTTCAATGTGGTAATGTAGAAGAAATCTATTCATGACATGTGTATCAAACAAATATCTACTTACAATCCACCATGCCTAGATACCCGCTGTTCCCCTGCTGATTATCAGACCGTTTTGACTGAGATATGATAGTGAAATTCCTACCCAGTCACTCTGACTTGCCTTGAGACTTCTGATAACCCAGTATTTGGATTTAAATGTGCAAACGAGGTCTTCCGAGTCTTTGTCGCAGACTGCTTGGCTACAGTTGTGCCTACTGGTCATGACCTTGAGCTGTAGTCATCACTTTTCCTTGGCTCTGGTACATCACTGATGACTGCTTTTCAGGGTCATGTCGTGCTAAGCTCTGAGTAGTTCTCATTGGCGGAAGTCCTCACCATGGCCCTTAAAGGAACCAGTCACTTTACTTGGTACTGTAGATCAGTGCTTCTCATACCTTTTCATGTCATGGCACCTTCAGATTGAAAACCTTTTCAATCAGATGTTTGTTTGTTTGTTTAAACTTCATTTTGCTATAGAACCCCTTCAAAGACCACCAGACCCCACTTTTAGAACCAGTGCTGTAGATGTTCAGAAGAGTTAGAACTTATAACAGTTTCCACAATAACAGATCTACAAACTGGTTCTCAAGTGAGGTCCAGTCAGTGACCCTCAGGGTTTCCTGAGGGGTTCCCCAAGTGGACCCTTAAAAGGTTTAACTAAACATATACAAATGGTCCCATAACGGGTCCATTTGCTTAGAACACTCTATATGAATTTTGGGGGTCCTTGCAATTAAAAGGTTTGAGAACCACTGTTCTAGAATAGATGTCAGACGGGTTGTAACTGGAAGTGTGTGTGAGCTTTTGAGTCACTTCGTGCACAGCGGGCCAATTGTGGCTCTCTGGTCTGTGGGGAGCGCTGCAGTTGGTGTCAGAGGGCACTGCATGGTTTCTGGCTGAGTGAACAGACAGCTGCTGGCTAGCAAGGCGTCAAGATGTCTATACTTATTGTATTTTTTAGGTAATATAAAGAAAATTTTAAATAAATCTGAGGCAGACGCTCTTCAAAGGACTTCCAAACCATTTGAAGAGATACTTTCAGACAACGGATCATAGAGTTTAGGGCTGACATTCCTGTCTGTCATCCGAAACATTTGGAGGAGGTATTCATTGGTAATTTACTGGAAGGACTGATGGCAGTGCCAGGGGTCCTCCCGCATAATGAAGTGATGAATCAACCACTTAAACCCTGTATTCTTCTTTGACTGGCCGGAAATTGATGATCTACAAGCTCATAACACGTCATTCTCACAACGCATTGTGAGCTTGTAAATCAGCTGCTTTTGTTGAATGTTCATCCCAGAATAGGGACACTAGGGTTCATGTGGTTAATGTACCTTCAAAAGAAGCGCATGCAGCTGTCTGTGTCTTCAGCACATCTCCACTGTTACGGCAGGCGGTCAAAAAAGGTCACGCTATGCCTTCCGAGAATGCTCCTCATCCATAGAAAAAGAAGCAGCCATTGGACTTACTTCAGGCACACTCACCAAGCCAAGTATATTATATGGTTAAAATGCCTTTATTATCTTAGAGCCTCATTTACCGTGGCTCATGTGTGGTTGGGTATCTGTGAGGAGAGGGGCCACATATACAGTACATAGTACAAGTACAGACTCCAAGACCAGGCCAACTGCAGTCGGCCAGCAGGAGCATGTGGCTTTGTCTTTCACCCATTCTTTTGGGGACCAGCTGTGGCCTGGAGTGTGAGCGTCGGGCCCAATGATGCTGCTGCTATAAATATGCGTCAATGAGTGTGAGTAAGTGACAGCTGTGCAGTGGACCAAGGACACTGTGTCTTGGCAGTCTCCAAACAAGGCAACCCCAGTGTGAGCACTAGTTGATATGCATTTATGCACTTTTGGACGACATAATGCCGTATATGCAATTCAGATGAAAGTTGTAGATTGTGATCTTGAACTTGAGTGGTCCTTCAGTGTGGATAAATAAAAGAACGACCTATCAAGGACACTGTCTTTGGATTTCAGTATATTCAGTGGGAACATGTAACATTACGTATCGTAACTGGGTAATGATGGTATCTCTTTCTTCTTATCCTTGAGAATGCTTTCTCTTATATCAGACTGGAATGAGTTTATTCCTGGGAGCAATAGCAATTTTCTGGAAGACAAAATAATATGTCAACAGATAAATTGCTTGAATGCATGTGCACTGCACGCATACGCCTGCATGGAGAGAGAAAAAGACAGAAAGAAAAGCTGAATGCGAGTGCACGTTTGCGTGCACATATGTGTGTGTGTGTGTGTGTGTGTGACTGTGTTTGTGTGCCCTTTTCAAGTGTGACCACCTGTCTTTTGTTAAGAAATAAATAAATAAACATGGGCCACACCAGCTGTCTCTGGCAGTCCGTCCGTTCAGAGGTCAAGGGCTCCCACCGCTGGCCTTGTGAGGCAGTGGACACTTACAACTTTGCTTTCAACTTCCACCAAGTATATCGCTAAACGCTGCAGAATAAGCCAGGCATTTAAGCCTCAGGGAGGAATGCTTTATTACACCATCAAGTTTCTCTGCACATATCCCAGCTTCTCATCCTGCTGCTAAGCCCTGTCACATGCCCTCTACTTTTCCTGTTGAGGTTTTGGTCCAGGAGATTTCCACCAGTACACTATACTGTAGGCCACTGATTCTCAAAGTGGGGTCAGGACTCAGAGTTCCTGGCAGGGTCCAGTGGGTCCCCAGCAGAATGAAGAACAGCTTAAACACTGAAGGAAAATGACAAATCTCTTATGAGGGTCCCTGACTCCCTGGCACAAACTCTTCAAATGGGAGTCCATGGCCAAATCCATAATAATCTAGGGTTCAATGACATAAAAATGTTTTAAAACCACTGCTGTAGGCACTTGTTGTACATCCCGATCGAGTTGTGCAGATGTGAGATCATGTGGATGGCGGCTGAACGCCCCGCAGCCTCCCATGGGGATGTTTACAGTACGAGGTGGTCACAGCATTGCAGAAGGCCCATATTTACTGTGAGCCGCCGGGGCTGGTTCAGGGTGTTTATGAATGATCTTGAGGAGTCATTGTTTTCTTTAGGCCGGCTGGCGGGCTAGCGCCACTGTGTCGTCTTGTTTGTGCATAAAGTACGTGCTGCAGAGCCGGGCCAGACAATAGAGTGGCTGAGCTACTACCCATACACACAATAGAGTGGTGGGATGAGGTCGAGGTTTGGGGCCGTGGTTCGGGGGCTGGGGGCTGGGAGGTGGGATGGATGGGGGCAGGGATGGGTGGATGCAGCCCTTGTCTATATGGGGCTCCCATAGTGGGTGTGTGCTGGAATAGGGGGAGGGTGGTGGGAACCCAAACCCATCCCCATTGGGATCGCACAGCAGAGCAGCTGGATTGTCTTTACATGTGCAGCGGGAGAATAATTAAAAGTTGTCTCCAAAGAAAATGACCAGTGAATTGGCATGAAGATCCCAATTAGACACACATATTTTTTTTGCTTGCCCACTTATGCATGCATTATGTAAATGTATTAAGACATTACTCATTCACTCATTGAATGTTATTACAATTAAATAACAGTCAAATAACTACATTGTTCCAGGTTTAGCCCCTCTGTGGGGTGTTGGAAGCAGGTCTGGATAGTGGATACCATCTCTGCCTGGACCATTTTGATTTAAATGCGATTGGGACCATAAGACCCACAGTATTATCACATTGTTGTCTATGTACACACAGTTGCAGTGGTGTTGTCGACACATGGTTGGTTGACTGTAACTGCAGCATAGACAAGTGCTCTCCTTGGAAACCATCTCTTTTAAGGTCAGGTGTTCACTTTTCTCTACATTTGTTTCCGCACTTCCAAAAGTAGTAGACATTTTTCACTTATGACATCATACTGTAGGTATATGTATATATTGTGTCTTATCTGTATAAGACACAAAAATATACAATTCAAGACAAAACTATTGTGAAATGTATTCACGCAATGAAAGAAATCCACACAGTCACAGAAAGTTGTTCCATTTTAATCTATGCATAATCTTAATAAAGACCTAAATCAAGATTGTCACATTTCCACAGCACGCACACACAAGCACACTCGAAAAAAACGCAAACAAAAAGAAATGCACATACAATTACAGATCAAACAAAGTAAATTACCTCAAGATCTAATCAATGTCAATTCTGCATAAGATTGTCCCCTAATCTATACACCACTAACACTGAAGCAATTGATTACTATAAAATATACCTTTCTTATTAAAAAATTATATTAAATTCTAATGGCACTTCTACAAATTCTATTAAAAAGATTTCCATTGACATTTAGAAGCTTTTTTTAAATCAAAATTGAGATACAGTCAAATGTTGCACAATTCAATAATAAATATTTCTCATGATTATACACAATTTCACAGTCATAACCTGCAGAGGACAGAATTCCAGTATCATTGTGAGCCTACAGTAATTTTTGACTCCAAGATCATACAGCATGAGTTAGGCAGACATAGCCCCAAATAAAGAGCAACTCTCCCCGTTTCCATAGAAATCATAAATCGAAATCTGTTTCACATTCAACAATAATCTAAGGAACAGACTTTGTTAGTTCCAAATCATAAGTTAATAAAAGCCAAACACGAAAATGCTTGTCTTCAGTTTTACATGTACAAAAGAGGTTTATTAACATAAACAAACGATCAAATTAAACTCCATATCTCAGATTTCATCTCCAAAAGCAGCAAAGAAATTATGAAACTTCAATTTGTTTGTTTGACTGATCAGAACATTTTGATATGACAGACAAATTGACCCAATTGTTCAGTTGTGTTCTTTTTATTTATTTTACTTCATTGGGACTTGTAATGTATGAAAGCTACATAGTAACCTAAATGTTAATTTAACACTCTGGATTTTACTGTGCATCACCTCAGTCTATGGCAAATTTACAGTGTAGAAACAGGGCTTCATCTGATTCAACATTTATTAGCGTGTCTACAAGGCACATTCTGGGATAGTCCTGGAGGTATAAATAAAGACCGAAACAATTAGCAGAAAACAATTCTTTACATAATGTTAGTTTATGCCTCTGTACAGTACATGTGAACATTAGAGAATCACTGATTCAACTGCACCACAAGAAATACTCCTTTAAAAGAAATGCTCCATTAACAAAATAAATAAAAAGGCAATGAGACAAGTGACAAATTCTACATTCTTGTTTTGATTGAAATATCGTTCACTATAAACACTACAAAAACAACTATGTATCCGAAATAACTCAGGGTCCAAAGTGATTCAGTTCTCAGGACATCCAACATGTTTTGATGCCAGTGTGGAATCTTTTGAATTTCCTAACTGCACTTGTTAGAAGCTCTGCCATACTTGCACTCATTAAATGCTGGCAGGGGAATTGTGCCAATTGCCAAGACATAAAAGCAGTCTCATGAATACATTTGGATGGTCCTGGAAGGAGTCTGGTGATTAATAAGCAAGGCTTCCATCAATCCTAAACATACGCACCTTAAGGAGATTATGCTGAAATGGACAGGTAGATTGAAAAACGATTCTAACTTTCACTGCTGAAACGTTTTCAGTCGGGGCTTTGATAAACATTGTCCAATGTTTGGAGGGGGAAAATAAAAATCTGTCAACAAGACACTTGAGAAGCAATACTCTGTTAAAGATATTCTCCTGATAAATGTGCAATCAAATCACCATGGTATCTCCTCCATATAGGACAATGAAGCACTTATATCTACTGCATTCTGGGATTGGGGGGCCTGTACTTTGATGCCTCCAGACAATGCACCTGTTTACTGTCTCTCTTTGCTAAATACATTTCTTGCATTCCGATGCCTCCATTCAATACAGAAAAGTGCAAAGAGAGACTCGCGGTGCCTTTTCTCCCCACAGCTAGGAGAGAGATACACAATGCTCCCTTGAGAAGTACCTGGGACATGGGGGAACAATGCCTGTATTGTGTGACTTCTATAGGTACCTAGGTAGCCTGCGCCGTGCCGTATCGGTGTGGCTGTGCTTGTGAACAACTGCTTCCCCTGGCGGAACAGCAGTCATAGCAGTGTTAACGGGGTTCTGGTTTGTAGCGAGGCGCAGCTCAGTGAGGTGTTGAATATGGAAGAGAAACACAAAATAATCTCTGGGGAAGACATGCCACTGAGCTCAGAGACCGCAGCCTTAATAAGACACCTTGCTTTCTCAACCAAACGTGAGCACTAATACAGGAAACAAACAAGTTTGATAAATAGATTATATATTTACATTAAATATACACATAGTAAGAAATAGCAGCCTAGACGATATCAGTGTTGAAACTATATGCATACTAAAGAACAAGTGCTTCTCTATGTTCCATGTGACAAATCTTGAATACTCCTAAGAGTTTTGTGTATGGTGTATTAACAAATATTACAGTAACTGGATAAAAATTAACAGCCCCATACCAATGAAAGAGTACCAAGATAGCAAGGCAAGACGTCATTTCAAGCTTATAGAATTGAGATCACACCTACAGTAAACCCTGAACCAACTCAAAAACTAATAAATAATTCTGATCAAGTCTTCTCAGGACAGATTAAACAAATTCTGTGATCTTTTAGTGCCACCCCCCTGGTAAGAATCCCCATAGCATCTAATTGAATCTTGCAGTGAAGAAACCAATTTCACTGCCCTTAAACAGAACAGGCTCATAATTGCTCGTTTTGCTCAAGGATTCTGTCAGGATTAGTTCCACCAAGGCGTCGGGTCTAAATTAATCAGTAGTATCGTACATACAGACAGACATAAAATAATAAGATAGGATACATGTATGAAAAATTCAGTCAATTCCAAGAAAGAAAAACAGAGTACATTCACCTCCACGGCTGTGATCAACATACAGTGCAACCAACAGACATCTACGGTTATGTTAACCCATCCATAACTGAGGCACACAGATAATGTACTTCTATTGTTCTCCATCTCTCCTTCGCCTGCCTCGTCAATTTGACCTCTCTTGCCATACCAGGAAACAAGGTAATTTATTGCCAAACATGTGCTTTCGAATGGTTTCAATAAATATTTACTTGACAAGACGTCAGTTGTTTACATATATTTTGTTACATTCTCATAAATGATTTAATTATTAAGGACATTCACGGGTCAACTGGCATTCCAGTGACGCTTTTATTACCTCCTGGTATCTGGACAATTTGAAATGAGAGGGCAATCCAGATTTTAAAAGCCAAAACAAGTTTAGATTTTCACAAGAAGCTATCGCAATCGGTCGTATTGTTTAAGTTAGGTGTTGAGAATTCCAACAGGCACCAATGTACCAAGGCACCAGGCAGTAGTTGGAATTGGTCATATTGCTTTTACTGTAAATGGGGATTTTAATTTGAAGGTCATTCCTTCAATATGAACTCAGTTTTAACATTAATTAGAAACAATTGTTCTGGTAAACTCATATAATAACTAGCCTGATCAACAACAGGCTAATAATTTATGATGAAGGCAATATTTTGTCTTCCATTTTAAGGAACATGAACCCCTCCCCCCCCCAAAAAAAGAAATATACTTCCAGTAGTCAAACTTCATTAATCTTGCTGCCATATAATAGTTTAGTTGTTAAAGACAAAACAGGTCTAAAAATAAATAATGAAAGCGTTATAAGAAAAACAGAAATCATATATTGCTACTTGCGGACGGCTCTGTTCTTCCATGTGCGCAAAGTCTCATCACTCATTAAAACGATTGTATTAACTTACGTTAGCATTAGCTATCACTCATTTGCCATTATTTAAGATATCCAAGTTGGATACCATTGTCTCGGCAAAATATGCACCTGAATGAACTAAAACAGAGTGACACTAACGCCAAAGAAAGAAAGAAAAGAAAGAAGTGCATCATATGATTCATCGATTCACCTTCAACACATCACCAGCTGGAGTCTTGATACACCCAGGTTAATCTTATGTCTGATTTATACTTAGTTGCACTGCGTTGCTGCGCACTGAAAATAGACGATCTATAAGCTCACAACGAGCATGTAGATCTACCATTTTCCAGCATGCGACACAGTCATATGACAGAGCATAAATTAGACATTACAGCTTGTGCACACAAACACCTTCAGCAGTCTGCCTCTGACCAGCTCACACATGCCATAACAGCACAGAATTCAATGATTCCAGTTATAAAGACGCTACATCTCTTTAAACTTGAGAAACGCCCACGTGGGGGGGTAGAATTCCAAAAGGGACATGTCTCCATGTGTGCAGACGCATTTAAGAAACATTTCAGTAGTAGTTGTAGTACTTGGTATATGAAAAGACATACTCTGTCCTGTGTCGTGGCACTGTGGGGGAGGTGTGTTTTATCCAATGGCAAGAGTCTTGACAAGGCCACAGTGAAACTTCCGGATGTGGCGATAGAGGTCCCCCGATTGGGTGAACCGACGTTCACACCACTTGCATGCGTGCGGTTTCTCGCGCGTGTGCACCACGGCGTGCCGGCTCAAGTTATGCGAGTACTGGAAGCTCTTGCCGCACTGGCCGCAGGTGTACGGCTTCTCACCGGAGTGGGTGCGCTCGTGCCGCTTGAGGGTGTACATGCACGAGAAGGTCTTGCCGCACTGGGAGCAGGTTGGGACGGAGCCGTCGGGCGAGAGCTTGGACCGGGCGCCGTCCTTCTCGCGGAAGTGCGAACTGAGGTGCAGCTGCAGCACGTGGGGGCTGGGGAACACTTTGCTGCAGAGGGGGCACACACACACCTGTTGCCCCGGGGGCAGGAGCACCCCACTGGATGTGGAGATGTCTGAGGAGGCCAGGTCGTCCTCCTCCTCCTCCTCGCTGTCCCCCAGCAGCCTGCCCCTCCTCTCCTCGCCCTCCCTGCCCTGAGCGCCCTCCCTCCCCCTGCGACGATCCCCCTCCTCCTCCATCAGGTCTTCCTCCTGGGAGAGCAGGGCGGCTGTGGAACCGTTGTTGCCTGGGAAGAGGGCAGCGAACCCTGTCACCACTGAGCTCCTGGCACTATTCCCAAAGCGCTGGCTCTCGGGGCTCATCGGCTCACTGTCCTCCTGCTCTGACAGCAAGTCGTGTTCGTCTTTAACAAGTGGCTCAGTGCCCTGCTGCTGGCTGTCGAGGGCCAGCTGTCCCGAGACATAGGAGGGGTGTAAGGGATCTCTGCTAGACAGAGGCTTGAAAGACAAATCCAGTGCGCAGTCCATGTCATCTGAAGCCCTGGACCTCTGGGATAGCGATACGGTGGAACTACTGACATCAGCTTTTGTTTTTCCAGCTGTTTGGTCGCAGGGCTCGGCCTCTGTTGACACATAATTGACACCTACAAGGTCCAGGGACCTGCCAGAGTGACCATTTGCCTTCTGCCTGCTCTGTGCAGACCTATCACAATCTGTGACAGCCAGCTTGACTTCACCCTTGTCCATGTCAAACTCCTCCTTCGGGGGGGCCTTGTGTGGCCCGTGAGCCTGTGTCTGGGGCTGTCGCCGGCCTGGCCGCTTACCGCGCAGCTCGCCATCTGAGGAATTCTCTCTGTCCAGACAGCTCAGCCCCAAGCCCATCTTTTCATCCGGGGGGCACAATTCCTTGTCTTTAAGCTTGCCTTTACACACTTTAACAATATCATACATGTGGAGGTAGCTGGCCGCGGCCAGGACATCCTCCACTGGCAGGGAGCTGAATTCCAACTTCCCCTCATACATAAATTCAAGGAGCAGACTGAAAGCCGGGGCCGTCACAATGTCACTGTTCAGATGCACAACGTCCCTTTTGTCCAGCTGGTCCCTGTAGAAGAGATGGAAGTACATGCTGCATGAGGCCAGCACAGCCCTGTGCGCTTTGAATCTAGCCTCTCCGACAAGAACAGTGCAGTCACAGAGGAAACCTTGGTGACGCTGCTGACTCAGACACTGCAGCAACTGGCGGCTATGGTCTGGGAACTCCATTCTTCCCTCATAACCTGATGAAAAACAGGAAAAACAGGATACTGGATAAGCGAAATGCAGACATTTAGAGGGCGCCACAGTGTTAGAAACGCATAGGCAGTCAAGGGGCACAAAGTCAGCAAACCCAAAGATATGCAAAAATTATGATGGTTAATTATTCATGTTTAGGCAAATTATCTAAAAGTAGTCATAATTGCATTTACAATAGGCCTACCTCCAAGTTCTCAAAATTATATAAAAGGTCAGCCCATTTAAAAGTTAATATAATCCATTCCAATGTAAAACACAAATAAGAAATTATCTCAGGGAGATTAAAAGGGAATGTAAACTTTACAGTGTAAACTGTGTAAAGCAGCACTTGACCAGAACTAGAACAGGATACGGTTTCTCGCGCACCTCTGTATCATTTCGGTAAACGAATCCTCCAATTACTCCACCTACCAATTATTAAAAGTATTCCCGTTAAGTAGCCTAGGCAGCAGCCTACTTTTTGCGGTTCATGGAAATGCGAAACGGACGGACTGTGGGGCACACACACACACACACACACACAGTCGCACGCACGATTCAACACACCAACAAAAAAAGGAAAAGAGAAGAAACGCTCGCTGCTCAGCTGTTGTTCGTGTTTACTGAACAACCGAAGGAGAACTGTTCGTTTTACGCAAACAACGAGAGGCGAGCAGCAGACAGACGTGTTGGGTTCGCAGATAAAAGGCTACCACTCGCCACATCGGGGCAAGGTTATAAGGAAAAGGCAGAGGAGACTCGAGTGAATAAACTGGTGCTCTCTCTGTTTGCTAATTACACTGCAAGCTGTGGAGTCAGCTGCTCTGACATCACCGCAATGGAAACGCTACCTCCAGCTGTGCGACGCTTTTTTGCCATATGTTACACCGCCACTAAAAGACACACAACTTCTTATACGAGGAGATTTATATATCTATCGCAGGATTTACACACGCCGGGCTACTGTCAAACTTTTAAAGAACTTGAACGACAAGGCAAACCGATAGACCTACATAGGATATAGCAGCATAGCGTTCAACTAAAAGAAAAGAAACTCCCATTCGATCTGTGCGCACTGGTCACATACACACGCACAACTGTGAAATGTTAGTTTTCTTGCGTGTTAATTCAACATAACACTTGCACAGATCACCTGGAAATAAAACTGCAGTTACATTATAAATAAGTTAATTGGCGCCGAGTTAGTTAACGGTAGCTTACATTAGTTTAATTTTGTTAGAAATAACAATTAGCCTATAATATAATCATTTGTTTAAAAAAAAAAAGGGGGTAAAGTGCGTGCACGAGGCGGGGGCGCGGAGCTCCCATGTCCGTGTTGGTTGTTGGGAAACGCATTGGAAGCCTTTTAACAGCAGAGGAACTCACAACAGCAAACTGCCGCTGGCCAAGCAGCCCAACTGCGCTGAGCGAAGCAGGCGAGGAGGACAGACGTTCGCTCAACTTTCGCTTTCTACATTTCTATATAAAAAAGCCACTGGGAGAAATAAACAAAACACTTACATTTACACGCGGCTCCGTCGTGTTTTCCTATGAGCTCCGACGTCCTTTCATGATGTGCGGCGCCAGATGTTCGCTTCTTCTCCTGTCGTTTCTTGGGCTTCCAGTTCGACCCTGGGCTGGCAGGCTGGCTGCACTCAGCAGCGCTGTGTGTGTCAAGGCAGGTTGATAATGGACCAGTCTCGCGATAGCAGCCGCAGCAGACCACAATAAGTTGTGTCTGTGTACTACTCCCTGCATTCACACAGTGGCAGCAAGTAGCAGAGAACCCTCGGACACATCAGTTGGCTCCCTTATAGAAACACCTGTCCAGGACATTGATTGACGTAACAACATATGGACAGATGCCATATGTGCTGTTGCCTAAACTTAGTACCCCCCTCACACACACTCACACATGCCCCTGAAATCCTTTCCCATTCAAGTCTGTCATCTTTTTAAAGTCAATAACTTTAAATTAGCCTTGAATGCCTTTTACTCTCATAAAGTTAAACTTTTATAATTTAGAAATGTCACATTTTATAGTATCTGCTATGAGGTGCTATGCATCATACTGACTAAGGACTGGAGAGTTGCAGTTTTATTAGTTATGATATTGCTTTGCATTAATATGAATATCCCGATATACGCTATTGATGGGAAAGTAAATCATACATTCAGATTTTTGGGGTACAGAGGGGTACTGAGTGAGAACTTGTGAGGACTGTTCTGCCTAATCCCTGTTTGGAGTGTGGAATTCCCTGGCACCGTGCCACCCAGTGCCATTGTTTATCCAGGGAATATCCAACGCTATGGTTGTAAAAAATTATAATATATAGTTTCAACTGTCACTCTGGTTCCTGAAACGGGGAATTATGTCTTCTTTAAAAAAATGAAAAATGATTGAATTTGGTAGAATTTCAACACATCTCGTCGCAGTATTACGCTAGTAGGTCTGTGGAGAGAAAATGGCTGTTCTGTAATTGCAGTGGCCTGCGATGGCAGCACAGTGGAGAAATAAGGGCTTGAGGGCTGCAGCTGCTCGTCTTGTGCCCCCCTCCTCCCTCCCCCAACCCCCGCACCCACCCCCCCCTCATCCCCAACTGCCTCTGTCACCTTTGCCCTGTGTTCCAGCTGTCGTGTGTTTTGAAAGGGCCATTTGCAGCTCCTCGTAGCCCCCTGACACAGAAGGGAGTGAGCAATGTGACGGGAGACAGCAGCCACTGGTCGGAAAGGGGCCACAGGCGAGGATTCTTGTCCACTTACCTCTTTATTCCATTTTTAGTCTGCCTGTGGTGACACAGCGTAGTAGGCATCCGTACCTAAATCCTCTGTGAGGATTTTACTGTGTGTACAGATGACTACATGCCAAACCACAGGCCTGTCAGCCTCTGTCTTTCTGTTCTCCTCTCTCTAACTCAAGTTAGATACAGTCCATCACATGCTCTAAAACACTTTTTGTGAACAAGGCACACAAATGGAAAAGTAAAGATCTCGAGGCACACCTGTAGTCATGGTGAAAATAGTCGATCTACAAGCACACAACGCTAATTTTGAAAAATAAAATAAATAAGGATGCCAAGTTGAAAGTGCTTGAAATATACTGTATATTTTTTTAGACCTATGTATGGGGAATGAGTGCACAAAAAGTGCTGATATAGTAACATTTTGTATAGTTGTATATATTGCAACAATGTGCTGTCCCAAGGCGCACCTGGCACACCAGTGTGCCTCGGCACAACATTTGGGAACCATTGCTCTAAACAACCTAATTGGATACTACTGGATCAATTGTTTATTGGACAGGAAAAAAAAGGGCCGCAAAATAATGGGTGACCTCATGTGGACTTGGACGTTGCGAAACACCAGCGGCAAACAAAATGTTCTGATGGTCCAGTTTCAGATGTGTGTGCCATATAAACAATTTACCATTCAGCGCGCATGTGAGGAGCAGCTATGTGGATAAGAATAGGACCAGTGGCCCTATGTTTCCCTAGCCTGGCATACGGTACCCAGTAGAGGAGGAGGATGGGGGGGGGGGGGGGGGGGGGTCACGGGGCAAGACAAAGCAGTGGTTGTGCCCAGGGACTGTGGCCTCAGAGATCGGCTGAGTACGGTGAAGGTTCTCACACACAGAAAAAAGGAAAAAAAAGATAGAGGGAGGGAGAGAGAATGAGAGCGGGTAGTGAGGAGGGGGAGAGAGAGAACACTTCCTGGAGGTTCATTCTTCCTCTCTGCAATCATCAATGGCATTCTCCCCCTGACCCACTCCTCACTCCGACAAACAAAAGGCCCCGCATTCCAGTGCAGTCTGACCGCCAGCCAGCCAGCCACAGTGAAACCACATCACTCTTCCCTCTGGACCAGTGGTCTCATCACAGGGATGGGCAGCACTGAGCTGTTTATTTGAGGCATTTTTTTCCCTTTTTCTCAGGACTTCGGTTTGTGTTTGGTTGTCATCTGAAGTCCTTTAACCAGCTTGAATTGGTTTATGATGTAGAACAGTTGTCTGTTTTGTTTGTCCATCTGTGTTGATTTGTCAACCTCAGGGTGCAGTTTAAAAAAAACCTAAATCAGGTGGCTGACACATCTGAAAGGGTACTAGTTTCCCAAATTCTGTCAGAATCTGTCAATAACGGAATAAAGCTAATTAACTAAAAAATAGAAGAATATCCTACTGTTTTATTTTAGCCTTTTTCTTGAAGAAAAAAACAAAAAACTTAAAGAGAAGGCATTTTCATCCGTTAAAACATCCCAAACGACACATTGCACATTGGCTGCTAAACACTGTCCATTTCCTTTGCTTTGTATAGGACTTAATTCTATTTACTTATTTTCCCGTTGTATTTGAACTTTTAACTCTTTAATAACTTTGTATGTCTTTTGTCTTCGTGCACTTCATGTTGTATGAACTGAAGCACTTTGAATTGTCTTGCTGAAATGTGCTGCCTATAGGACCAGATAAGAGATCACCTGGAGGTTTGACAGGAAAGATGTGTGCATGCATGCACTGTAGGCTACATTTCTGGCCACTAGCAATTTGATAGACTAGATGGGATAACTCGCAGATGCCTTTGATCTAATAAATGCTCAGTCATATGAACTTATGGCCTGCAGAAAATAAGTCTAAAACATGCGAGGCGACGATGGACAAGGACGTACATCGTACAAGTATGTTTAAATGACCTTGCTTTGAGCCAGCAGAACACATCAACAACAACAACATAACACTAGACCAGCGAGTAGGAGTGCAAGCACCGCTGAGAAACAACAACAGCATTTATGGGATATCCTTGGTCAGCCCTGCAGCTTGGCTGCAGTTGTTCTCAACCATTTCAGGCTGCGACCCCCCAAAATAGCCCACAGGTTGAGAACCACTGCTCTGTGGCATCAGGAACATACATATAACAGTTAGGTTGAGGTATATAGGCTCTATGGCAGAAAGGAAATGTTTTACACCTGGAGTGACAATGAGGGGAAATGGCAGAGAGAAGAGGCTGGGACGAGATAACAAGAATGCCTGCATACTGCTATTTTAGCCACGTGTATTATAAAACACATGCAATACCAAAATGTATGCACGCAAATATATATATATATATATAATATATAAGTACACTACACAATAACATCTCTGACTCTGTGTGTGTGTGTGTGTGTGTGTGTGTGTGTGTGTGCGCGCGCGCGCCTAGTTCTATCTGGAGGGCGAGTGACGATCTGAAGATGTCACTACTACACTACTACGGTATTTCACTTTACATGCCTGTCCCACAACAACAATCGTCACACATCACGATGGCAGCCAGTCAGACACACAGACAGGCAGCTATTTCTCTGAACTTGCCTGGTCGACCATCACCATATACATACACATAGAGCGGCCGGCTTTAGGACCCGGGAGGACGCCTTTCAGCCACAGAAGCATTGCAGACAGAACGTTGGGAGGTGTAGTGGAAGAAAGGCAAAAGAGAGAAACGGAGTAAATGAGAGGCACTTTTTTTTGTCCACACATTATTCAAGGACTAAATCAACTCAATAAATCGCCGAAACCGAGCTCCCCTTAAAAGAATGACACGGACACACTGTTGAATTCCCCGTCCAGGTAAATAAACGCCTGCGTTTTCCTGCTGGTGGGCAACAACTACAAGAGGTCGACAGACACAGCTAGACAGGGTAGGTCCCATTGTACTACATGGGATGATGCGGTTCTTCTCTCTCTCTCTCTCATGCCTGACTTGATAATATGCCCCGTCGCGCGACGGTGTCGCGCCGCCGCCGACAATAGCAGATCTACAAGCTCGCCGCGCGTTGCCGAAGGGACGTGCGGTAAGTTTGTAGATCGGCTAATTTATGTCGGCGGCGGGGCGACACCGTCGCGCGGCGAAGTGTAAACTAACCCCGGGCTTCACCCAAGCTGCCCTGCTAGGCCCCATATCCTCCTATCTGTCTTGTGTCTGTCTGACTGTCTGTCGCTGAAATGCAAACCTTTAAAAACCCCAAGACCCAAGTGCTTGAATTACTTCAGCTGCCTTTATCCTTTTTTTTGTTTTGTTCCAAAAGCTGCTGTTATAACTTTAACCACAAGTTTTATCAAATTATATTAATTTGTTGGCTGTTTTTTGTTTGTTTTCAATGAACGAAGTGAATAAGTGTGTTTCCTTCAAACGTTAACCATTTTGGACAATGACCAACAACAACAACAACAACACAACATGATAGCCTTCAGGCCACAATACTGTCCTTTTTTTATTTGTTTTTCTTTTACCATGGAAATGAGGAAAACAGGAAATGAAAATAATCACCTCAAATGTGCAACAAGAAGAGTGCAACTTCTATTACGTTCTATTACTATTACGTTATTGTCTCCTTTGAGTGTGTGTGTGTGTGTGTGTGTGTGTGTGTGTGTGTGTGTGTGTGTGTGTGTGTGTGTGTGCGCACTCGTGCGCGTGCGCACGCGCGCATCCCAATATTGTTATGATTGTAGTCTTTTAGGAAATGACATTCTGGTAAACCACCACGTTGATTTTTCTTGCAGCATCATTGCAACTCCCAAGAATCTGCAGGATGATGAACCATGCACATAATTAAAATCCTCCATGCATTTTAACATTTCAACTTGCAAATGCATTAGCCACCTTATTTACCTATAGAGCACCGAAGTCTGACGTCACTTTCAGTAGAGGGCGTCAGTCCCCAGGTTCATGTATTTTTTTAGTTGTATTGTAATCCCCATAGGGGGGATTTTAGATCGCTTCATATAAGAACTGTGTTTGAAAAATAAACATGTCACCCCGGCCGCTTCACTCATATGGATATGAAGAATCAACTGACTGAGAGAAAACGCTAATGTTACTGCTACTGAATTAGTTACATTTTCGCTAGAAGCAGACTGTATCATATATGAGTGACTGACTGTTGCAAACGATACAGAGACACCTCCCTGACAATAACGCAGAGACAGCTTGTTTATTTTTGGACCACAACGCTTATAGTAGACGATATTAAGATCACCCCATGTTATTCTCCATAGAGAAATTACTTCCGCGAACCAGGGGAATCGAAGGGATGAGCGAGTTACGTCAGGACTTCGGTGCTCTATTAAGGATGGGAACCCATTTTGGGGTTTTCACCTTTCAAGACGGAAATCCATTTTTGGGTTGCTGTTGCCTGCCATGTAGCCTACAGTAGGAGTATATAGCAACATTTATTTTAACTTTTTTGAATAAATACGGTATTTTAAGTTTTTCATAAAACTTAGGTCAGAATTTAAAACCACACCAATCCAGTTGCAGCTATCCTTGCAACAAAACAGTTAAGTCAACCTCACCACTGCAACTCCTTCCAATTCCAACTGCCATTGGGCATAGTGGTTGCAAGTACAGGTACTGCAAGGAGTTGCATGGCGAATCATTGGTGTGGTTTGGGCTGTAGAATTCGTCTAAATGGGTTAAAGGCTTTTTACCTGTCCTATACAAGAGTGTAGGAAGGTCTTGTCTTTCTACACAAGAGTGTAGTCGTATTTCTTTTGCCTCTGTTAATTAATTTGACCTGATGCTGGCTCCTAAATGGATACTCAGTATTAAATTAGCAGTAACAAATCTTTGTTGTGGCTCCTCATCTAGCCCACTTATGACCGGATGTCCCGCTGACAGCATAGGTCAGTCAGTCCACTGTGCAGTGTGCATTGTGCCAAGACATCCCAGACAATACTGTCCTCTGAATGGTTGCTACTGTATATACCGCCAAGGATGCTCAGTCATTCTATGTTTCCCATTTCAAATCAACGTTTGCTATGTTGTTCTCTCCTCAGTCATCATCATCTCCTAGGTGTCGTTATGTTTGCATGAAAAAAGCCTGCAGAGAGGATGAAAGGCATTTTGTCTCCCTAGTGGCTTGGCACTTTGAAACCTTTATGCCTTTAGTGTCAACATGCTGTTTGTATGAGTCATGAGACTGTCCCTATCCTGTGTGTGTGTGTGTGTGTGTGTGTGTGTGTGTGTGTGTGTGTGTGTGTGTGTGTGTGTGTGTGTGTGTGTGTGTGTGTGTGTGTGTGTGTGTGTGTGTGTGTGTGTGTGTGTGTGTGTGTGTGTGTGTGTGTGTGTGTGTGTGTGTGTGTGTGTGTGTGTGTGTGTGTGTGTGACACAAAAAAGACACAACGTGAAATGATGCAGGCAAGTTACTGTTTGACCCTCCCTGTTCTATTTAGAAGATGCCAGTCAGTCAGTCAGTCAGAACGCCGCCACCACCGTCGTCCTGTCCCCATTGCTATGTGAAAGGACTTTGAGACACAGTTCCTAGTAGCCTGTTGACGCAAATGTGCCACCAGTTGCAATGCAGAATTCGAGGAATGCTGTTTGAAATTTGCCTTGTACACAGTCAGACCTATTGTACCCATCCTGGAGGCTTGTACGCCACAGGAATTAAGATGCGTTATCACTGTGTGGGGTATATACGCACAACGCTGGACCTTTTGTCTGTTATCGCGTGACCTTTCTTGCTCACTCTCTCTTAAAAGAAACCGCAGTCTAAACTCCCTGCTGCTGCATCCAAAACTTTACTTTAACTTTAAAGCTGACCTACTGGCCAAGCGATTAGCTGGAGGCTGGACTCCAGCTGCGAAATCCCCAAACTCGCTTGATGTACATGTAATGTGGTCCAAAGGAGACTGGTGGGGAGCTTGAAAAGTAGCATCATACAGGGTCATATCAATCATCCGGTATCAGCCTGGTATCTACCATCCATACCTCCTAATGTTCTGTCTGTTAGTTATATCTGACCATTTGAGTGAGTGGTTACTTAGAATGGGGAATTTTGCGATTTGTTGTATCTGTTGGTTTCTTGCTTCATCCTGCAGCTATACTAAAGTATTGTTTCTGTGCTGGTGTAGTGGTTTGGCGGATCGGCTGAACTCTTCTGATTATGTTTGCATTCCCTTTGTTGTTTTGATAAATGGGAGAGGTTAAAGAGTCAGCCTGCATCAGTGATGCTTTGTCGGTTTGAATCTCTGAAGAAAGTTTACAGTTGCCTTTTAATGTAAGCCATCTGGATGGGTTGCTTTTCATGTCAAAATATGGAATCCGTACAGGGACCCTACCCTATAGCTGACTTGCCAGGTTACAGTAGCTGAGGTGGGAAGCTCAGCTGCACCTAAAATATTATCAGTAGTGATTCCAACACTTCAAACAGTTCCAGCATTATCAAGGAAAACACTGGCTATTTTCAGTGTGCAGTAGATCAACCTGCTTTTATGTTGCATATTACAGATGTTTTCTCATTGTCAGCTTTGCTTGCGGAAAGTCAAAACCTAAAAAATGTCTTACAAGTATGGTCCATATCTAGCCAAAACAAGAAATAGCTAATATCTGGAAATCATAGAACTCAATTGTTCCCTCAAAACCTGTAAAAAGCAGTCACAGAGCTGTATTGTTGCTTTGGTCAGTATGATGCTGCGTCATTGTATTGAACATGCATTGGACATTGAGCAACTCTTTTTAATAATGGCATTAGCTGTTTCATCTCCCTTTTAGAATGTAAACAAGGCACATTTGTAGAGCTTGGCCAATGCCAGAGTTTTCGGTCCGATCCTAATTTTGGAGTGTCCTACCTAGAGACCACTGATCACATCTATTTAACGTATAAGCAAACAAGTAAATATAAAATGCACATAAAATTAACTTTATCTTATTTAATGACTTAAGCCACATAAACAATGTAAGCATGTACTGTAGATTTCTCTATTACAAAATAGGGACACTGGGTTGAAAGTAGTTAAAATCTGAACACATTGGCTGCGTAATTGCCGATACAGATGTATCCACAAAAAGACAATGTCAGATAATTTGGCCAGACCGTTACAGAGTGGTCTCTCTAAATTAGGTAATGAACATGATGCCAGGGAACAGAGATCGAAAAAGCATTCACTGTCACTTCATGAAGTTGTTCCAGGAATAACGACTGCGATCATGTTCAACGCAATGATGGATAATGCTGATCATATAATTTCATAGGCTAGTTGCCATCTTGCAAGATGTTAACAGTCGACACCTGTATTCAATTGCATTTGATTGTATCTCATATAAATACCTCACTTCCTGTTGTCTTGTCACAACACTGAGGAAGGCCGACTAGGCCGAAACGTGTACGTGTAGGACCCCCCCACTCTGACAAGCACTAGGAATTGTAGGAGTTGGGGCATTCAATTTTGTTTGACTCGGTTAAACAGAGAAATATTGTGAAAATAGCTGTCTTTTTCTTTCTTTTTTCTTTTTATTAAAAGTCCTTAAATTGTCACTTCACTGTCACCCCTCCGAAACCTGTTCCGACCTGTTCCACAGGTTGAGAACCAGAATGCCTTGATATGATATAATTTTGTGCAAGACTAAATTAATTACTTGCTTACTGGCGTAAGTTATGTTATTTTTAACTAGAAACAAACACAAATCCCAACTAAATAATTGATGGCAACCGGTGGACTCTTACAGGTATTGTAACTCAGATAATGTACTCAATACTCATGTAACCGAATGTCCAGTTACAATCTCAGAGTTAAATGAGGATATATGTCATATGAGGATATGTGCATTGTGGCCTAATGCGTGTTGCGTATCAGACTGGGGGTCCTTGACATTAAAACTGTTGAGAATCACACTGATTTTGCATCATAACATGCAGTTCATCAGAACATGAGAATGAATGAATGATGCCCCCCATCCACACAGCCTGTCTCTTCTTTTACCTTCTGTCATAAACACATGATGGGACTGTCCTCTGTGGCCGGTCCACTGTCACCGTGTGTGGCATCTTCTTCCTCGCTGCGTGACACTGATTTGCATTGAATGGGGTGGCCCCTGGAGCCCGAGCCAGAACGATGAATGATTGAAAGGCGGACTGACAGCGGGGCAGGCGGGCGGGCTGCGGCCCGGAGGCCCACGGACCATGTGACCCGCTGACAGGGTACTGGGTTCATTGAGTGGCTGCTGGGCTGCAGCGCTGGCAGAGGACCAGCGTTTTCCACACAGCCCGCAGTAGCAACAGGTCGCTTCCATTAAAACAGCAGTGCTCTGTTGTGGCTCCAGAGCTGGCCTTGTGTATGCGTTGCTTTTTTGGCTGTGGTGTGCTCGAGTGTGTGTGCATGTGCGCTTTGGCTTGTTTGTGTGATGTAGTGTGTATATAATGTGTATATGTCTGTGTAAGAGAGTACGTGCTGAGATGCCAGAGTGCTCCAGCAACGGTTTGTGTGCTCCCCAGTTTGAATTGGACACAGTGTGCTTTCCAAATCCTTCTCAGAGATCCAGAGATGACTCCCAATGATGACTTTGTGAACAATTACCACACGCCCAGGAGGGCAATAAATAAAACGAAAAACACAGAGCAGAAATAGCCTCGCCGGTGTGTGACCTCACTGCTAGTCGTTGAGACAGAACATTGAGACAATTCAGCACAATCACAGTTTGAGGCACATCGATAGCACTTTTAACAGCGGATATATTTGGGCCCGGGGCAGAGTTAGATGTGACTGACTCCCAGTCTGTCAATAGCCCCACGCACTTCCTGTTGTCCCCACCAGTCAGCTGGTTGAGACACAGGCCAGTCGGTATGATGGCGCCGCAGTAGAGAAATTGATTTCAGTCGATGGCCAGAGATTGTCTGGTATACAGTATGTGACAGTTGTATAAAAAAAATCACACCCGTGTGAAGTGAGGGGTGCTCATCCAATAAAAAATTAATGTACTTTTTCATGAATTAATTTATCAACTTATGTTATTATATTTTAACTATGATACAATGCTAGCGCCCCTCAAAAAACGAATCTTTTCACCATGATTATGTAAGATGACAACTGAATTTATGTGATTGGTTAGCCGATTTGTTCGTCTACATATGACGTAAATTTTCCTTTCATTGTCAATGGCATTTAATGTTTGTCTTGCCACAAATGTATGTCATATTTCAGGCACATATGACGTAAATTCTCCTTTCATTGTCAATGGCAAATGTGAGACTTGACGGGACGAAAAGATGTGGGACTAGCCCCCCTCAAAAACCATAGCAATTGATGTATTTTTGCTTCTCTCATGATTGGTTGTCACTAGCGCCTCTAAGCCAATGGGAGATAAAACTCATAGTCTGAACGTTGCTGTTGTGTGAGGGGTTAGCAAACACCAGTCACGCTGGACAGCGAGTGGCAACAGACGGAACGGTCACTAATGGTTCTAGTAGCGACCTACGCATGATTGGTTGCCTCCTAAGCCAATGGGAGTCTGAACCCATACTCTGAAACAAGCAGGCTAACTGGAGCTACAGGAAAGCCATAACAAAACACAGTGATTGAACCAACAAAAGAACGTCGGAAACGAACGAAAACAGTGTCCGGGAGGTTGTGAGGGGAGAAAGATGCACAACTGAGACGGCGCTTGTTGCACCTTTTGCAGTTTATGACACACGTGTCATTCTTGTTTACTTAGAATTGCTGAATAACGGAAGTCGATGACGGGGAAATTCTTCCCTATTTGGGTCAGATGACTTGACTGTAATTATCTCGTACAGTTAAAAACATTTTAAATCACAGCCTCTAATTTGGGCATGTCATTATAGGTTTTCTAAAACTTTCAATTTTTTTCTAACCAACACAGCTTGTAGATGGACATTTTTTAATAGCCGAAGAACTAATATGAAATCATATGGGGCTTAAGTAGTTAACGGGTAAAAACAAATGCTGCTGTCTTATCCTGATTCCTGGCATTTGACCTACAATAATGATTTTGGTGCAACTCTTTTCTGTCACATCTTCCATTCTGTGGTTGAGCTTCTCAGTGCAGAGAGGAAGGATCATGGAGAACCATGACAGCTAGTTTCCATTACCTCTCCTTTGTGTTGACCCGGAGGTTAATATTCAGACAAAGTGGAAAGAAAATCTTTCACCACAATATGGGGCTAATTTTTTACTCTCTCCCTGACCAATAGGTAACCACTGTTGAGAAGGCAGATCCAGTGCCTCAGGCCCTCACCTCCACGCTCCTGCCAGGGCTGAGTGAAAGACATTCGGGCGACAAAGCTGTAGCTCTCCCCATCAGAATCCTGGATCCACCAACATGACCGATGTGGTGATTGTCAAGGAGGGATGGCTGCATAAAAGAGGTGAATGAGCAGATAAACAGAACGCAATAAGGCTCTATTGACATATATCAGCAATAACTTAGCATCAATTTATTTTTTAATAATCTTGTTATATACCGGTATATACATTAGATATTAGCTATGATGTATGTATAGCACACAATTATATTATTAGAGTTGTGCATGCTTCAGTATACCATATGTACCTGATTTCTAAACTGAAAGATATACCTAAACTGGCAAAGAAAACAAAATATATTGAGATTCTATTCTAAACTATATAACATTTGCATATACTTTCCTTGTCGATACTGATGCAATGGACTGAATCATGGATGTTGAATGTTAATTCAGCTGTAAATTGAGCAGTGCATTATGGAATATAGTACTGTATACATTCATATTTGATATGTATTATATGCACGCTTGCATGTTGCATCGAGATATTCCAAACATTTCCCGAAATCCACATTTACCTCCAGTCTGTCTCCTGGTCTGTCGTCGGACCGTAGCACATAGCACTGACGGACTGAGTTTTGTTTTGAAAATGTTAGCTGGAATGCCCCGACCTGGACGGACATATTTCTGAGTTGATTGATTCCAGGTCCACTCCATTTGGAGAGGCAGTACGCCAGCTGTAATGTAAAGAGCCTTCTGGTTCATGCTGTCCCCATTGGGCCCCATTTAGCTGCTTGCTTTGACAGTGGTGTGTGGTGGCTGGCGTGGCCGTGGCTGTGTCGGGCATGAGTCCTGTTGTGTTTGGACGAAGAGGCATTCCTCACATACCTGCTGGCTTTGAGCAGCTTTGTGTGTGCACACTAACTGGGCCTGTTTGACCGTGGCTTGCTGCCCCCCCCCCCCCCCACCCACCCACCGTCCAAGCATTAACCAGGGGCAAAGTAGGATAAGAAACACTCCTCCAGCACCACAGACGGATCAATGTCCCAGGGCCGAGGAAGAGAACCCTGGTATCTAGTGTCTGTCTTCTGCAAACTTTTTAATTTCAAGGACCCCCGAGTTTGAGTTTGGTATGCATTAGGCCACAGACCCCCATAACCCTGAATGTGTAGGCTACATTACAAATGGAAACGGTTCCATTTTTACACTCTCTGAGTTACAGAGAGAGTTACCGGGAAAGCATCTGTGTCATTTTGTACTTAAGCTATAGCTCTTTGGTTGGCTATTCAAAAATATCAGATGTACAAGCTCATAGTGTGCCACTTTGTGCCGCACTATGAGCTTATAGATATGATATTTGTTTGGAAAATGTGTGGATATATGGTAAATGGTGCATTTATATAGCACTTTTATCCAAAGTGCTTTACAGTTGACATAGATTGAAGATATACTTTTTTTTAAAGCGAAACTTTTTAATTCCAATCTTGGCTTCTGGGAGGTCCCTGGAACAATAATATTTTGATATAGGGGGTCTGCGGCCAAATACATATCATTATGGGGGTCCTCCGTCCTTGACATTAAAACGTTTGAGCACCACTGATATAGCAACATAAATCTTTTCAGAAAACTGTTAGGAATCGGATCTAGAAGACAAGGATCTATTTAATGTCCTTAGCTGGGACCACCCCAAGGACCCCACTGATCTAAGGACAAGGTGACAGGGGAACAGGTCACGAGGGGAGGGTAGACCCTAGAGTTACTGTGGTGTGTAGACGACTGTGTACCCCCTCCCCAAAGCATGGGCTGAGAACACAACGAGCTGCTGTGTTAGAACGAGGCCGGCCAGGTTCGGCTCAGGTGGTCCTGGGCTAGCTGTGTGCATACGTGCGTGCGTGCGCGTGTGTGTGCGTGCCTGCGCGCGTGTGCGCGCGCGTGTGCGCGCATGCATGTGTCAGTCATGGACGGATCCCCAAATTTCCTCACATTTATTTAGACCCATTTCATGTATAAAATAACATAAATAACTGTATAACACGATATACCCCTATTGGCCTGAATATAAGACTACGGTTTTTTCCAATAGAAATATTCTAAAAAAACAGGGTCGTATTATAATCTGAGACTATAGACTATTTGACATTCAATGTTCTTTTGCCACAAATGATTCTTGAAAATGGGGGTCGTCTTATAATCCGAGTCGTCTTATATCGGTACTATATACAGTATTTAGTTAATTGATCTTTATAGTAAAATCTTACTACTCCTCATTAGACCCTCTGACCTGCGTCTGATGCACAACATAAAGAATGGCACCGTGGTGCTGGCGATGAGTTAATGGAGAAAAATTTAAAAATTAATGTGAAATCTCACATTTCTTTGTCCGGAGCACGGGCAGCTGTAAAGCAAATGTCAGCGTGGTTGTATGCAGGTGAAAAGAATAGCATGGAAATATGTGGAACCGCATTTATCTGACTTCACCAACAGAGACTTGTCCTGCGTGAGGTGTTATCTCGCACTGAGAGTAAACATGCATCACTTTTGCCTTCTCTTCTGCGTATTGTTGACGCTTTTTGCATGTGTCCATTTTCCACACCTTTCCTCACTATTGATAAGGAGGGAGGATTCCAAGAAGTATCCAGTGTAAAGGCTAACTATTAGAGTAAACACTAGACTTGTTGAAAAACTCACTAATTTGTTACGGAGCTGGCGATAATGCTCATTAAATGTACACACACACACACACACACACACACACACACACACACACACACACACACACACACACACACACACACACACACACACACACACACACACACACACACACACACACACACACACACACACACACACACACACACACACACTAAACAAACAAGCCTTGAGGAGTAGTGAGTTGGCATGCTGTCGCAGCCCAGCAGCTGTGCCCTGTGAAATGTCACCAAGAGCCGCTGGTGTTTTGATTGGAGGGGCGTCCGGCCGTCCGCCTGCCTCCTTGACAGGAAGGCGTTTAGTGTCGCGTCACTGTCATGCTTGCCTTCGCCCCAGAGCCACGGCACAGAAGGTGAGCCCGCAGTGGCCTTGTCCCGCTGTCCATCACCTCGGCCACCCGGCCCCGCTCTGCCACTCTCGTCCTGTGTTGCACCTGTAGCGGAGCCCGCGGCAGTGCCACCCATGTGACTCACTTCACCGTGCGGGTGTAATAATAAATGGCTCATGCCTATTCCTGGCACGTTCAGCCTGATCATTGCTTCCATGTGCGTGTGTTACACTACCAACTTAATTCTTTATAAAAAAGCACAGCCAATCTCGACTCCCTTCCGACATGAATGTGGCCCAGGTCTCTACTAAAAATGTAAGGGACTTAATAAAGGTGTGTACTGTTGGCTTTGCACTCCGTTAATGCCCATTTAATGATGCACGTCACGACTGGATCCCATGGCGCCAGCCCGACACGGGCACCGAGTGCGCTGAACGACTCGGGCGTGGAAGCTGAGAACATCCACGCCACTCTCTGCCCCCCTTTGGTTCCTGCCCGATGAGTCGTGTTCAGCATGTGAGCATGAGGCGCTTTGGGCCTCCTATCCCTGGCAAACAATAGAGTTGGAAATAATTGTTGGAGCAAGCATCGTCTCTCGGTACCCCATAAATCCAGTAGGACTATATTGTGCATGGTGAAGTTCCAGATTCTCAGCCTTTAGTGTTCTGTAAGCTCAGCTCAGGACGATGACCTCATTCGGAAGGATAATGCCTTAATACTCACTTTTATTTAATGCATTTTTCAAAAACCTTCACCTGAAATGACAAGCCAACCCAAAATAGGTATGCCAGGTTCTAAGTTCATATCATATGAGTTTTTCAAATTAAAGTGCTTAGAATATATTTTGCACTTTTTGGCAAAAGTATTGGATTGCATTGGAGGTTGGTCGGTCTAATCTCTTCTGTGTCAGCACCATGGATACTGACTGTGGGATATGCTGTAGTGCTAGTAAAATGTTTACCAGGTGTATCTATTTTGGAAGGACTAGTTTGTATAGGCAAGACAAACTAGTGTCATAGCCGTGTGTGTGCGTACATGTGTGTGTGTGCGTGTGTGTTTGTGTGTGTGTTTGTGTGTGTGCTGCACTGTTTACACTGCAACGCACATTTTTGCAGAAGTATATTGCCCAGTACCCACATGCACCAACCGCCTTGCAAGCAGAGGCTTGCAACAACACGGCAGCTTTGTTGTTGTCTATCGTAACCCGTTGTTATGCATACCCAAAATGATACTTCCCTTTCGGATATTTCACATGCTGCACCCACGTCGTTCGAAAGCGCCTGAATGCCTACGGCCTCTAGTGGTCGCAGAGACCAAGCCGAGTGTTATTTTTATTTGCAAGTGTGCTTTTTCTGAAGTTTCTTTCCATTAAAGCCAGAGCATCATCCGACATCAAAGGGGCAGATTGCGGGTTCCCTAGATTCCAGGCGAAGCGCTCCGGCCAAGAACCCAGTGAAGCTCAACAGAATCGCGCTTGCTTGACCTCCCCTCTCTCCCAGCTCTTGTTTATTTGACTCATTTGCTCTCTGACAAGTATAAAGAGCCGGCCCCCTCGTTAGGCTAACGAAGGCCGCAACAACTGTTGGATTTGGGTGGCACGCTCAGCTGGCTCCGAGTCCATGAGAGGGGGAGGGAGAGCTGTGAACACACTGGGGAGAGATAGATGGAGAGAGAGAGAGAGAACAGAAGTTGAGCAGCATCTCTGTGAGGTTCCCAGAACATTGCTCAGTGACCCAGGCTGCCTCAGGAAAGTAGATGTTCTGTGCGACGTGCCACTCAGACCCTCATGTGGTTCAGTCAAGAGCTCGTCAGCTGATTGGTCTCCACGCTGGCCATGTGACCAGACACCTCTGTGACCATGTTGGTGGTCCAGCAAAGTGGTTTTGTGTGTGGGTGTGTGTGTGGTGTGTGTTGTTGAGAGGCAGAAAGAACAACAACAATGCATGTCTGTAATATGGCACCGGCCACCGTGGTCATTATAATTATATTTTTGAGGGGCGCTAGCCCCTCCTATGCCCAGCTTTGTGTGTCCGCCTGTGTATTTGTACCACGGAATGTGATGATTTGATTGGCTGAGCACGGAATGTGATGATGTATGATGGTCATAAGAGCACACCTCACTTCACACGAGGAAGATTTTTTTTCTCTCCACTTCTGTTGAATTATTTGTGCGTGTGTCCTGAGAAGACCTCCTGCAATTCAGCCTGCACATCATGTTGTGTATTCATACTAGTGTTTGATTCGACTGCAGCATTTCACTGCTTTAGTATGGGGTTTCTTGACGGGAACCGTTGGGTGTGGGCGTGTGCTCCTGTGTTTATGCTCTTCAAAGGAGCAGGCCCACCTGATTAAGGCTCTGTCTCATGACGCAGCAATGCTGACCGACTTTGACTTGCTGCCAAGCCCGCCGCGAGGCTCACCCAGGCTCCTCCACACCCCTTCATTATGGCCGCCGTGGGCCACACATTCTTTGCTGAAATACACACGCTCCTCCAAACTGCAGTATGTGCGCCGTACAGTACATAAAATACAGCACTGCTGCTGCAGCTGACTACATATCCATCACATGCACCCGCACACACGCACACACACATACACATACACATACACATACACATACACATGCACATGCACATGCACATGCACACGCACACGCACGCGCACGCGCACACACACACACACACACACACACACACACACACACACACAAGATAGATCTCATTCAGCTTGATATCGGGGATGGGAAGCATTTGGGTGGGCAAGTTTGAAAAACAACTAGTTTATTGATGGTATTACCATAGTATTACCTATTATTACATGATTTACTGTTGCAAACAATGCAAACCATACTATAGAAATTACTAGTATTGCTATTGTTATTTGGAAAACCGTCACAATTGATATTGAGGTATTTGGTTAAAGAATACGGTGCCACTGCTAACCCTATAGTAATGAACCTCAGTGCTTTGAGTGAAGAGAGCCAATGTGTCATGTAATCCAGTGGTTCAGACACGTTTTAGCCCGTGACCCAAAAGAGCAATTTGATGTCTACCCGGGACCTAAACTATAGTGACAATAGTAGATATACAAGCTCACAACACGTTGCTTCATTTTCACTATACTTGGGCTACTTCTAATTTATGACAAAAAAATCATTGAATTTTCTTTTTAATTCATGAAAAGTGTTTTTTGGAAATGTTTTGAAATAATAATAATAAAGTAAAATGTAGGAAACCAAAAATAAAGGGACCCATAAAAATGTGTCCGCGACCCACAAATGGGTCCCGACCCATGAGTGTTTGGGAAACAGTGATGTAATCTATCACTTTTTTGTGGAAGTCACCGACCCGGCAGTAGACATGCTCGGGTGCTCAGAGAGGCAGGGAGCAGGCAGCAGCAGCAGCAGCGCTGAACCTTGGAAGTGGCAGACAGGACTTGGAAGCAAAGCCCCAGAGGCAGAGGCCAGCAGCAGAGGGTGTCTCCCCAGGAAGCCAGGCCTCTGGCTGGGCGTCTGGCCGTCAGCACGGGGGCCCCCCCTGCTCAGGGTAATGGGAAGCAGCCTTCCTGCTAAATGTGGTGGAGAGAAGTAAATTGCTGGGGTGCAGCTGTCGGGCGGGCTGGCTGGCTGGCGTAGCGGGGGGGCCAGGCGGCCGAGGGAGGTGGCACCTCCGTCACTTGTCTCCGCTCCCGGCAAGCCCGCTGCGTGCCTACTTTGCTGTGCAGAGTCCTCCTGCTCGCCACGACTGTGGCGCTCGACTGTGCCTTCTCCATCTTTGTCTGTCTGTCTGCCTGTCTGCTCCCTTTTTCACTTTCTTTGTTCCTGTTACTTACTTCCTCGCTTCCCCTTCATCTCCATCGCTCCACTTGCTCTCCCCTGTTCAGCTCCCACATTCTTCCTCTTCCTCTTGTCTGACCCCCCTGCACAACACACACACACACACACACACACACACACACACACACACACACACACACACACACACTTTCTTTTCTGCCACTGCCAGCCCCCCGCCACCTCACCCCCTCCTCTGTTTCCAGTGCATAGCCCCCCCTCACCCCCTCCCTTCAGGATAATGACCCTGCTGACAACACAGACCCGCAGCGGAAGCTGCTTTCCACCGGTGAAGAGCTCCCAGTCAGAGAGAGAGAGAGCTTTCCATGCCAAGGCCCCCCAAATAGCCATAGCTGGCGCCCCCTGGTGGCGGCCCTAGGGGCCAGTCATAGACCAGTCCAAGCTGGGATGCTCAGCTGTGGGCAAACTGAGAGTGGACTGTATGCTCAGATCTATGTCTCACATCCTGCACATCAGTCCGCCCCGCAGGACACACACACACACACACACACACACACACACACACACACACACACACACACACACACACACACACACACACACACACACACTGAGCCTTGACGCAGACGCCCAGAGGCCTCAGCAATTCATCACGGATCATAGATAGTGAGACCAAAGTATTAATTAAGTGCAAGAAAATCACCTCACCTGTCCTCCTGAAACAAAACGAAAAGAAAAAGCAGTCCCTTCCCTCTGGTTGCCCTGCCCTGTGTCGGTGTCAGATTGTACATCGGGCCATTGAGATTTAATTGGCACTAATTTGCACTAAATAAAGTGTGTTTATTTGTTTGCCATGCAGTAACCCAGTTAACTAATCCATGGACTGCTTGTTTGTCCAGGGTGGGGGGGGTGGGGGGTAAATCTCGGCCCCAGTGAGGCAGGGGGGAAACTTCCCACAGCGTTTCTATGGTAATCAGCAGGTGTCACTCGCCGCGGAGAAGAAGTGAGGGCTTTCTTACGAGCGTGAGAAAGAGGGGCCGCCTCCATCACTCCCCCCCCCCCCCCCCCCACACACACACACTCTCCCCTCCCTTTTTCCCCCTGTAGCGGTAGCAGCGGCAGCAGCAGCCTCAGTGACAGAGAGAGAGAGAGGGATGAGGGAGAGACACAGAGAGGGCTGCAATGAGGACCGGGGGTGGCCCTTCTTCACGACCTGTTGATGCCACAGTGCCAAAGCCCTGCCAGTAGAGTCCCCATCCAGCTGCATGAGAGAGAGAGAGAGAGAGAGAGAGAGAGGGAGAGAAGCAGGGGGGGGCAAAAGAGGAGGGGCAGAGGGGCAGGGGGGGGGGGGGGGGACAGCAGGAAGAGTGAGGCGAAGAAGAAAAGAAAGAATGAAGGAGCCCAAACTCCTGGGCCGTTTAGGCTGGCATGTGAGCCCAGGCTGTTGTGTGCCTGCCCGCCTGCCTCGGGACAGCCTTATATGGTCGCAGGGGAAGCTGGGCAGCCGGGCAGCCTTCAAGGTTTCGTTTCGTAAAAAGTATCGCCATAGGAGTGCGTTGCCCCGTTTCATCGCACGACTCGGTATGTGAACCGTGAATCGGACTCTAAATCGGGGGCAGGGGGTGTGTGTGTGCGTTGCCATTTTTTGCCGTACGACGTAGTTTTGAATCTGCTTCAAAGCGCGGGGGTGGGGTAGGGGGGCGTGTGGCTGCATTGGGGTTCGGTGGTGGTGGTGACCCCTCTGCTGTGGAGCCCCCTCTTGTCCTCTGGAGCGGGGCGGCCCGTCCGTGGCTCATTGAGATGCAGGGCACAGGGTGGCAGGCTGCAGCTGCAGCCTACAGGCAGGGCCCGGCAGAAAGGGGGGGGGGGGGGGATGGAGGGGGCAGACCAGGGAAAAACCAACAAAAGATGCGGCCCCTCCCCCTCCCTCCCATCGCTTTGGAGTTCTAATTCCCTAATCCTCAACCCCCCCCACCCCACCTCCCCAACCCCCTCATCCGATTCTCACCACACACACAGACACCCGGTTCACACAGTTACCACTGGCTCCCTTCCTCTCACCCCCTTATGTCCCCCCCTCCCCAGAGTCATGAATGACCAGGGACAAAACCCAATGGCCACCACCCCCCCCCCCCCCCCCCTCCGCAGGAAGTCCAACCTCTGGGTGTGGGCACTATCTATCTAACCCTCTCACCCATTCCGCTCTCTGTGTGTATATATGTGTGCGCACGCGACGCGCGTGTGTACGTGTGTGTCTGTGTGTGTGTGCACGCACGCATGTGGTCATGTACGGTACGCACATGTGTATTCATCCAGCAGTTTGTGTTTTTTAGTTTTCTCCACATTGTCTTGCTGCACTAATACTGTATGTGATGCCCAGATCCACAGAGGTGGGCCTCTCTTTCTCTCTCTTTCTTTTTTTTTTGGGGTGGGGTGGGTGTGGGGGAGGCCTGGTGCGGAGGGGAGGGGAGGGGAGGGGGGTGGGGGCTTGCAGTGACTTCTGTATGATGCCGCCAGCGCGCCCCAGCAGCTGGGACCTCCGTCCGCATTCCTGCCGTTGTCACGTAGAGACGGATGTAGCGCGACGGTCCTCAGACACAGCCACTAACCTCTGTCACTCCAACTCTGCCTCCTCTGTCCCCGTCATCCGCGTCCCCCCGTCCCCCCCCCCCCCGTGTCCCCCCACCTCCCCGTGCTTAATCGACCTCTCCACAAGGCTGCCTGGCCTGGCCAGACCGCAGAGCTTGCAAATGGCCTCAGAGTCAAAAGGGTGTGTTAATGTAAGCACATTAACCCTGGTGTAAACATTTGACTAACTTGTTTAACTTTTTTTTTTTTTTTTTTATGTTCAAAAATAGCAGATCTACCAGCTGTTGTGTGATCTGTGGTTTGGCTATTTTACCTATTTGTCGAGCAATGAATAGCACATTTATATAGGGCCAAATGGTTAATGCTGTAGAAATGGACCTGTCAGGATTAAATTAATTCTCAGGATTTCTTTGTGTAAATCTTAAATCCTTTTGTGGGCCAAGGATTTATTATAGCAGGCTCTGGAATCATAAGTTGTTGAGGTACAAAGAGAGTCTTTCGCCACAGGATATTTATTGCTCTTTTTTTTTTTACGAGCAAAATCCTTTCAGCATCTGGATTGTACCGTAATTGATTGCATTGGCCCGTCATCAACGGAGATAACATGAACCAATACTGGACATGGAACGAGTGAGAATGGTTTCCCCTCCTCCGCTTGCAAAACCCTACCTGGCGATCGCAACCCATGATGTATACATCTAATGCGACACACAAGACACAATCCAATGTGTACAGCTGTTGTTAAACCAGTTTTCTCTTCCCCTAAATACTGTGTGTGTGTGTGTGTGTGTGTGTGTGTGTGTGTGTGTGTGTGTGTGTGTGTGTGTGTGTGTGTGTGTGTGTGTGTGTGTGTGTGTGTGTGTGTGTGTGTGTGTGTGTGTGTGTGTGTGTGTGTGTGTGTGTGTGTGTGTGAGGGCGTGGCGTCGTGCTGGTGCTGTCCACGCGCAGGGTCGTCGTACAGCAGTTGGCAAATAAAGATGAATTCTGTTGTGTTTGGCAGCGTCTCTCCGTTCATTATTTTCCACTTTGCCCAGCGCGCATCCCGGACCTCAGCAGCTGTTTGTCATGTAAAGACACTCTATCAGACACTGACAGCTCCTCGCATGGGTCCTCCCAACACTACACACACACACACACACATACTGACGCATGCACGCACGCGCGCGCACACATGCATACTCGCATGGATCGTACACACTTGACTTGTGCGCATATGTAGTGAACATATGTAGTGATCTGTTTCGCCACTGCTGCATTCGTCACAACTTCTCAACTTCTCTCACTGTGTATGTTCATCCTCTGCTTCAATAATTTGTTCATCTCATTCGCTTAACCACATCTTATTCTGAATCTGAATCTAATCGCAAAAATCTGCTTATTTCAATCTGATCCTTTCAAATCAATTCATTAAAAACTTTAAGATATAGTCTAGATAAAGTCATTGTTAGTGGACAAAGTGAATAAACCTATTTATCAGCATTTAGTGCACGTGGTGAATCTTTTCTTCTAAAACGACAAATTTCAAAATTAAAACATGTGAAGCAGACTTAAGGTATGGGGTGATTCTTGGACTCCAAAATCGAAAATTTGCCCACTCAACAGAACCGAATCCAAAGTGCCGAACCGGATATATCGACCTCTAACTCAAACAACCGTGATTGTTGGAAACGACACCTTGTGTATGGTGTTTATAGTTCCCTGTGTGTTTGGGGGATATGTCTTGTTGTGAACACACAGACTGCAGACAGTTTGGGTGCTTTTATCTTATCTAGGTTGTGGTCAGGCTGTTTATGAGGCAGCTTCCTGTTTTGGAGAACACGTTCAAATCAAAAGGGGGTTAGTTTACTGGAACACTTTGGTGATGAATTGACTTAAAAGCCAAGGGCTCTCC